>NC_044992.1:0-300000 GCF_008728515.1 Papio anubis
TATAATTATTTCATTAATTGCCTATTAATGTATTTTCTCCATTTATTCCAGTTTCATTTTTCCCACTGGTTCATTAGCCTTATTTGTGTACATATTGCTTTGTTATTTGTTCATAGGTTTTGATTTTTTTTTCCTCTGGCTTCACATTTGGAGTCATTCTGAAAAGAATCTTTGCTTTTCAAAATTAAAAATATAGGTGTACATTTTCCCTGGTACTTCTATTTTTTCTTTTTCTTTCTTCTTTTTTTTTTTTTTTTTTTTTTTTTTGAGACAAAGTCTCACTCTGTCACCCAGGCTGGAGTGCAGTAGCACAATCTCAGCTCACTGCAACCTCTGCCTCCTGGGTTAGAGCAGTTCTCTGCCTCAGCCTCCCGAGTAGCTGGGATTACAGGTGCCTGCCACCACGCCTGGCTAGTTTTTTTGTATTTTTAATAGAGGCGGGGTATCATCATGTTGGTCAGACTGGTCTTGAACTCCTGACCTTATGTTCCACCCGCCTCAGCCCCCCAAAGTGCTGGGATTACAGGCATGAGCCAACGTGCCCTACCTATTTTTTCTTTATTTTCCATTTACGTCTTTGGATCCAACTGGAATTTATTTCATCTTGAGAGTAAGGTACAGAGTCTAGCTTTACTTTAAAAAAAATTAATAGTTATTATTCTGTGTAAACTTGGACAAACATAAAACCCCAAAAACAAATAAGAACACCTCATGGATTGAGTTAGGGATAATTGACATTTTTCACAATATTGAAGCTTATTCAGGGACACAGTGTCTCCCCATCTTCATTCCTCAAGTCCTCCCATCTACGTGGCACCTCCAGCCTCCCAGGTGGCTGCTCAGGTTGGAAGCCTCAAATTCCTCTCCTCTCTTCATACTCCGTCCTTGGAATAGGTTTTAGAAATATGTTCCACAGTCCGGGCACAGTGGCTCATGCCTGTAATCCCAGCACTTTGGGAGGTCAAGGCAGGTGGATCACCTGAGATCAGAAGTTCAAGTCCAGCCTGGCCAACATGGTGAAACCCTGTCTCTAATAGAAATACAAAAACTAGCTGGGATGGTGGTGGGTGCCTGTAGTCCTGAGAATAGCTTGAACACGGAAGGCAGATGTTATAGTGAACTGAGATTGTGCCACTGCTTTCCAGCCTGAATGACAGAGCAAGACTCCATCTCAAAAAAAGAAAAAGAAAAAAAAAGAAATATGTTCCACATCTGCTTCTTCCTGTCCCTCCTGTGCCACCACCTGGCCATACCGCCTTGGTCCCTCCCTGGAATGTCGCTGGCACTGACTGGTCTGCCCACCGACTTCTGCAAGCCCTTCCCCTTGTCATAACACAGCAGCCAGACTGATCCTTCTGCAACATGTCATCCTCTCCTCAGAAGCCCTCAGGTGGGTTCACGTCTTGGAACAGAAGCCAGGTGCTCTGCAGTGGCACACATACACCGCTCTGCAGTGGGATATATACGCTGCTCTGTAGTGGCACACATACACTGCTCTGCAGTGGCATATGTAGGCTGCTCTACAGTGGCACACATACGCCACTCTGCAGTGGGATACATACGCTGCTCTGCAGTGACACACATACACTGCTCTGCAGTGGGATATATACGCTGCTCTGCAGTGACACATACACTGCTCTGCAGTGGCATATGTAGGCTGCTCTGCAGTGGCACACATACGCCACTCTGCAGTGGGATACATATGCTGCTCTGCAGTGGCACACATATACCACTCTATAGTGGGATACATATGCTGCTCTGCAGTGGCACACATATGCCGCTCTGTAGTGGGATACATACACTGCTCTGCAGTGGCACACATATGCCGCTCTGTAGTGGGATACATACGCTGCTCTGTAGTGGGATACATACGCCGCTCTGCAGTGGGATACGTACGCTGCTCTGCAGTGACACACATATGCTGCGTGTGGGTCTGCCCTGTGGGGACATCACCCGTGCAGGCACATGTGTGTGCCTCCCGTGTTCCGCCCAGCACACTCCCTGGTGCACTCCAGGCTCTCACACATCTGAGTGAAGGGAAGGCCAGCACATTTCTTCTGTAGTTAACATCTAGCTACTTGAGTTGTTTGTTTTGTGCTTTTAAGAATTGTAGGTAGCGGGCCGGGTGCAGTGGCTAACACCTGTAATCCCAGCACTTTGGAAGGCCGAGGCAGGTGGTTCACCTAAGGTCAGGAGTTCAAGACCAGTGTGGCCAAACGTGGTGAAACCCCGTCTCTAATAAAAATACAAAAAAATTAGCCAGACGTGGTGGTGGGTGCCTGTAATCCCAGCTACTCAGGAGGCTGAGGCTGGAGAATCGCTTGAACCTGGGAGGCAGAGGTTGCAGTGAGCTGAGATCGCACCAGTGCACTCCAACCTGGGCAAAAAGAGTAAGACTCTGTCTCAAAAAAAAAAAGAAAAAAGAAAAGAAAAAAGAATTGTAGGTAGTTACAGATTTTTTAATTTGTCAACTATCAATTCACTGACTTCATTTCTCATAGGTTTCAGTTGACTGACTTGGATTTTTAAGTTATGTGGTTATATTAGCTTCAAATTATGTAATTTTTATGCTTGTAAAAATATGTATGTGCTTAGCAATTAAATGATTATGTGATTTTTTTTAGTTGTATTGTTTTTTAGTGTTTAAGTAACTATTTCCTAGTTAAATTTCCAATTGTTTGGAATCCTTTTTTTCTTATTCATCTCCAGTTTTGTGCACAGAGGGTGGGTGTGGCATTTGTGATCTATTATTGTTAATGGCCTCCATTTAAAATCATTTTATTGGCTGTGATTTCCTTGCCATGTGAAACCTATTTTAGTGAAGCGTTTGCTTTTCTAGCTGCAAAAAATTGTTTGAAGAAAGATAATGAGAAATGGGGACTCTAATTGGCCTACAGTTCGATAGAAGAAAACTAAGTCTACCCAAACACGATAGTAGCCACTGTTTTCTCTAAACTAGGAAAAAGCAGCAGTAGAATTGTTGATTAGTCTTGAAGAAGGCTATAGTTCTCGCTGCCATCCGGTTTTTCAGCCTAAAAAACAGGTATGCCGAATGCAGGGTGCTGGGAGGGGTGTGTACGTCTCTGAAACCACCTGTCTTTTGCAGAGATGCTGGAAGGGTGCAGGTCAGTTCTGCCGAGTCAGACTTTGAGTTGGGCAGATCCAGCTTTCTTAGCCAGCTGGTGTTTGCTGTGGCCCTGGCCTGGTTGCTTAGTCTTCTGATCCTCAAGTTCCATGTCTCGCTGTTGAAAGTAATGCAGTGCTGATGGCACTGAGGTTTTTAGTGTTAAATGGATGAGCACTGGGAAGTGTTTTTGCTGAATCCCCTGTCAGGCTTTTATTGCTGTAGGCAGTAACGCAGAGCTGGGAGCAGTTTTTATTTGTCAGTGGTGAGTAATGTCAGTTTTTCTTCTCCTACACGGACTAGCTTTTGTTAACTTACTGAAACAAACAATTTTTTAAGCATTTCTGCCAGGAAGTTCCAATTTGGCAATCAGTGAAGGTGTTTTATTCTACATACGGGAGGATACAAGGGTAGTGCAAGGGGATGAAAAAGACAGTCCCCAAGAATATAAGCATCGTGACAGCTGTGCAGGTGAAAATTCATAAATGAGACTACCTCTAAAAGGAAGCTGTAAAATCAACATACAGCGGGTCAGGAGAGATTTGCAAAGGCGCTTTAAAGAAATGGTGCCTTGAGAAGTCGGAGGCCTCCTTGAGAATGCCTTAAGGAAAATACTGTCAGAAGGGGCTGTCAGCAGTGAGGTTGGGAAAACAGCCTCCTGGAGGTGTGGCTTGGAGGCAGAGCATCGGGCTGCACTGGTCGGATGCCATTCCCCGTTGGCGCCGCAGACCAGCTTTACCAGTGGGGATTGCCATGCTTTCCAAGCGCAAGCCCTTAGGAAGGTAGAGGTGGGCAGGTAGGGAGGAGGGAAGATTTAGGAAGGAAGAGGAGCTTCAAGAAGGCAGCCTTTGTCTTCCAACCAGAGCTGCTGAGGCTCCAGACCATCCTCTCCTGCGCCCCACGGTGGCTATTTGGGTCCTTACCACTTCCTGTCCCCCTCCTGGCGTCTCACAGGTATTCAGGCATCTTTGCATCCAGGGCTTCGGTTATTCCTGCTGTTGAGACCACTCACGCTCCGTGGTGTCAGCAGCCACCGTTTGACTTGCTCATGTGCTAGTGGGTTAGAAATGGGGAGCATCTGCCGAGGGATCTGTCCTGTGGCCTGGCCTGGGTGTGGACGGCTGTGGTCCCCCAGGGCTTCGTGGATGTTGCGTCTGAGAAGACTGGAAGTTGGCCAGAGGCCTCATGGGGGTCCTGCAGGGGCAGTCTCAAGGTGACAGCGGCTGCACCCCGAGCGCGGCCTGAACTGGAGAGGCACCTGCGCCTCTGACATGGCTTTGCATAATGTGCAGCATCTTCACTCTGTAAGTCTGCTTGAAAGTTCCAGGCCAGCCTGCCAGAAGCATTTGGTAGGTCCTCCTCTCAATGGTAGGTGTCGAAGAACCTGTGGAGGAAGTCATAGCCACCCCAGACAAGCCCACTCCTGGCCTGTCCCCTGTGGTGTTTCAAAGCCTTCCATCTGTAATTGAAGAACTGACACCAGCCCTCTCTTGGTTTTAAAATGTTTAGAATTTATAATAATTCTTATAGGGATGGTCAGTATTTTCTAGGAGAGTGATGTACATCCATAATACCAATCTAAAAATAGAGGATTTCTAGGAAAGCTGTCAAAATTGCCCAGGCATGGTCAGTCAATAAACATTTTAATTCCAGGTGCTGAGCTTTATGGGAGGAGCATCAGGTTTGGGGTCGCCTGCTCTTCCCAAAGAACGTCCTACCTTGGGAAGCAGTCAGGTATCAGACATCCCAGCTCTGGGCTGATATCGTTTGTCGCAAGCTCGTTAGTTTTCAGCAGCACTTTCCTTTAGCTGGTGTTTGCTTAAGTGATACAGCAGCGGCGGTTCTTAGCCCTTGGTAGGCTGTGAGGAGCTGTGCGATGCTGAATGCATCTTCCAGCTGGCCTGGGGCTCTGGTGGAGACTAGAACATGGAACGAGAGGCAGGTTTTGTAGTGGCATACGCCCATGAGAAACTACTGAGCAGGGCAGAAAGAAAGATGAAGCCCCTGAGTCATAAGGAGAAGTGGGATGGAGGCATGCATTCTGAATCAGAGACAACAGCAAGACATACCATGGTTCAGCAGGAGGAATACGAGGTGGTTTAATCGCTCCACACAATATCATCATTGACTTTGCTGGCATAGGGTATCGCGCTTTTCTCCAATTCTGTCCCGTGATAAGCTACTTGGTGGCCGAAACCAAGATTCACAGTCAGGTTAAAGTGCTCAGCAGGAACCATTAACCATTATTGTGCGCACCACGTGTACTAATCATCAAGTGTATCTAAATATTTTCACTTTTCGGACATAGAAGATAATTCAAATGCCAGCCACTCTTTAACACCATGCCTACGATGAGCTGTATCACCATGTGCCTGAGAGAATCATTGTGTTTTAAAGGACTTGGATCATCTTCCTACTGAGATGTAAGTTCCAGGACATCCTGACAACTGTTGAAACATTGATTCTGCAGATTAGCATATAGCAAACCAGATGATTTTCTGTTTTAGATTTCGGCAAGTAGTCTTAGAATCCCACTGTTACTACTCCAAGAGGAATTATGAGATCAGTTTTGACAATCTCTGTGCAAGCGTGGCACATCTGATGAGGCTGTGAATGTCACATTCTGTTTGCCACAATTCAGTGTATTTAATTAACACTTGCCGCATGTCACGGTTGTCCCTGCAGACCCACCAGTGATACGCAGCTAGCCCTGGCTCCCAGAAAGCCGCAGCCTTGCAGGTACAGAAGGAGAGTGAGGTACAGGTGAGGATCACAATGCCTGCTCCAAGTCTGGCTCTGTTTGCAGGTGGCCCCAGCTGCTCCGTGAGCTCTGCAGCACACCCTTTCCTACCCTCTTCTGCCCCAGGATTGTGCTGGAAGTGCTGGTTGTGCTCCAAAGCATCGGCAAGCAGTGTCACCACGTGTCTGGCCAGGTCACCATTGCCTCGGAGCTGAGACACAGGCAGTGGGTGGAGAGGATGCTGCGGTCTCGCCAGCGGCAGAACTACCTGCGTATATGGAGTAGGTGTGCGCTCACTTTCCTGTTTTGGAGGGGCACTGTGGGGCAGGAAGTTGTCACAGATGCAGTTCCAGTCCCCACTGAAGACACACACAGTAGGCCCCTCACTGAACCCATCGACAGGTGTTGATATACTTGGAGTTCACAACTGAGAGTATGAACCCAACGTATCTGAGACAGGTCTCAATCCTTTTAGAAAGTTTACTTTCCCAGGGTTAAGGACGTGCTGTGACAGCCTCAGGAGATCCTGACAGCATGTGCCCCAGGTACTTGGGGTGCAGCTTGCTTTTATACATTTTTATACATTTTAAGGAGACATAAGACATCAGTCAGTAGGTGTAAGGTGTACATTGGTTCCATCTGGAAAGGCAGGAAAACACAAAGGTGGGGGCCTTCCAGGTTATAGGTGGACAAGAGACAAAGGATTGCATTGTTTTGAGTCTTTCATAGGCCTTTCGGTGAATACAAAATTGACTTGTGAGTGGGGGTAGAGGAATAGTGACTTACACCTTAGTGTGGCTCAGTGAAGCTGCATTTTACACAGGGCAGAGGAAGCAATCATATAGGTATTTGTCTCAGGTGAGCTGAGGGATGACGCCCTGTCCCACCCCTGGGAAGATCAGCTGGCAACTGCATTGCCAGGGTGAAATTCAGCAGAAGTCTTTCCAGGTAGAAATCTTGAGGCCCACGAGGCATTTCCTTGTGGACAAACTGTGAGGGAGGTCTGTATGTAGCTTTTTTCTCTTGTAGCCACCTTATTTAGGAATAAAATGGGAGGCAGGTTTGCCTGAGGCAGTTCCTAGCTTGACTTTTCCCTTTGGCTTAGTGAGTTTGGGGTACTGAGATTTATTTTCCTTGCATGGTGGAAACAAAAGTTAAGTTCCCACAGCATGTTTCTGGTCATAAAAATATTGCCAAACTTCTAAAGAAAGACCCAAAACACTTACAGTGTTAAACATTGAGGCATATATGAGCTCTATGGACATTTAAGAAAGATGAATAAAAACAAGTGAGAACTACTCACTGTTTGGCGAGGCAGTATGACGCAGGTCCGGGCAGTCCTGTGGTGGTTAAATGAGGCAGTAAATGCTTCTGCAGAGCCAGACCCTCCCAGGCCTCGCTTCTCGCCCCCCCACCCACAGCTCCAGCACCAACAGGGAACAAATGTGTGGGTCACTGAGCACTTTTTGTAACCGACACGCACTGTCGAAAGCACTTGTATGATGATGGTAGACTTACAAGTTCTTATAATTTGTATTCATTCATTCATTCATCTACCTACTTTTCCAACCTGCTCATTCCATTTCAGAGTTGTGGGTGGTTGGAGCCTATCCCGGGCAGCTCCGGTACAAGGCAGGACCCACCCTGACAGGACGGGGTTCCCGCAGGGCCAGTCACACCCACACTCACTCTGGGACCATGGAGATGCTGCCACCACCACGTGCACGCCCTGGGATGTGGGAGGAAAACTGGGGATGGGAGAAAACCCATGAACGCGGCTTCCACAGACCGTGGCCCCCGGGGTATGGATTTCCTTCACCGATGTTGTGGATGAAACGGGTGTTGAATGAAATGATGTTATCTGAGGACCGTGAGGACTCCCCATGCTGATTTTCACAGAAAGTTATAGCACATACTATTTTAAATAGGGTGTTTGTAATTTGGCCTATGGAAATGTGGGTTCTATCTACCTAAATGAATATTTGGATTTAAAGTATAACAGCAGATTAACTGGACTTGGATTTAAAATGTAACAGCAGATTAACTTAATACAGATTAACAGCATTATGGTTCCTTCACTTACAGTGTATATTTTCTCGAATGTACACATCCCAAGAAATGACCATTTTTGGATACATTTCTAGAACTTTTGCTGAGTGGTATCTGTGTTTTAAAACTTTGAAATAGATATCACTGGATTCCCTCCAGAAGGGTGCGCTACCAATTCTACACTCTTACCAGCAGTTTATAAGACAAGGTCATTCTCATACCACTCTTCAAAACCAGAATATTTTTAAATGTCTCAACTAGTTTCATGGGAAAAATAAGATCTTACTTTAGTTGGGATTACTTTAATCTGGTGGCATTGAGCCTGCTTTCGTATTGAGGCCATTTGTTTTCCTCTGGTGAGAGTCCCTCCCTAGATGTCAGAGGGCAGGGAGCAGGGGGGCTGCTGGGCGCAGACTGGGCCTGCCTGGTGCCCCGTGAGTGTGCAGAGCCCCTGGCAGCCCTGACGTAGACCGTCAGATGTCTGAGAGTCTCAGATGATGACTGATGAGCAAGGAATGCGGACGTGCAGGATGGGCCGGGAGCAAGGGCTACACAGGGCACTCCTGCCAGCCACGGGCCTAGGAGCTGGAAGCAGGCATTGGGCTCTGAGGATTAGGAAAATTATTTTTTGAGAAGTTGGGACTTAAGGATGTTGATGAGGTGAAACATCTTTTTCCTGATGAAGGTGGAAAATACCAACGTTCCTCACGTTTGAATTTACTTTCATCTGTTTTTAGTATCAGACTACTGTCCCCTGTGCTCAGCCTGATCCAGTTCCTCATTACGCTGGAGTTGGTCAACGTTCATGCTGTTCATGGGAAGAATGCGCATGAGTATCAGCAGTACCTAAAGTGAGTATGTTCCAATTCTCTGTAGTTGCATTGCATCGTGGGCCAGATTGGGGGTGAGCCTGTAGGAGTGAGACTGGGGCAGCATGAGGGCCACCATCTCCTTGGTGGCCCCACCGCCGTCTCAGGCAAGGGTCTGACATCTGGCCTGCAAGAAGAACTCCCACATCCAAATGTCTCAAAACCACATTTGTTTGTTTCTTTTTCGGAGACAGAGTTCCATCTGGAAAGCCAGAAATCCACAAACGTGGGGAGCTTCCAGGTTATAGGTGGACAAGAGACAAAGGATTGCATTGTTTTGAGTCTTTCATAAGCCTTTCGGTGAATACACAATTGACTTGTGAGTGGGGGTAGAGGAATAGTGACTTACACCTTAGTGTGGCTCAGTGAAGCTGCATTTTACACAGGGCAGAGGAAGCAATCATATAGGTATTTGTCTCAGGTGAGCTGAGGGATGAAGCCCTGTCCCACCCCTAATACTAACCCTAACCCTAACCTTAACCCTAACCCTAACCCTAACCCAAACGCTAATACAAACCATAACCCTAATCCTAACCCTAAACCTAACCCCTAACCCTAACCCTAAAACCCTAACCCTAAAACCCTAACCCTAACCCCTAACCCTAAACCTAATTCTGACCAACCCTAAACCTAATCCTAACCCCTAACACTAACCCTAACTCTAAACCCTGACCCTGACCCTCACCCTCACCCTGACACTAACCCCTAACCCCTAACCCCCAACCCTAACCCTAACCCTAACTCCCAACCCTAACTCCTAACTCCTAAAATTCAACCTAACTCCTAACCCTAACCCTTAACCCTAACCCTTAACCCTAACCCTGTAACCCTAACCCTAACCCTAACCCAAACCCTAACCCTAACCATAACCCTGACCCTGACCCCAAACCCTGACCCCCAACCCTAAAGCCTAATGCTGACCACAAACCCTGACCCTAAACCCTAAACTTGACCCGAACTGCTAACCCCCAACCCTGAAACCTAGCCTTCACCCTGACCCCAAACCCTGACCCCCAACCGTAAAGCCTAACGCTGACCACAAACCCTGACCCTAAGCCTTAACTTGGCCCCGAACTGCTAACCCCCAACCCTGAACCCTAGCCTTCACCCTCAACACTAACCCAGACCCTAACTGCTAACACCTAACCCTAACCCCTTTCTACTAAAAATACAAAAAATTACCAGGCGTGGGGGAAGGCACCCGTAGTCCCAGCTGTTCAGGATGTTGAGGCAGGAGGACTGTTTGCACTTGGGAGTCACAGGTTGCGGTGAGCCAACATTGCGCCTTTGCACTCCAGCCTTGGTGACAGAGCGAGACTCCGAGACTCCGTCTAAAAAAAAAAGCAAGCAGCGTGTTTGTGCACACCACCATGTGCACACTGTCTCGCGTTGTCTGTTGTCACGCTTTCGGCGTTTGAACGGATACAAAAACCTTAAGTGCTCTAATTGTTATTTCCTTTCTTCTGCTAGGTTTGGGTTTAGTGTACTGTAATATTTAGAATTCCTTATATGGGGCCAGGCTCGGTGGCTCAAGCCTGTAATCCCAGCACTTTGGGAGGCCAAGACGGGGGGATCACGAGGTCAGGAGATCGAGACCATCCTGGCTAACACGGTGAAACCCCGTCTCTACTAAAAAATACAAAAAAAAACTAGCCGGGCGAGGTGGCGGGCGCCTGTAGTCCCAGCTACTCGGGAGGCTGAAGCAGGAGAATGGCGTGAACCCGGGAGGCGGAGCTTGCAGTGAGCTGATATCCGGCCACTGCACTCCAGCCCGGGCGACAGAGCGAGACTCCGTCTCAAAAAAATAAATAAATAAAAATAAAAATAAAAATAAATTACGTTTCTGACTTAATATCTGTATTCTTTCTTGAGGTAGACATTTATGATTATAAATGTCCTGAACACTCATACGTTATGGTGTGTTATATATTCATTTTTGCTTTTCACCATTTATTTTCTAACTTTGTAATATTTTTCCTTAAGTCACATTTAAGAATGTATTATTTGTCACATATTTATGGTTTTTGCAGCTTTTCTTCTTTTGTTGATTTCTACTTTCATTCCATTGTGACAAAAAATATATATCTGGAAATATTTCAATCTTTTAAAATATATTAGGACTTATTTTATAGCCTAACATATGGTTTATCCTGGAAAATATTCCATGTGCCATTCAGAAGAATGTGTATTCTGCTGCTATTCTGCTGTTCTGCGTATGTCTGTGAGGTCTATTTGGTATATAGTGCTGACCAAGTTCTCTATTTCCTTACTGATCTTCTGTCGTGTTGTCATATTTATTACTGAAAGTAAAGTACTGAAGTCTTTAACAATGATTGTTTAACCGTCTATATCTCACTTCACTGCTGTCCATTTTTGCTGCATATATTTTGGGACTCTGTTGTTAGTTAGGTATAGTTTTATTATAGTTATATCTTCTTGCAAAATAGAACCTTTTAATATCATAAACTTTAAAAAATTTAAAGTCTATTTTGCAGGCCAATAAATAGTCACCTTAGCTCTCATTTGATTAACATTTTCATGGAATAACTTTTTCCATAATTACACTTTTAGCCTCCTTATGACCTTATATCTAAAGTGAGTCTTTTCAGGTAGCATATATTTATAGATGGATGTGGTCTCTTTAATCTGAGCTCCCAATCTCTGCTACTGAGTTTAATCCATTTGCATTTAATGTGATTATTGACAAAGAAAAATGTACTTTGGTCATTTAACTGTTTTTTCTTATATGTCCTACATGCTTTATGCTACTTAATTCTCCCATTACTCCCTTTTAAGCTAACTTTTTGTAGTGTAACATTTTGATATCCTTCTTTCTTTTGCTGTATATTTTTGTTTACATAAGTTGTAACCTTGGGCATTGCAATTAACATTTGAAACTGATAAGTCTAATTTGAATAATGCCAACTTTGTTTCCGCAGCATACAAAACTGTGCTCCTATATATCTCTGTCCCTCCCCCTTTATGTTATTATTGTCACAGATTGCATCTTAACTCATTATATGCTCAGTAATATAGATCTATTATTATTGTTTTATGCATATACCTTTTAAGTAATATTAGAAAAGGAGAGAAGTTATAAGCCAAACCCCAAATGTAATAATCCTGGCTTTTATATTTACCTATAAAGTTACCTCTACTATTGTTATTTTTTTACTACAGCTTCAACTTACTGTCTAATGTCCTTTAATTTCAACTTGAAGGAGCCCCTTTAGCAGTGCTTGACAAGCAGGCCTACAGGTAATGAACTCCCTCAGCTTTTGTTTATCTGGATATTTCTTAATTTCTCCTTCATTCTTGAAAGGTAATTTTGCAAAATATAGAATTCACGGTTGACCATTTGTTTTTCCTTTCCTTTGAGGACTTTAAATATGTCATCACACTGCCTTCTGACCTCCACAGTTTCTGAGGAGAAACCAGCTGTTAATCTTATTGATGCATTGCTTCTCTCTTCAAAATTCTCACTTTATTATTGTGTTTCAATGATTGACTATAATGTTCATCCTTTGAGTGCATCCTTCTTCAAGGTCACCGACCCTCATGTATTTCCTCAGATTTGGGTGTTTTCAGTCATTTAAAAAATAATTTCTCGTAAATAAAAACTTTTCTTTCCTGAATTTTTCAAAGCCTTATTCAATTTTTTTCAGCATTTTTTTTTTTTTTTTTTTTTTTTTTTTACTTTAAGCTCTGGGATACATGTGCAGAACGTGCAGGTTTGTTACATACATATACACGTGCCATGGTGGTTTGCTGCACCCATCACCCTGTCATCCAGACTTTAAATCCCACATGCATTAGTTATGTGTCCTAATGCTCTCCTTCCCCTTGCCCCCAACCCCTCAACAGGACCCAGTGTGTGATATTCCCTTCCCTGTGTCCATGTGTTCTCATTGCTCAATTCCCACTTATGAGTGAGAACATGTGGTGTTTGGTTTTCTGTTCCTGTGCCAATTTGCTGAGAATGATGGTTTCCAGCTTCATCCATGTCCCTGCAAAGGACATGAACTCATTCTTTTTTATGGCTGCATATTATTCCATGGTGTATATGTGCCACATTTTCTTTATCCAGTCTATCATTAATGGGCATTTGGTTCGGTTCCAAATCTTTGCAATTGTAAATAGTGCTGCGATAAACATACGTGTGCATGTGTCTTCATAGTACAATGATTTATAATCTTTTGGGTATATACCCAGTAATGGGGTTGCTGGGTCAAACGCTACACTGACTTCCATAATGGTTGAACTAATTTATATTCCCACCAACAGTGTAGAAGCATTCCCATTTCTCCACAGCCTCGCCAGCATCTGTTGTTTCCTGGCTTTTTAATAATCACCACTCTAACTGGTGTGAGATGGTATCCCATTGTGGTTTTGATTTGCATTTCTCTAGTGACCAGAGACGAGCTTTTTTTCATATGTCTGTTGGTCGCATAAATGTTTTCTTTTCAGAAGTGTCTGTTCATATCCTTTGCCTCCTTTTTGATGCGATATGCCCCCTTTTTGATGGAGTTGTTTTTCTTGTAAATTTAAGTTCCTTGTAGATTCTGGATATTAGGCCTTTGTCAGATGGGTAGCTTGCAAAAATTTTCTCCCATTTTGTAAGTTGCCTGTTCACGCTGATGATAGTTTATTTTGCTGTGCTGAAGCTCTTTAGTTTGATTAGATCACATTTGTCAATTTTGGCTTTTGTTGCAATTGTTTTTGGTGTTGTAGTCATGAGGTCTTTGCCCATGCCTACGTCCTGAATGGTATTGCCTAGGTTTTCTTCTAGGGTTTTTATGGTTTTGGGTTTTACATTTAAGTCTTTAATCCATCTTGAATTACTTTTTGCATAAGGTGTGAGAAAGGGGTCTAGTTTCTGCTTTCTGAATATAGCTAGCCAGTTTCCCCAGCACCATTTATTAAAGAGGGAATCGTTTCCCCATTGCTTGTTTTTGTCAGGTTTGTCAAAGATCAGATGGTTGTAGATGTATGGTGTTATTTCTGAGATCTCTGTTCTGTTTCATTGGTCTATATCTCTGTTTTGGTATCAGTACCATGCTGTTTTGGTTACTGTAGCCTTGTAGTATAGTTTGAAGTCAGGTAGCATGATGCCTCTAGCTTTGTTCTTTTAGCCTAGGGTAGTCTTGCCTACACAGGCTCTTTTTTGGTTCTATATGAAATTTAAAGTCGCTTTTTCTAATTCTGTGAAGAAAGTCACTGGAAGCTTGATGGGAATATCATTAAATCTATAAATTGCTTTGGGTAATATGGCCATTTTCACAATATTGATTCTTCCTATCCATGAGCATGAAATGGTTTTCCATTGTTTTGTGTCTTCTCTTATTTCCTTGAACAGTGGTTTGTAGTTCTCCTTGAAGAGGTCCTTCACATCCCTTGTAAGTTGTATTCCTAGGTATTTTATTCCCTTTGTAGCAATTGTGAATCGAGTTCACTCATAACTTGGCTCTTGGTTTGTCTATTGATGTATACGAATGGTTGTGATTTTTGCACATTGATTTTGTATCCTGAGACTTTGCTGAAGTTGCTTATCAGCTTAAGGAGTTTTTAGGCTGAGACAATGGGGTTTTCTAAATATACAATCATGTCATCTGCAAACAGATAATTTGACTTCCTCTCTTCCTATAGGAATATGCTTTATTTCTTTCTCTGATTGCCCTGGCCAGAACTTCCAATACTATGTTGAATAGGAGTCTTGTGCCAGTTTTCAAAGGGAATGCTTCCGGCTTTTGTCCATTCAGTATGATATTGCCTGTAGGTTTGTCATAAATAGCTCTTATTATTTTGAGATACGTTCCATCAATACCTAGTTTATTGAGAGTTTTTAGGATGAAGGGATTTTGAATAATATTGAGTAATTGAACACCAACATGGCTTCACCTTACTCCAACAGTGAAATTGCTCATATGAAGGTCACCAGTAAGCTCAAAAGGCCTCATCTGCCTTCATTATTTGACCTCTCAGCAACTTTTAAAGTATCAGATCATGCTCTATGATCAAGACATTTTCCTTTCTCACTTCTTGATGACACCACATAAAACTAGTTTTCCTCCTTTTCACAACCCAACTTTTTGGGTTTGTTTTTTTGTTTGAGACAGGGTCTCACCCTGTCACCCAGGTAATACATCCGAAATGATAGACTTGAATAGGAATAGTAATTGAAAGTCCAAGACTTCAGATCTGTCAGTAGATAATTTTGGACTCAAGCCTGGGATAGGTCACTTGCTAGCTGGGAGCCTAGGCAAGATATTTTACTTTCTAATTCTCAGTTTCCTCATGAGTAAAATGTGGGCACTAGAGTTATCGGTTGGTAAGGATTAAATGAGCTGGTATGGTAATAGCTTAGTCACACCACACTGTTCTCAGAATATTTCATTTCAGTTTAATGAATATGGGTCCTTATTGTACAAAGGATTAAGATAAATTTATAGAATAAATTTTCTAACTACAACTTCTCACCATCATATAGTTTTTAACCTCCATGAGGAATATGAGTTCAACATCTCTATAACTCTTAATATAAAATATTGAACTGATATGATTTGACTCTGTTTCCCCACCCAAATCTCATAAAGAATTTTAATCCCCACCCTAACCCTAACCCTAACAATCCTAACCCTATGCTATCCCTAACCTAACTGAAAATGTTAAGAGCCTAACAGTTGAGTGAATAAATGATGACTGATCCTAAAGCAATTAAGTAAATAATTCATTAGGGAATTATTAAAGAATTAAGAATTAATATTCCACAAATCCTCACTGTCTCAATGATGCTCCTTGGTGTTCCCAGGCTTTTCTTAACCACCCCCACTTAAGCTTTGCAACCACCCCATGGCAGGTCCTAGCACCATCCCCATTTTACAGGTGAGAGGTTTGTGAACCTGCCTAGGGTCACACACCTGGGCAGTGTCAGGCCTGAATTTGAGCAGGCACAGGTGGTGTCAGGAGAGACGCTGATGTCTTAACAGTACAAGGAAAAGGAGGAGCAGAAGTGAGCAAGGCGTGATGGCCAGACATGCCATGGGCTGACCCTACATGAACTCTGCCCCACAGCTGGCCAGGCTACACTTTTCCTGTCCTTACATTGAGTTTTCATTTCATCATAGGAAGAGCACGGAGCGCAGGGAGAGTGTCCAAACAGCACTGGTACGGACTAGGAACTAGAGACTTTGGCTATCACCGACTCAGTGAAAAACCATCAGACAAAATACTAGAAATAAACCACAGGGACAGCTGACTTTGTCTTTAGGTGTCGGGCCTGCATGTGTTTCCTTCTAAGTCTGTCCCCTCATTCTCCAAAGCAGACATGAACTCGGGTGATGAGTCAGGCTGCAGGAGCAGTGTAGGGTCACAGGAAGCCCCCCCCGACCCCGTTCCCCGATGTGGGCTCCTTGCTGGTGACTTCCCCCTCCCTGGGGTCTGACCTTGTCCCCATGTCGGGGTCCTAGCACCCCCGCACCCACTCCACGCTCCAGTCTCATCTGAGGAGAGAGAGGAACTGATCACGTGAGGTGGTCCCATGGCCACGGGATGACAGTACCTGGCAGCCAGCGGCTTTGAAACTGTCTCAGCTCCAGGAAAGTCCGGGGCTGAGGCCAGCAGCTCCCACGGTCCTTGGATTGTCTCTGGGGATTGTGGAGGCCCCTTTTCCTCACGTTCCTCTGCAAGTGATGAGATGGGAGGAGAGGCTTAGTGAGGCTCCGTGTCCCAGCCTCCTTCCCAGCAGCCAAGAGCAGCCCTGCTGGCTGGAAAAGGCTGTTGCCACGGGGCCATCCCAGTATTCTTTCTTTCTTGGCATGTCTTTGGTCTGAAACAACAATCCATTACTATCAACCAAGACACCCCAAAACCTGGTGCTTGGTTCACCTCTCAAATATACTCACTGAACCCTCCTCTGGCCACACGATGCCCTCGTCTCCAGCTCAGCTCCTGGCCCTGCCACACAGTGACCTCGAAATGCAAATGGGCAGCCACAGCTCCGTTTCCAGCCGCGCTGGAGGTTTTGCTGTTTGGTGGCAGGAGGACTTGTCCTTCAGATAAGCCTGACAGCTAAGCAGGTGTGCAACCGGTCTGCCAATCGCTGGTGGTGCCAAACATCCCTTTCCCGGGGCATGAAGCCAGCCCAGCTGCCACTCCTTGAGCACAGGTGCGCGCGGAGGCGGCTGTGACAGCTCATTCCACCGAGAGAGGGAGCGGGAGCCCAGCCGAGCCTCTGTGCGGACAGCAGGGACGGCACTCGGTGCGCGGCGCCCTGGATGAAGGAGTCCGGAGCAAGAGCTCGGAGAGGCAGAGAGCGCTCCGCGTGGGCGGGACCCGCAGCCGCTGCCTCCCCAGGCTGCCCCCTCCCGGGCCCGCGCGGTGCCGGCAGGACCAGTTGCGCAGCCGCACACACGTCCCGCCGGGCGGGCCCCTGCTCCACCCGGACAAAGCGCCCGGGCCCCCCGAGTCCCTGCAGGGTCAGGGTCTGCGGAACCGCGCGGCCTCTGCCCCACAAAACCACCGCGCGGCGGCAGAGCTCGTCTGTCCGCGTCGCAAGGAAACGAGCCGCGCACCCCAGCCTGCGTTTCCGTTTCCCGGAGAGACCCCGGGCTCCCTCCTCCGAGGACAGGAACGCAACGCACTGGCAGAGCTCGCGGATTGGCTGGGGGAGAGAAGTGGGCGGAGTGAGCACTAGGAGATGCTGTCATTGGATAAGAAAGAGAAGTGGGCAGGGTGGGCACCGGGTAGAGCCTTGCTGGATGGATAGGAGTGAGAAGCAGGCGGAGCTGGCACTGAGATCCTGCAGCTGGACAGGCATGAAGTAGGTGGGGCGGGCACTGAGGAGACCCTGCCAATTGGACAAGAGAGAGAAGTGGGCGGAGTGAGCATTGGTAGAGCCTGCTGATTGGGCAAGAGACAGGAGTGGTAGGAGCAAGGACTGCGGAGAAGGCTGCTATTGGATGTTAGGGAGAAGAGGGCGGAACAAGAAGGTGGGGAGCTCTGCCGATTGGACAGGCGAGATAAGTAGGAGGAGCGAGCAATGAATGGAGCCAGCCCTGAAAAGAGCCCTGACAACTGAACAGGGGAGAGCAGTGGAACCAGAATTGGGGTTACGGTCACGGTGACAACCAGAAAGGAAATTACAGCAGGGATGCCCACCGCACCAACCGAAAACTATGACCCGAGTCCTAACCCACCCTAACCCAGCCAAAACCAAACGCCAAACCCTCACTAAATGTGAAACGCTGACCCGGACCCACACCTGGACCTAGTGCGACCCCAAGCGTGAACCCTAACCCCTGACCCCTAACCCCTAACCCTGACCCTGACCCTGAGGGGAGACATAGAGGAAAGAGATTGAGAGGTTTGCACACTCAGTGACATACATTTTCTTCGTTAGTCGATGTTAGAAAGCAAAGGCTTGTATCTCTTGAGACGTTTCTATCTGACCTAAAGAATGATGTGCAATAAACTATTCAATAAACTGTGTTAGGAAGGTTTTCTCCCCCTCAAAACCTACACAATACGTGTCTTAAAGTACCTTCCAACATTTAACTCCCTTGGAGACTCAGACAGGGGCTGGCGTTTGAGTCAATACTCCACAGCTGTTTGGTGGATGAGTGGACAACAGCACGGCCAACAGGTCCCGGTGCAAAAAGTCTTGGGTGGCCTCAGTTTGAATCCTGCTTCTGCCATCGACCAGCCGTGTGATTCGGTACAAGTATTTTAACCTCTCTGGTCCGCAGTTTCCCCATCTGTAACTTGAGGGCCTACCTCAAATGGGTGCCTGGTGAAGAGTAACAAGACTATATCCGGAGTAGGTTTCAGTTGCCTTTTCCTCCGTCTTTCCCCCTCCCCTCCAACCCTTACAAATCCTTCCCCCCAACCCCCCTACAGGGTCTCCCTCTGTTGCCCAGGCTGGAGTGCAGTGGCATGATCTTGGCTCACTGCAATCCCCACTTCCCAGGCTCAAGCAATCTTCCTCCTCCTACCTCATCCTCCCGAATAGCTGGAGCTACAGGTGTATGCCACTACGCCAGGCTAATGGTCATTTTGTATGTGTGTGTGTGTGGAGACAGGGTGTCTCCATGTTGACCAGGCTGCTCTCAAACTCCTGGCCTCAAGCAATCCTCCCACCTCGACCTCCAAAAGTGCTAAGACTTACAGGCCTGAGCCACCGCCCCCACCCCCTTCAAATCTATTACAAGGTGAGCGTCTTGCCAAGGCAATGAGATCGCAATATGATGTTTCCATTTACTTTGGATTATATGTCATTATAAATATTAACAAATAAGACTCAAAAAGGACACCTTCGGGTAGGTCAGACCAAAGTACAAAACGTGTGTGTGAGGCTGCAGTTTGAGGGCAGTGTCTGCAGCCGTCACATGGTAGCAAAACGGTGTTAAGCAGTGCACGAGAGTCTGCGTCGACGACAGCCAGAGTCCATGCATCGGGAGGTTCACTCGGTTTGCGAAGAACGGGCAGGGCATGCACGGCCTGGGCTCGGCGGGCGGACGGGCCGGGGAGCAGTTCCCCAGGTTCGCCACTAGAGGGCAGGAGGTGACCGCTTCGGGGCTGGAAGACGGGCCCGTTGGGGATTGGCTAGTGCCGGTGGAGGGCGGGGCGGAGAGCGGGGCGGGGCGGGGCGGAGAGCGGAGGGCGGGGCGGGGCGGAGAGCGGGGCGGGGCGGACGCGGCGCCTGGTTGCTGACATCTGGAATGACTTTTTTTTTTTTGGCATCAGATTTCCTGTCTTGTGGGGCTGATGGACCCGAGTAAAGATGCCCGTTCGGGGTCAAAGGCAGAGCCGCTTCTGCAGCTTCTCAAAGCATTTTTTTGTGGGTTTTTTTTTTTCTTTGAGACGGAGTCTTGCTCTGTCGCCCAGGCTGGTGCAGTGATGTGATCTTGTCTCACTGAAACCTCCACCTCCCGGGTTCAAGAGACTCTCCTGCCTCAGCCTCCTGAGTAGCTGGGATTACAGGCATGCGCCACCTCGCCTGGCTAATTTTTGTATTTTTAGTAGAGACGGGGTTTCGCCATGTTGGCCAGGCAGGTTTCGAACTCCCGACCTCAGGTGATCCTCCCGCCTCGAACTCCCAAAGTGCTGGGATTACAGGCGTGAGCCATCCCGCCTGGCCTCAAAGCGCTTTAACAGAAAGACAATCTGCACGGGATCTAGAAGGGTGCTGGGATCCTGGGGAAGGAAGGTTTCCGAATTTCCTGGGGGGTTCCCGCCCGAGTGCCCGTGCTGCCCCCGGGATGGCCAGTGAGCCCGCCTCCCAGCCTGACTCCCCGTCTGTCAGGCCCAGCCCCATTTGTGCAGCCTGGGCAGTAGAGGGCCCTGGACTGGGGGGCTGGAGCTCTGGGTTCTTGCCCCAGCTGTGCCCCTGCAGGCCCCGTCCGCCCACAGGCCCCAAGTTCCCCATGTGCCTATAAGGAAGTCATGCTAGCTGGAGGGTGCAGCCTCTTCTAGCTTTGCCATTCACTTCTGTGTCTTCAGAGAGGCGGTCAAGTCTCCTCTCTGAATGAGACCCACAAAAAAAGCAAAGCTAAGACGATGCCCAGAACTTACGTAGACACCAGGCCTTTTAGAAATAGACCACCTCTTACCTTAGGCCCCCCGAGGATGCCCATTCTGTGTGGAGAAAAGAGGGGCCCTTGCCTCAGCCCCCAGAGGCTAGGGTGGGGTGGCCGAATTTTGGGGCCGGGTTAGGCACCTCTGGGGAAGCCTGAAGTAGCACAGATGGTTTCAAAGCCAGCGGACGAGGGGGCAGGACAGTGGCAAGACCCCAGGTCTCCATCATGCACCGAGCTTACTGAGCCTACACCTGGGGTCTCTGCTGAGTCTCTGACAGACCAGGAGGGAAGGGACTGGGGGTACCGACCCCCAGAGAGAGAAAGTGGCAGTCATAAGACCTGGCTTTGAGTCGTGGCTCACCCCTTCCTGGCTCTGTGGCCTTGGCAAACTACTCAGACTCCGGGAACATGTTTCACCTGCAAGATGGGGTTGAGAATCAAACCCACCTCGCAGGGCTGTGAAGACGCGTCCAGACAAGTGCATGCAAACGCCTTCACACACAAAACCCTTCCTAAAGGTGGGCAGACAAGGCTCCATGAGCAGCCGGTGGCCAGGGACTGTGTAGGGCTGGGGTCCTGTTTTCCCTGCAACCTGGGAAAGGCATGATGGGCACTTGGTGGGATTCAAATCATGACCCTGCACCTCAGGTGGTGGTGTGCTTTGTGTCTGCAGTGGAAGTTCCCACCATCGTGCCTGTCAGTCCCCCTAACGGTGTTGAAGAGGGGGGGTGCAGCAGGCGGGTGAGCCCCAGGCTGGCAGCTAGCAGGACCTCTCTCATGTGAGCTCAGCACAGCAATTCCCCTGAAGTGTCGGGTCCAGCACTCTGGGCTGGGGGCTTTGGATCCTGGTTCCAGCCCTGTGGGGGCTGGAAGGCCCTGAGCAGGTCACCTAACCTCTCTGGGCCTCTGTTTCCATCACACACTGATGGGCTGACCAAAAGGAGTCTGGCTGTGCAACACCTTGGCTCTGCATTTGTTCACGCAGTGTTCCTGGGGGCCCCTTGGTAGGCAGGGAAAGTTTGTGGGCTTCAGGCATGGGCCCCAAGACTCAGATACTCTCAAGCCTCCTGGAGAGCTGAACACAGGGAAGCAGACAGGCCCACCAGGCAGGGCGATTCCTGCTCAGCTCCTGGAGGGTGGAGCCAGCCCCACAGGCCTCCCCAGAGACAAGGCCCTGGACTGCCACTGATTACTCCCAGAAGGGACATCTGTGGTGGTGGTAGGACCAAGATGCCATGAGCAAGCACCTGGAGGCCCCCAGTACTCAGTGTGAGCCAGGAAGTGGAGGGGAAGGGAAAGGGCAGACTGAGGACGTACAGGAACGCTTGCTTTTTTTCCAAGCCCAAGGGACCCCTTTCTCCACTGCAGTTGACCTGATGCTTACGCCGGGAAGGAGTGGCGGGCTCCATCCTCGAGGTCCCTCAGGAGTGGAAAGAGATCAAAGTGGGAGACTTGGGTCTGAGGTCTGAACTTGGCCCTGCACCAGCACCAGTTTCTCCTGGTGCTTCCATCACTTCCCCCACCTCCTGCCTCAAGCCTCACACCTTCCTAACAAACCCTGCCTCGGAGAGGAGACCCTGGGTCCATGGTTCCCCAGCCCCATTGGCCTTCTCTCTCCTCCAGGCCTTTTTAGACCTAGAACTCCCCACTCACCCTCCAAGGCCTTACAGAAGCACCGCGTCCTCCAGGAAGCCTTCCCTGACCTCCCGGCAGTCAGCAGAGCCCATGGCATTTGCAGACTGGCCAGGCTGGTCTCAGTATTTCTCGCCCCAGTTGGAGTGGTTTGTTCCCAGCTCCCTGACTAGACGGGAACTCCCTGAGGGCAGGCCCTGTGTCTCACCCACCCACAGGGCTTGTGGAATCATTGAGTGAAGCCTGTGCCAATTTACCCTCATCAGGAGCCTCTGGGAACTCTACAGACTTTCGGCCGGCAGGCCCGCTTCTTCCATCGGCCCAGCAGCGATGGAGATGAGGGATGTGGTCAGCCTTCCTTGGGCTGGAGCCGTCGGTCTTCAAGGTCCCGTCCTCCACCTGTCTGTCTGCTCACCACCTCCCTCCTCTGTTCCCACTGTCCCCCAGGGTGCCCCCACACTCCTGTCCTCTCAGCCCGGGCTGGCCTCCAGAAGGTCTTTGCTCCCAGATGGGCCTGTCCCCTTCCCCTGGGCAGGTGCTGAGGTCTCCTTCCACCACCGGCCTCTTGGGCCCCAGAGGGCTGAGAGCACCCCCAGCTCCCTGCCCTCCCCGTCCCAGAGTGGCTGAGCCCTCCACGTCCTCCGAGCGGGGACTGCAGTGGCTCTGGGTCCAAGCAGGGGTTCTGGATCTCCCCCAATGTGGGGGCCACAGGCCTTGGTGGCTGCTGGGGAAGCCTGGGCCGGCCGTGCTGGGCGCAGGTGGCGGTGGGGGTGGCAGTGGCAGGCGGGCGTCAGTCGCTGAGCACGGCCCCCGGGAGCTCGCTGGTGAGTGTGTGCCAGCGCTCGATGCGCTTGTCCTTGTTCTTCAGGCAGTCAAACCAGTGCTTCAGGCGCTCCCCCTTGGCGTTGATGCCCAGAACCACGCCACCTGCGGGAGGACAGGAGGGGCAGCCGGGGCACAGGGACCCCCGACTCCCAGGCGTGGGACCCGTGCCCCCTCCCAGGTTCTGTGCTCAAAGGCCAGCCTCTCCCACTGCCCGCTGGGTTCCGAGCATGAACAGGACCTGCCCTCCATGCCACACTCCAGCCCCGTCAGGGCCCAGCCATCCTGTCCCTCTTCCACCAGGGCAGGGATAGGGGCAGGGTGCAGAGGCAGTGTCAGGGGTCAAGGAATGGGGCCCGAAGAGGGGAGAAAGGGCCGGGCAGCCCCACTGTGCGTAGCCACCAGGCCCACCAGGAATCTGGGGCCTCTAGGGTTCCGAGTCCAGCCCGAGGCACTGCCCATCATCGTCTCTTGTCTGTGCTCCACCACACAGTGCTGTGTGGCCCTCCCAGAACTCCGTCCCTCTCTGGGCCTGTCTCTTCCTGGGGCACAGCGCTCAGGCTGGAGAAGGTCCGAGGCCCCTCAGGTCTGGGGACAGGTGGTCGGTGGCTCCAGCTTCCCGAAGGGACCAGGAAGGAGGTGCTGTGGCCTGATCCAGGACAGGCACACAGCGAGACGGTGCTCCCACTGTGCGCCCTTACCAATAAAATCGTTGGATTTTCCAATGTCGTAATCCCAAACGGTGACCTCCAGGGACTTCTTGGCCAGGTCCCCGTGCTTAATCTCGTAACAGAACTCCTGCTGGGCAGAAGGGAGCGTTAGGGCTGATGCCACGAGGCCTGGGCCTCGGCCGGTGGCCAGGAGGGGTATGAGGTGTAGGGAAAGAGGGGGGACGGGGGTGATCAGTGCTCAGGGTGGACGACGGGTGGACGCTCACACATCTCGCCCACTTCCCCGAGCTCAGCTGGGGTTTTCAGGGCCCCCATCCCCTCACCCACTTGTTCCTTGTCCCTGAGCCTGCTCTCCCCATATCCTGGGAGCCTCCTTACTGCAGAGGCACTGCCCGCCCCACAGTCCCTGTCGTCCTGGGCCTCTCTGGGGCCTGGCTTTGCTGACCCCTCCCTTCTGTGGGTCCCTCTTTCCCACAGCTTGTGGGACCCTCCCTTCCATCCGGGGTTCCCCTCACTTCCCGGAAGCATCTTCTCGGCCTCCCCTGCCTGCCTCTGGACCACGGGTGTGGCGTGGGCTCTACCCAAGGCCCCTCCGCTCTTCTTTCCTTCTTGTTCCTTGGGGGGAGTCGCATTTCCAGCTGTACTCGCCACCTTGGGCTGAAGACCTTCCTGGGGCCCAGGGTGACTCGAGTCCCCTTGTCCCACACAGAGCTTCTCCCCATCTTCTTCACCCCCTCTTCGCCCCGTGGCCTCCATGAGGAACCCAGGACACCCCTCAACACTTCCCTCTCCCCAGCCCTACATCCGACAAGTCCTGCCAAGAGCTTTCCAGGGGTCCCCCAGCTCCCCTGTGTCTGTGGCTTGGTGCAGCCCCTCCCCACCATCTCTGACCACCCTCCCCATCCCACTATGACCTTTTGAAAACCCAGCCACACCCCCACCGCCCCGGGGCAGGGGAGTTGCCCTCGTGAAGCTTCACCGGCCCCTCATACCTCGTTAAACTCCGGGTTCAGGGTTTTTTTCTTCACCGCTGTCTTATGTTTGGATTTCTTGTCCACATCTGGCCTCAGGTATCTGGAATTACAGCCAAGGGACAGGCAGAGGATGGGGACATGCTATGGGGTATAGATCAAGCCAGCAGGGATTCGAAGAGCTTTCTGTCCCTGGAGAGATTCCTGGACCCTTCTTTTGTCCTAATCATTGCATTTTCCCAACGCTATTCTGTGGCAAAGGCGAGACATTGTTTTCGAGAAGCAAGTGGTCCCTTTATCCACCGCCCTTCTGTTCACGCACACGCTCCTGAAGTGAACCATGGTGGGGGGGCCTCCATTCCCCTAGGGAAGGGATTTTTCCTCGTTTCTGGAAGCCTAATTTTCATCAGGCTCACATTTCCCACCAGAACAGAGCTTTTAGCAGAGTTGGTCTCTTGTTCAAAGTTTTTTTTTTTTTGAGACGGCTCACTGCAACCTCCACCTCCCAGATTCAAGCGATTCTCCTGCCTCAGCCTCTGGAGTAGCTGGGATTTCAGGCACCCGCCACCTCGCCCGGCTAATTTTTTTATTTTTAGTAGAGACAGGGTTTCACCATGTTGGCCAGTATGGTCTCGAACTCCTGACCTCAGGTGATCCACCTGCCTCAGCCTCCCAAAGTGCTGGGATTACAGGCGTGAGCCACCACGCCCGGACTCAAGCTTCTTTTATAAAATAGATTTGTTGAGATATAATTCACATACCATAAAATCAATCTTTCTGAAGTATAAAACGCAGTAGCCTTTAGTAGACTTGCAGAGTTGTACAACCGTCACCACTACCTCGTTGGAGCTCTGAGGAAGGACAAGACCTTTTGTGCAGTAACAGGGAGGCCACACAGATGTTCTTCCCTCCACAGCCATTCAGGCCTTAGACTCTGATGCAGAACAGCTGTCTTCCTCTGAGGCCCAGAGAGGTGGAGTGACTTGCCCAAGGTCACACAGCCGGCAAGCACAAGCGTGGTGCTTGGAAGCCAGGCTCAGGCTTCTTTCTGTATGACAGGGAGGTCATGTGCAGGCTGGAGAAGGGGACAAGAGGTCCTCAACTTCTTTGCAAAACTCTCCCTCTTCCTGCATGGATAACTGCATGACAACTGCCTTGTCCGTGCTGAGCGTGCTCTGCGGTCTCGCCCACTACCAACTCCTTGCGCCTGGCACTGGGGGGCTGAACAAACACCTGTCCAACGAATACCTGAATCCGTAGAAGTGAAGGCACCGCCCAAAGGCACGCCCATGTCTGGCTTCTTTTGCCAGTTCCTCTCCAGGAAGGCTGCACGGTTGACACACAGTGCCTGTGACAAAGCTGAATGCTATCACTTAAAAAATCCTTGCTGGTTTGAGAGGCAGAAAAGGTTATCTCATAGTTGCTTTACTTTGCATATTTTAAAATTGTGACTTTCATGGCATAAATAATACTGGTTTATTATAGAAGCACTAGAAAATGCATATGGACAAAAGTTGGGATTAGGAGAGACAAATGAAGACATATGTCCACACAAAAACCTGTTCATTGCAGCTTTCTACCACCACCAAAAACTGCAAACAACCACACACCCTTCAACTGGGGAACTAACCAACAACGGAAGACCACTCAGCAATAGAAAGGACCAAACTCCTGGTACATGCAACTGACAGATGAATCTAACGCATTTCTCTGTGTCAAAGCAGCCAGATTCACAGGGCTTCACAGACACACTATCTGACTGCTTCATGGGAAAATCTGGAAAAGGCAACACTATTGAGACAGAAAACAGGTCAGTGGTTGCCTGGGGCTGGGGAACTTTCCGGGGTCATATTCTGTATGTTGATTGTGGTGGTGGAAACAAGACTGTACCAGCCTGGACGATACAGCGAGACCCCATCTCTATCAAAAAACTAAAAATTAGCTGGGCATGGTGGTGCATGCCTGTAGTCCCAGGTATTCACAATGCTGAGGTGGGAAGATCGCTTGAACCCAGGAGTTCAAGGCTGCAATGAGCTATAATTGCACCACTGCACTTCAGCCTGGACGACAGGGCAAGACCCTGTCTCTAAAAAAGAAAAGAAAACAAAATGGGTATGAATGATACAGGTTGAGGATCCATTATCTGAAAGGCTTGGACCAGATGTTTTGAATTTTGATTTTTTTCATATTTTGTAATATTTGCAGTCTATTTACCAGTTCAGCATCCCTAATTCAAAATTTCAAAAATTCAAAAATCTGAAATCCCAAACGCTCCAATGGGCATTTCCTTTGAGCGTCATGTCGGTGCTTGAAATGGTTGGGGTTTTGGATTTACGGAATTGGGGCACTCAACCTGTACCTCAATAAACGTGATTTAAAAAAGAAGGTTGGGGAGATTCCCCGAAGCCCACCACCGGAGACAGCGGATTTCCTTAGTTACTTACTAGGCTCCTTGGCCATTTCGCTACGTATTGGTTTTGTGTCTGCTGTGAATTGTCCTTGGCCTGTTTGGTAACGGGTGAGGAGCAAGGACAGAAGCGTCCTGCATGCCCGGCCTTCACAGGCCCCTGGAAGGAAAGTGGTTTTGGGATCTCTGCGCCCTCAGCCTGGACATTGTGCCCATCTGCTGACCCCTCACTCAGCCACCAGACTTCCACAACAGGCACCGGCCTCAGCACGTTCAGCTATGCACAGTTCCACCAGTGTTGCCCTCTGTTCTGTTTTCCCTGCCAGGAGCGCCCTTCCCTCCTCACCTGACCACTCCGCGGAGATCCCTCAGCACCCTCCCTGCGCACACCCTGCTCTGGCACCAGCCCACCCTGCAAAGCCCCGGAGGCCTGCCCTGTGGCGTCTCTGTCTCCCTTGCTGTCAGGACAGTGGCCCTGGCCACTGGGGCTCATGGAGCCACCCTGTGCCATGTACCTCTGGCCCTTCTGCACAGCACCTTCCGCTTGCCTGTGGCTTCGAGAAGAAACCCCTTCTGGTTATACATAAGAGAGCCAGAGAAGGGAGTTGCCCAGGGTGGCACAGCAAGTTACTGCCAGTTACCGCCATTTTCACTGGCATGAAATGGAGATAATAACGGGGCGACTGCACAGGCTGCTGGGAGGGTCACACTCAGCCATCGCACCGCCCAGGGATACTACATGTAACTCGACATGTCAGCGATTGTCACAGGCACTGTTACTCCTGGGGTTTTCCCACAAACCCTCAAGAGCTGGGCCTGGGGTCAACTTCCAGGGAAACTGGGGCAAGTGTCACCAGAGATGAGGTTTATAAAAATAACGGTGCATAGCTGGGCATGGTGGCTTGCACCTGTAATCCCAGCACTTTGGGAGGCCGAGCTAGGAGGATCGCTTGAGTCCAAGAGTTTGAGACCAGCCTGGCCAATATGGCAAAACCCAGTCTCTACAAAAAATACAAAAAACAACTAGCCAGGCATGGTGGCGCACACCTGTAGTCCCAGCTACTCGGGAGGCTGAGGTAGAAGAACTGCTTGAGCCCAGGAGTTTGAGGCTGTTGTCAGCTATGATCGCATGACTGCATTCCAGCCCGGTGACAGAGTGAGTCACTGTCTCAAAAAAGATAGGAAGAAATAACTTTGGGAGGCCGAGGTGGGCGGATAACGAGGTCAGGAGATCCAGACCATCCTGTCTAACACGGTGAAACCCCGTCTCTACTAAAAATACAAAAAACTAGCCGGGCGTGGTGGCGGGCGCCTGTAGTCCCAGCTACTCGGGAGGCTGAGGCAGGAGAATCTCTTGAACCCGGGAGGTGGAGCTTGCAGTGAGCCGAGATTGCGTCACTGCACTCCAGCCTGGGTGACAGAGCAAGACTCCGTCTCAAAAAAATAAATTTAAAATAAGAAAAAAAAAAAAGATAGGAAAAAATAAAGAAAATAAATAAAAATAATAGTGCAGACAGAAGGCCTTGACCCATCTAGCTTTGGCCCTCAGCATCAACCGCTGGATACGTCCCTCCCTGTCTTCTGGGGCACAGGTCACACTCCCTTCCAGGCCTAGGATGCAGCTGAGGGGTGCCCCTTTTACCGTCTAACCTGTGCCCTCATTTCCCCTGCCTTTAGTGACGAAAAGGCCCTTGGTCCATGAAGGGGCCTTTCAGAGATGGGGTCCCCTGAGGAGACCCGAGCAGCAGCCCTTGTGTCTCACTCAGGGAGTCTGAAACAGACGTGGAGGTCTCAGGTGACGTGTGGCTCAGATATAGGGAGTGGCCCACAGCTTGGCGTGACTTTGAAAGGCGGCGTGACTTTGAAAGGCCACGTGACCTGAGACGTGGCTGGCAGGTGGGACCCAGCTGCAGGAGTCCAGCAGCACCCGCAACAGCCACCTGTGGCAGGGAGGAGCCTGTAGCACAGCAGACAGGCCCTGCCCAGGCGGCCCCCTGCTTGCCTGTGGAAGTTGACCAGACTGTCTGTCACAGCAGGTAAGACTCTGCTTTCTGGGCAACCCAGCAGGTGACCCTGGAATTCCTGTCCATCTGGCAGATGAGCATTGAAACTGGTTTGAAAGTTTCACACCATAGGCTGGGCACAGAGGCTCACACCTGAAATCCCAGCACTTTGGGAGGCCAGGGCGGGCGGATCACTTGAGGTCAGGAGTTCAAGACCAGCCTGGCCACCCTGGTGAAACCCTATCTACTAAAAATACAAAAATTAGCCGAGCGTGGTGATGCATGCCTGTAATCCCAGCTACTTGGGAAGCTGAGGGATGAGAACTACTTGAACCTGGGAAGCAGCGGTTGCAGTGAGCTGAGATCATGCCACTGCACACCAGCCTGGGCAACAGAGTAAGACTCTGTCTCAAAAACAAACAAACAAACAAAAAAAAAAAAACACAAAACCACACCATTTGGGCTTCAGATTGCATATCCTCCTGCAAGGATATATACGAATGAGATTCAAGTCAATGACAATCAGATGAAAAAATATATAGACACAAACCAGTATCCTACTGTGTGTCATTTGGTGTGTCTTCAACAGCTGTCCATGTTATAATAATTCATCTAGTTCTAATTCATTCATTTTTAACTGCATAGTACTATATTCTACACATATGCCACAGTTTATTAATCTATTCCTCTGAGGATGAATGTTTGGCTATTTCCAGTTTATAGCTATTACAAGCAATGCTGTGATAAATAGCTACCCACCCATGCCCAGGTTTCTAGGAAATAAACTTAGAAGGAAAATAATGTGGCCACAGGGCACACGCATTTCCCACGTCAACTGGATATTGCCAACTTTCTCTCCAATGGTTATTATGGGAGTCTCCTGAGTGTCTTCTCAGCATTCACAGAGCTTCCCCCAACACTCGGGTCTCTAGTGCACTGGATACTTTGTTTTGCTAAGTTGTTGAGGCTGGAGCCCACTTTAGTGTTTTCCACATAGAAAACCAGTAACCCCAGAACTCTTTCTGGAAGCCTAACTTCCCCCAAAGATGCAGCAGGTCCCGGGCTTTGCTCCTGGAGCCTGGTGTGATTGGATTTTTAAAAATCACAGATTTTTTGAGACATAATACACATACTGTACAATGCACCCTTTTAGGTGTATAATTCAGTGGTTTTTGGTATATTCACAGAATTATGCAGCCATCATCACAATCAATTTTAGAACATTTTCATCACCCCAGAAGGAAACCTAGAACCCTTCAGCAGCCACTGCCCATGTCCCCTCAAGCTTCCCCCGGCTCCTGCAACCACAAATCTACTCTCTGCCTCTGTGGGTTGACCTATTCTGGACACTTCATAGAAATAAAGTCCTGCAATACGTGGCCTTCTGTGTCTGGCTTCTCTCATTTAGCATCTTGATTTCAAGGTCCACCCACGGTGTAGCACGTACCTGCTACACTCCCTCTTATGGCTGATAGTCCACGCACCTGCTACACTCCATCTTAGGGCTGATATTCCACACACCTGCTACACTCCTTCTTAGGGCTGGTAGTCCACTGCAGGGACAGACCTCATTTGTGTATCCATTTATCAGTGGATGGACGCTTGGGCTGTTTCCACTTTTGGTTGTTGTGAATAGTGCTATGAACATTCCTGCACAAGTTTTAGGATGGACGTGTTTTTCTTATCTCTTGGGTATATAACTAGGAGTGGAATTGCCAGATCAAATGGTGACTCTGTTTAACTTTCTGAGGGACTATTGGCTGCTTCCCAAAGTAGCCATCCCATTATTGTCATGTTATTTTTATTTATTTATTATTATTTTCAGACAGTGTCTTGCTCTGTCACCCTGGCTGGAGTGCAGTGGTGCGATCTCGGCTCACTGCAATCTACACCTCCCAGGTTGAAGTGATTTTCCTGCCTCATTCTCCCAAGTAGCTGGGATTACAGGCTCCTGCCACCATGCCCAGCTAATTTTTTTTTTTTTTTTTTTTTTTTTGAGACAGAGTTTCACTGTTGTTGCCCAGGCTGGAGTGTAATGGCACGATCTCTGCTCACTGCAATCTCCGCCTCGTGGGTTCAAGCGACTCTCCTGCCTCAGCCTCTCAAGTAGCTGAGATTACAGGGATGCACCACCACACCCGGCTAATTTTGTATTTTTAGTAGAGACGGGGTTTCTCCATGTTGGTCAGGCTGGTCTCGAACTCCCGACCTCAGGTGATCCGCCCACTTCAGCCTCCCAAAGTGCTAGGATTACAGGCATGAGCCACCATGCCCGGCTAATTTTTTCATTTTTAGTAGAGACGGGGTTTCCCCATATTGGCCAGGCTGAGTGATCCATATGCCTCGGCCTCCCAAAATACTGGGATTATAGGCATGAGCCACTGTACCCGGCCAAATTTATTATTATTTTTAACTGTAGAGACAAGGTCTCAGGATGTTGCCAAGGCTGGTCTCAAATTCCCGGGCTCAAGTAATCCTCTCAAGTAGCTAGGACTACAGGCACATGCCACTATACCCAGCTAATTTTTTTTTTTTTTTTTTTTTTTTTTTTTTAGAGATGGGGGTCTCACTATGTTGCCCAGGATGCTCTCAAACTCCTAGCCTCAAGCGATCCTCCTGCCTTGGCCTCCCAAAGTGTTGGGAATGTAAGTGTAAGTCACTGTACCTGCCACATACAATTTTTAAAGTGACAGAAATATGATCATGGCCATGGGAATGGTGCCCCGAGAGCTGTGCCATGAGGAGTACTGGCCTCTTCATGGTGCCAGGATGTCCCTGATGCCTTAGTCCCCTGGGTCCTTGGTGTCCCCTGGGTCAGGGCCATTCCTCTGTCATCCCCTCCCTGAAGCACCTGCCTCTCCTTTCTGCGAACTGAATCCCTCTCCAAGTCTCACTTTTCCAGCATCTCCCTGTGAGCTCACACTCATACCTACCTAGTTTCTGGACAGCCCCAGGCACTGACGGTAGTCACTGTGGCACCTGCGGCACCCCTCTCCAAAGGGTCGCCAGCTCCTGCCTGGCTCTCAGAGCTGCACAGCCTCTCCTGACCAGGCTCACAGGTCCACAGCTCTGAGGCCCAGGTCACCTGGCATGGACCCTGAGTTAGTGTCTCTTCCCAGGACCACCATCAGCCCCTGTTGGTAGAGCTGGGTGGACTCTTATCTGCATCTGTGGCCCCAGTATAGGGCTGGGCATATGTGGGCATTTGCCAAGGCCTGGCAGAGTTCCTCTGCCACCTCCCCCAGCCTCCTGGCTACCCCTGGCACGGGCCCCGCCTTCTGTCCCCTCCTCCGACCTCCTCATGGCCCCTCCTGGGCCCCTCAGTCACAGAGAGGCCTGGACATAGCATCAGGTGATAACTAATATCTGCATGACTCTGGGAAGCCACTCAGCTTCTCTGGGCCTCAGTTTCCCCATCTGTGAAGTGGGCTGGCCATGTTTAACCCCTGGAGTTGCCAAGGGAGCCCATCAGGGAACACGGCGCCCCTGTACCTCAAGTACTCCCTGGGTGCCTGCCACCTGAGACCACGGAGCCGGCACACGGACCCCCGTCCTTAGAGGTGAAGAGGTGGCAGCTGGTCACGCGCGCAGCACACTCACGTTTTCACGTAAGGGTCCGAGTAGCCGTTGGCGTCCATGGCGGCCAGGTGTGCGCACCGCACGATGCCCACCAGCAGGCCCTGCTTCTGCGAGCTGTACTTGAGGGAGATGAGGATGCGGCCCCGCTCCTCCAAGGACTTGTCTTCGCTCTTGTCCACCTGTTGGACGGGACGGTCACTCAGTCCTCACCTGCTCCCACCCCTCTCTTGGCCATACTTGGCCTCCTCTTCCTGAGCCCACCCACTCTCGCTGCTGCAGCCAGGCCCGGTCAGGGTCCCTGGTGAGTGGCCACACTGTGAACTCACAGGCCTTCTGTCATCTCTTCCCTCCCAAGGGTTCTGCTGGGGGTGGATCTGACCCTCACCCTCCCTGTTCTTGGCTGCATGGCCTGGGGTGCCCTTCACAGCCCAGCAAGGGCCAGCCCAGGGATCGGCAACTGCGGCCTGGGGGCCAGATCAGGCCCGACGCCTGGCTCTGTATGGGATGTGAGCTAAGAGTGGCTCTTACCCTTTTTAAAAAAAAAATTCTAAAAAAAAAAAAAAAAATTTCGTTTTCAAAAAAAGAGAGACAGGGTCTCACTATGTTGCCCAGGCTGATCTCAAACTCCTGGGCTCAAGGGATCCTCCCACCTCGGTCTCCCAAAGTGCTGGGGTTACAGGCGTGAGCCACCGTGCCCAGCTGGTTCCTTTCAGAATAGCAGAAAGAAAAACGAAACGAAAAATATTTTGTGACACATGAAAATGATATGAAATTCACACTTCGGCTTCCATTAATAACATGTTACTGGAACACAGCCTTGCCGGCTCCTTGATGCCTTCTCTATGGCTGCTTTTGCTCTAAGGACAGAGCGGCGTGGCGGCCACCGACAGCGTGGTGCACAGACCCTGACATGCGCTAACCGGCCCTTCACAGCTGTGCAGCCCCCGGCCTGGCGTGCTCGGCCTCCGCAGAGGGTCTTCCGCCAGGTCCTCCTCACGGCCCACCCTGACTTTCTCTGCGGTCCCTCGGCTTTGAAGCCGGGTCCCACCTCCACACCTCTGTGCACGCTTAATCCACAGCTCCAGCACCCTCCTCTGTGTTCACCGTTGATAAATTCCTGGTCCTTCTGGGCCTGGGGGCTTTTCTGACCCTCGGGGTGGGTTGGTCGTCCCCTGTGTGTGCCCACTGCCTCGGGTTTATCCTGCCATGGCCTGCGTGACCCCCTGCTTCCTCATGGGTCGGCCCCAACCTCTAAGTTCCTTGAAGTTCGAACTCTGCCTGTACATTTTTTTTTTTTTTTTTTTTTTGAGACAGAGTCTCACTCTTGTCACCCAGACTGGAGCGCAGTACTGGAGCGCAGTGGCACTATCTTGGCTCACTACAACCTCCGCCTCCCGGGTTTAAGCGATTCTGCTGCCTCAACCTCCTGAGTAGCTGGAACTACAGTCTAATTTTTGTGTTTTTTTGGTAGAGACAGGATTTTGCCACGTTTGCCAGACTGGTCTCGAACTCCTGACCTCAAGTGATCCACCTGCCTCAGCCTCCTAAAGTGCTGGGATGATGGGTATGAGCCACTGCATCTGGCTAATACCTGCATCATCTTTAATACCTCAGGGCTGGGCAAGGGCCTGGCACTAAAGGCCCACTGGAGGCTTACACTAGTGAAGGCAGGAATGGAGGGACCCCTGTGTGTTCAACCTCACACAAGCAACTCCAGCCTGGAGGGTTCAAAGAAAGGCAGAAACGTGTGCCGATGCCAACGGAGCCTGGTGGATGGAAAAGGGTAACCCTGGCCCCGGTCCCCTGAAGGTGCTTCCTGGAGCCTCTGAGGGTGCTGGAGGCGGCTCCCTCAGGAGAACCCAAGAGACAGAGCTCTGGTACTTTCCTCACCCTGGGGAAGCTGGGAGCCCGGTGGGGAGGCCACTCAGTCCCCTCCCCTGCCTCAGCAGCTGCCCGGTGCCTGCCTCTCAGGGCAGATCTCAGTTCCAGGCCTCCCCATCTCCAGCCAGACTGAGGCTTCTCCATTCCTTGACCTCCCAAGACCACCTGGCCTCTTCCTTCCAGCTGCTGCGCACCCAAACTCTCTCTCCGGGGCCTCGGCCCAGCCGGACATACCCAGCTTGAGCCCTGTGTCCCCCTGGGTCCCCTTAGGACTCTGCTGGGCTCCTCTCCTAAGCAGGCCCAGCCACACCCTTTTACTCACAACTGTGCCCTGCCTAGCACCAAGTGAGTCCCTCTGGCTACATCCAACCCTTTCTGGAGATGAGAGTCCTGTGAGGTGAGCAGGGATGTCGAGCAGGGAGGACACACACGCCCCACCGGCCACCTTCACCACCTCCCACGCCCAGAGCAGGCATGGCTAATCGATCTCAGCATTTGCCCTGAGCTCCAATGCCCCCTCAGAGTCCTTTTCAACAGTGCCCAGGCAGCCGTTCCCAGTGGATCAGGGCAGGCCTGCGAGATCTCGCCATCTGCCCTCAGGCAGAGCTTTGTGTGTGAGGCCTCGAGGCACTGTGCTGCCTGTGTCAGTGTGTATGGTGTGAAAATTAGACAATATAAACCAGCAGGGGCCGGGCACAGCAGCTCACACCTGTAACCCCAGCACTTTGGGAGGCTGAGGCGGGCAGATCACCTGAGGTCAGGAGTTCAGGACCAGCCTGGCCAACATAGTGAAACTTCGTCTCTACTAAAAACACAAAAATTAGCCGGGTGTGGTGGCAGGAGACTGTCATCCCAGCTATTGGGAGGCTGAGGCAGGAGAATCACTTGAACCCAGCAGGCGGAAGTCAAAGGGAGCCGAGATCGCACCACTGCACTCCAGCCTGGGCGACAGAGCGAGACCCCAACTCAAAACCACCACCACCACCAGCAGCAGCAGGGATATCTTTCGCTGGTTTTTCAGGGCTGGGATATTGTGCTTTGGGTTGTTTCATATGAAGACCATTGGGTATTGCTCAGTATTGATTTAAAACAGACAATGTTCACAGACTGTAAATTCTAAATGTACCACCAGAGGCCTGGCACACGGGCTCACGCCTGTAATCCCGGCACTTTGGGAGGCTGAGGCAGGTGGATCACCGGAGGTCAGGAGTTAGAGACTTGCCTGGCCAACCCGGCGAACCCCTGTCTCTACTAAAAATACAAAAATTAACCAGGCGTGGTGGTGCACACCTGTAATCCCAGCACTTTGGGAGACTGAGGCAGGTGGATCATTCGAGGTCAGGAGTTTGAGACACCTGGCCAATATGGTGAAACCCCGTCTCTACCAAAAATACAAAAATTAGCCGGGTGTGGTGGCACAGGCCTGTAGTCCCAGCTACTCGGGAGGCTGAGGCACGAGAAGTGCTTGAACCCGGGAGGTAGAGGTTGCAGTGAGTCAAGATTGTGCCACTGAACTCCAGCCTGGGTGACAGAGCAAGACTTGGTCTCAAAAAAAAAAAATAAAATAAAATAAAAGTATCACCAGAATGTGGCTTTACTGCCAGGGGTGTATCCCAGACTGTACTCCTGTGGTCACTGTGAGTCCCTGAGCGGCACCAATGAGCTGGTAGCGCACCCAGTAATGCCGTGATCACGGCCATGCACGGGGATGCACATGCTTTCACGAACACACACCACACACACGCAGACACAGTCACACACAGATATGTACTGACACACGCTCTTACGCACAAGTCACACACAGGCACACCCCCACGTGGTTGTTTATGCCAGTGATCAAAACTCAGGACACTACAGTACGGCTGGTGTTGCCTTTTCCTTCTTCTTTTTTTTTTGAGACAGAATCTTCCTCTTGTCACCCAGGCTGGAGTACAATGGTGTGATCTTGTCTCACTGCAACCTCCGCCTCTCAGGTTCAAGCAATTCTCCTGCCTCAGCCTCCTGAGTAGCTGGGACTACAGGCACCCGCCACCACCCCTGGCTAATTTTTGTATTTTTAGTAGAGATGGGGTTTCGCCATGTTGGCCAGGCTGGTCTCGAACCCTTGACCTCGTGATCCACCTCCCTCGGCCTCCCAAGACGTTGCCTTTCTTAAGTGACATAGATCATATGGAAAAACTGGGTTACCTGTGGTGAGTGACTAACAATAAACCAGAAAAGGTTGTACCCATCTACACGAATGTCTGAGTGGGAGAGAATGTGACAAGGGAATAAAATTGGATCAAATTATGAAAAAACAACTGGGATTCTGGGAAGAAGCCCTGGCCACAGGCTGACTCACCCCCAGGGCTTGACTTGAGTCCACATCCCCGGGCCCACTGGGGCTGGGTACACTGGGGACAACCGCTGGGCTTTGTCCTTCTGAACTGGCCCCTTGCCCAGCCTCTGCCTGTGTCCTGAACACTAGCAGGCTGAGGCCCCGGCATTTCTCTCCACCCTGGTGGCACTGGGGACTCCTGGCTTCATCAGCCCTATGAACCAGGTGAAGGCCAGGCCAGAGACAAGGGAGGGTGGGGCAGGGAAGAGGGACATAGAGGCCAAGACGCGGGAGGGTGTAGCTGCTGGAGCAGGCCAGGGGGCACAATCTATTCTGACATAACGTTCAGACAAAGGCCATTCTGTCTCCTCTGAGTATCTCACAGGCACTCAAGTCTGACACGTTCCAAGCACGCTCCCTGAGAGTCCCGTCCACCCGTGGCCCCTGCTACGGTCCTCTGAGTGCCACGAACAACCCCTAAGGCTCCGGTGCCTCAGGCCCCAAACCTCGGACCTGCCCTTCCCTCACCCAGGGATGTCCTATCTGCTGCCTGGACATCCGGTTCAGAGTCAAGTCTCCTACTGCCGCCAAGGTCAGGCCAGGGCTGTGCCCATCTCTCCCCATCTCCCCGGGCCTCCTGCCCTCTCCTCCCTCTTCTTCAAGCCATCCTGAGCCCAGGCCAGTGAGGCTGGTAAACTGTCATCCCCCGCACTCCCTCAGCTTCGCGCCCTCCCGTGGCCACTCAGAGTGAAAGCCAGGGTCCTCCCTCTGCCCCTCCACGCTCACCTCCTCATCTCCCCTCCCCTCTCACTCTGCCCCTCAGTAGCCCCACCACGGGCAGGAAGTTCTGCCTTCCCAGCACCTGCCACCGAGCCAGGCACACAGCAGGCGCTCAACGACTCCTCTCACCGGCAGCTGCTTCTCCAGGCAGATACTGAAGGTCTTGGTGTGGTTGGCTTTCAGCTTCTTCAGGGGCACGCGTGTCTCCCCGATGAACTCATTGTGCCGGAATTTGTCCTCGTCGCACACAGAGATCCTGGGTTGGGGGTGAGAGGCACAGCCAGCGGCTCAGACGCATGGGGCGTGGGGGGAGTGTGCGCGGGTAGGGCCAGCCCTGGCTTGTCCTGCCCCAGGCCCTGCCCTGGTCTGGGGTGGGAGACGCACGAGATGCCTGGGCCCTGACAGGGCCAGAGTGTGGCATGATGTCAGGTACTGTCCTCCCGGACAAGTGTCCTCAGGTTGGAAGAGGGGACAGGAGAAGGTGGGGCCAGTGCCGGGAGGTGGGGAGAGCCGGTTCTCTGAAGGGAACCGCCGCCAGCACCCGGAGAGGCCCCAGGAAGCACCTTCAGGGCACTGGGGCCAGGGTGACCCTTTCCATCCACCAGGCTCCGCCGGTGTGAACAGACCTTTCTGCCTTTCTTCAGACCCCCAGGCTGGGGTGGCCTGCATGAGGCTGAACCCACAGGAGACCCTCTGACCCTCCGGCCCCGCCTTCGTGAGGACAAGCGGGCGGGGGTGGGGGAGGGGCCGGCGGCCGGGGCCCCGCCTACCGCAGCGTTTTGCGGATCATGTCTTCGTCTGTGATCCCGTAGTAAGTGAGGGTCTCGTTCCACGTGGGGTTCAGAGTGTTACGGAGAGTTTTTGTTCTGAGCTTGTTTGCCTGGAGAAGAGAGAGATGATCGTATGAGCATCGAAGGGTGTGTCAGACAGAACAACGGCCCCCAGAGATGGCCACATGCTCGTCTTGGAGCCTGGGAATGTGTCATCGACACGGCCAAGCGGAGCCGAGGCTGCAGGTGGAGTTACGGTTCGCAACAAGCTGACATTAGAACAGGGAGATTATCCTAGATGGTCGGGTGGCCCAATGTGGTCACAGGTTCTTCACAGCAGAAAGGGCAGAGAAGAGAGTCAGAGTGAGACGTCACCAAGGCAGGCGGCCAGAGGGATGCAACGGGGCCTGCTGTGAGGGCGGAGGAAGGGGCCACGAGCCCAGGAGGGTGGACGGCCTCCAGAAGCTGGAAAGAGCCAGGACATGGGTGGGCTCCCCAGGTTCCAGAAGGAACGCAGCCCAGGGAGACCACGGTTGGACTTCTCACCTGCAGAGCAGGCAGAGAATGAGGGAGCTGCTTTAAGCCACGAAATCTGTGGTCATTTGTTGCAGCAGCCATTCGAGGCTCATCCACAGAGGCCTCCACCTCCAGCCCGAGGCCATGGGGTGGGGTCTGCAGGAGGCCTGTGTGTGTGGAACCGGAGTCTCCTCCCCAGGGCATTCCCTTCCTTTGCCGACTGTCCCCTCTGCCTGGAACCCATCCTGTCCTCGGGCCGGCTCGGGGTGGCCTCTCTGAGCTGGAATATTGCCGCCACTCCCTCCTCCTGTGCCAGCGACTCTGAGCTCCTCATCTGAGTCGGTCTGATGCCTGCCACGCCTGGCCCAGGCTGGGAGGTCAGACAGTCCGGGCTTCCAATTCCAGCTCTGTGGCAGCGTCAGGGTTCCCGCTGTGGAAAGGCCACGGGCATCCCTCTCTCCCGCTTGTTTGTAAGGAGACCGCTCTTGATAAAACGCTGGGGAAAATCCTGGGGACTTCCTACAACTCGGCAGCCAGGCACTGCCGGCTCCAGTCCCACAAATGAGGGGTCACTGAGCTCCCACGTGGGGCACACTTCCCTGGTCACACTCGCCCTCGGCCCTCACATCCCCAAGCCCCTCTGGCAGCATAAGGACGTCGAGGCCCAGCGTGGGGAGCCCATTTCTTCCCCAGGAGGAGGTGGTGGGGTGCTGCCTTTCTCCCACAGCCCTGCCTTCCCGAGGGAAGGGGGAACGGCCCCTTCTGGGGTGGGCCTCCTGGATGGCTGCGGGCCCAGGCCTACCCATTTAGGCCCCCAAGTCAACTCAGACTCTGCCCCATGAAATTAAACACAAAACAGCACTGAAGTGCACGGTGCACAGAAGGGAGTCTAACTAAGTTCTGATTTTCCGCAGCTCGAGGTCACCTGGATGCTTTTGTTTAACAACAGCAATTTCTCTCTCCTCTCCTAGATGCACCTGTTGTGCTGGTGCCCTTTCCACAAGTGTGGTCGGACTCTTGGCGTAGGAATGAGGATCCTGTGGTCAAATATACTGGGCAGATTCCGCCCACTTCATCCCCCTTACGGAGAGTCGAGGAACAGCCCATCAGCACGTTAAATGCTCTGATAGGTCCGTAATAGTAACCTCCAACTGACACTGCTTCTTATACAATGCTGGCCTGGAAATTCTGGAACTCCCAGATCAGCAGGCAGGTAACGCTGAACGGCTGAGTGTGCAGCTGAACGGCTGAGGTCCCACCAGCTTGCTTGGGCTCTGAGGGGAGTGGCAGCGGTGGGCCTCCCTGGGTGCCCCCAGCCCAGTCCAGGCCCCAAAGCCAAAGGACCAGTGTGCACTGCCTGAGGTGGTGGGGGGGTGCCGCTGGTGGGCAGGTCTGGGTGAAACCCCTCACCTTACTGGCTCCTGGCAGCAGGTGCAGCTTGACGTAGGGGTCTGCCAGCCCATTGTGGTCCATCGGCTTCAGGCCCTGGGCAGAGAACAGCAAAGGGTGTGAAGTAGAAATCGGGGAGATGGAACGGACAGGGCCTGCAGGTGCCTGGGCCAGCATATACCCTTGTCCGCCGGGTCTATTCATGGCCCCTTTCACAGAAGCCCCCAGGCCCCACCCCTCCAGATGGAATGAGGATGGCTCGATGCCAGTGCAATCTCCCCTCCCCAAAACATCCCGGCCCAGGGCAGCTGTCATGGGGCCTCTATCAGGACAGACTTTTTCTCTTCTCCTCATCCGGGAAGCCACATGGCTCACCCTCCTCTGAGCCTCCCTCCCCACCCCGCTTTGGTCAGGTCCTTCCATCGTCCTGACTCCCCTCCCCCATCTTCCCAGCATGGCCTCCTGAGTGGTCACGCCCCTCATCGACTCTAAATCCACGTAACCCCGGGACACGGTCCAAGACTAGGCCCCATTTCTGGCCATATTTGCCACAACTCCCAATCAGTCCACAGAGATCACACAAGCGGACTGGCCACAGAGGGTCCCTCCACAAGATGGCTCCCCTCACTCACTCTGGTTCTTTCAGAAAACCTCGCCACGCATGCACAGCCAGAGGCACGGACACACGGGGGCTTTGCTGACCTCAGCAGGCACCTGTCTCCGAAAACTGCATTTGTTTTCTTCTGGGATGGTGCTCAGGATGCAGGGAGGCAGCCAGCAACCCCAGGACAGGATTCAAAGGTGCAGGGCCAGGCTCCTACCCAGCAGGGTCCAGGAGGCGGCGTGGCTACCCACACCAGGCCCATCTCCAAGGGGAGGCTGGGGCTCCCGCCCAGGCCCACCCCACCCTGCTTTGATGGAGCTCTGGGGGATGCGGCAGGGACTTCCAACCACCTACTTCCCTGCCACTGGCAAAGGGCAGAGGTCTGGGGGCCTGGCTGGCTTGGGTGCCAGGCTCAGCTCCTGTGTTCACCAGCTGGGAAGTGGATGAGTTACTAAGCCTCAGCTTTGTCATGTGTAAAAGGGGGTGGCCGGGCACCGTGGCTCATGCCTGTAATCCCAGTGCTTGAGCCCAGGAGTTCAAGACCAGCCTGGGCAACACCGTAAGACCCTGTCTCTTCAAAAAACTAAAAAATTAGCTGGGTGGGTGGCAAGTTCCTGTGGTTCCAGCAACTAGGGAAGCTGAGGTGGGAGGATCGCTTGAACCTGGGATGCAGAGGCTGCAGAGAACCGTGATCGCGCCACTGCACTCCAGCCTGGGTGACAGCGAGACCCTGTCTCAAATTTAAAAAAAAAAAAAAAAGGGCAGGGGTATAATTAATAGTCCCACCTTCCTAGGGCTGGAGTGAGAGGGAGGAGACCGTGTGGACACAGGGTCTGGCAGGCAAGGCGTCTGCTCTCTTCTCTGCATGCCAGGCCCCTGCACTGTGACGCTGCCTCTGGGACAGGGCCTGGCTCATGGCCCAACATGTGCTCAAGGTGACAAGGCTGCTCTTCCAAACTCAACTCCCTCACCCTGGCCTTGCGCCTTTCCCACCAAGTGCCTGAAGTGCGGAGTTCCGGGAATCTGGCGGCCCAGCCTGACCAGGGGATGCCTGACGGCTGTGTCTTATTCTTACAGTTCTTATACATTCGTGTGTTGTAGCTTAAAATGTTTCCATTTGGGCCACGTTTCTTGACACATTTCACTTACAAATCTTTGGGCCACCAGAAGTTCTGGCGTGTCTTTCCAGTGGCTCTGGTGGTCCCACCTCTGTACCCGGAGACACCCGTGGGAGCTAGGCCGGGTCAAGGGGCGCTGTCATGCTGGGACAGGAGTGACGCCTGCTCTGTCCTTCAGACCCCTGGGCGGTGACGAGGCCCCTGCTGCTGCCTCTCTACTCCTCCACCCGGCAGGTCGCTGAGCACCCTGGGCAGCTGCACCCTGGGCAGCCGCACATTTGGCCAAAAGCAAAAGGACCCGTAGGCACTGCCCGAGGCCGTGTCACCGAGCTGCCACCAGCTTCTGTGCCCAAACACAGGCACTTCCCCGGCCCTGACCTGGGTTCCACCCATGCCTCCACCCACGGAGCCTGACCTCTGTCCACGGAAGGGAAGGGCAGGAGGCTGTTTGCAGGGGAGGGAGCTGTTAGTGGGGCTACTGGGCACACCCTCCCCAGCTTGGGAGCTCGCAAGAGGCAGAAACTGGTCCCATAATTTAGGGCCGGGCCCTACGGGAGGTGATAAGGTTTGGCCGTGTCCCCACCCAAATCTCATCCTGAGTTGTGCTCCCATCATTCCCACAGGTGGTGGGAGGGACACGGTTCTTGTGGGAACGAATCAGTCTCAGGAGATCTGGTCTGATCAGGGGAACCCCGTCTTGCTTGGCTCTCATTCTGTCCCCTGCCACCAAACATGTGAGAAGTGCCTTTCACCTGCCGCCATAACTGTGAGGCCTTCCCGGCCACGTGGAACGGCAAGTCCAGTAAACCTCCTTCCTTTATGAATTACCCAGTCTCAGACGTGTCTGTCTCAGCAGCGTGAAAATGGACTCATACAGGCGGGACGGGCAAAGGAGGCCCGGGGGAGGCCCTGGCTGGTCCTGGCACTGAGGGAACAGAGGGAGGTCTGGCTTTGAGAGGAGAGCCTCTTCCCAAAACCCCAGCCCTACCCCGCCCTGGGCCTCTCCGAGACCTGCTGGCGAAGTGTTCAGAGAGGAGCTTTCTGGCCGGAAGCACCATCCAGCCTGAAAAAGGAAATTCTCCGCGCACCGCGACAGGGATGGAGCCTGAGGGCTTTGGGCTGAGTGAAAGGCGGCAGCCTCAGAAGGAGAGACACTGGGGGGCTGCAGTTGTATGAGGTCTATGAGGTCCTTAGAAGAGTCAAATCCAGAGAAGGAAGCCAAATGGCGGCCTCCCCAGGGGCCAGGGAGGAGAAGGGGAGCTGCTGTTCAGTGGGCACAGTTTCAGTTCTGCGAGCTGAAGGGGGCTCTGGGGGTGGGTTTCACAGCAGCGCGAAGGTAGAAGGTGCTCAGCACAACTGAGCTGTACGCTAACAATGGGTGAGCGCCGAGGGGAGGAGTAAAAAAAAAACGGTTGAGGTGGGAAATTTAGATCCGTGTAATTTACCACAATAATAATAAAAAACAAAACAAGAGTCTCCCAGAACCGGCAGTGCCAGGGGCCGCGTGTTAACTCAACAATGCTCACAACGGCCAGGTAGGGCAGGGACAAGCAACCCTCCTTACAGACGGGCAAACTGAGACCGACCCTTACAAGGGGTGACAAGCAAGGTGCACCTGGAGGGTCCAGCCCCGCCCGGAGGCCAGCCTCACTTCAGCTCGCCCACCCTGGGCCCTCCCCACACCCCCACCCAGAACCCCAGCCTGTGCCACCGCTCTCCTACAGAACTGGATTTACACAGAGAAGGAACTGGGCCTCCCACCCCCACTTCTGATACCTGAGGGATACAGCCCAAAGTGGACATACACTTACATGTGTGCACGCACAGTACTCACACATGCACACAGACACACACACACAGACACACACACACACAGACACACGCACAAGCACACACACGCGCGCACACACACGCACGCACGCACAAGTGCACACACGCACACACACGCGCACACACGCACACACATGCACACACACATGCACACACATGCGCACACACACGCACACACACACACACAGAGGACCCACACATGCACACAGACACACACACACACGCAGACATACACACACAGTACCCACACACGCACACACATGCAGCACACACACATATGCACACACACGCACACATGCACACACACGCACACACATGCACACACGCACACACACACTGGTACCCACACATGCACACAGACACACACAAACGCGCACACACACACACACACACGCACACACGTGCACAAACACAGCACCCACACATGCACAGACACACACACATGCACACACACACACACACACACATACACACACGCGCACACACACATTCACATACACAGACACACAGACACACACACACACACAGACACACACACACACACATGCACCTGGAACAAGGAAGGAAAGGCTCTGCCCAGGAGAGAGAGGAAGGCGTGGGCTTTGGCCAGAGCGGCCTGGCAGCCAGCACCTCTCCAGTCCCCAGGCCGGGACCACCTCTACAAAGCTGGACAGAGGGAAAGTAGGGAGGGTCTAGCTTGGTCTCTACCTTGGCACAGCTGGGGTTTGATAAATGCTCAGTTCTGCTCTTAGGGGCGGCTGGAGCCCCTGCCAGGCAAGGCTGGGCATGCCCTGAGCCACAGCACAGGTGGTTCTAGAGGGGAGGGCAGGGGTGGGATGGAGCGTGCAGGCCTCTCAGTGCCCAACCAGGGCCCTGGGCCTGGCGTGGATGGCACTCACACCTACCCATGGCAGTCCACGTGTCGTGGCCCAGGCTGTGCCTGGGGTGGCACGCAGTAGCCTGTCCTACTGGGTGGGCACGGCGCCAAGGGCAGCCCTCACGGCCAGGCTGGGAGGAGGGGCAGGGAGCCTGCAGGTTGGGAGTCTGGGTGGGGCTCTGCGGGAGCCGCTGGATCTGAGCTGGGCTGGCTCAGGCCCTTCCATGGCACTACTTGGGGGACTCCACTGGCCACGCAGGCCCTTACCTTGCGAGAGAACATCAATTTTGGCACCTTCCTCCCACAGGGAGCAACGGGGTGAGGGGGCAAGGGAACAGGACAGTTGAGAACATGGAACTGGCACATGCTGACTCGAGTGGCAGAGCCAGAGGGGAGTGGCAGAGCCCGAGGGGAGCACCAGGGGCCGGGCCAGGCTGCAGAGGGGTCCATACACATCTACAACCCCAGCCCATGTAGTGAGGCTCAGAGGGCCTCTGGGATCAGGCCCTGGAGGCCCTGCCTCGAATGGTGTCAGCCTCCTCCAGTGGCTCGGCTTCCAGGGTGCACAGTGGCGTCCCCACTCCTCAGGGTGCCTGGGAGGCCTGGAGGCACCAGCACCCAAGCCACCCTCCCCTGGCCTGCGGACAGACATCACCCTGTCCCTCTCTCTCCCTCTCAGCAGCCCCTCCCCAGGCTCGGGAGGCCTCTGTCCAGGCCTCCATCTTCCCATTCTCATCTGTTTCTTTGCTCCCCTCAATGCCTGACTGTCCAGGGCGTTTCTTGGAGTTCGGTATTCAAGGTTTAAACAAGAATTCCTTCCTGGCCCCACACAGCTCAGACATCCGAAAGCCTGGACAGGAACCCGGGGGGTGGTGTGGTCTGGCCTCCCTGACCTAGGCCCTCTCTTGCAGACCCCGGGGCAGGGACTTTGGGGGCAGGCCGGCGGGGCCTACCTTGGCCTTGGTGATGGTGCAGTGGAGGGCGTTGTTCTCCTGGTCGTACAGCAGGCTGAAGTCCAGCGTGCCCAGGGCGGCTGCGGACAGAGGAGGGCACAGCTCCCACCGTGGCCACGTCTTGGAGAAGCTTCACTTGCCCCTGTGAGGCCGGATGGGCCTGGCCTGGGCAGGTGCCACCGTTCCATGGCGGCTGCCACTGACGGAGCACCGGCTGTATGCCAGCCCCCCACCCATCCTCCCAGTCCCACCCGACCCCGGGAAGTTACAATATTCTCCCCCCTTTCCAGAGGAGGGGCTGAGACCCCGAGAGGTCGGGGGGGTCACGCCAGTCCCCTGTCTGGCCGTGTGTGGCCGCCTGAGCTGGGCGCCCAGTCAAAGGAGTTCCTGCCCTACTGGAGCAACTGCCAGTCTGGGCCCCGTGCCTCAGTTTCCCTCACCCGTGAGATGTCACAAGGATCACATGAGAGGGCAGAGGAGACGAGGCTTGGAGAGAGGCAGGCCCTGGCCCATACACAGGACTGAGGCTCCTCTGCCTCTCTGGCCCCTTGGGGACCCCTAGGAGGCTGTGAGGAGTCAGCTGGGTCCTCACACTGCTGCCCCCAAGTCTCTCAATGGCAGTGATAACTCCCTACAGCCGGGGGGAGGGTGCAACTGTAACTGGGTGCAGCTGCCTCCCTCCCCTGCGGCAATCACTCACAGCAGCTGTGGCTTTCCATGCAGCGGCGGCTCCCAGCATGAAGGCCGAGGTGATGGTGGGGGGCAGAGCTTGGGGGCAATCCCCGGACAGCAAGAAGCGCATTCACAGAGGGCCTCAGAAGCCCAGAGCCTGCTCCCAGGCTGCAGGGCTGGTCAACTGGTGTCACATTCATTCATTATTTACCAAGTGTTCACAATACGCCAGACTCTAGGGGATGGACACCTGTGAGGCAGAGTCCCTACCCCAAGGAAAGCACAGCTTAAGGGGAGGAACAAAAGGAAAGAATTTGCGGCAGTAGACTCTGGTGAGCCAGGAGCCATGGGGAGCCCATGTGAATTGGGACCATCAGGGAAGGCTTCCTGGAGGAGCCATGAGGGATGAGTAGGAGTTCGCCAACGGCACAGTGGGGCTGGGGGAGGTGATGATTCCAACCACAGGCCAACCAGCAGGTGCGGGCTTAACGACTGGTGTGATCCTGGGATAAGGGAAGGCCAAACTTGAAAGACTCTATTCTTCAGGCTCTGAGCTACGCTCCCAACATGGATCTAGATCCAATTATGGCCACATCTGACTGGGCCCATCATTTACATCTCGTCTGCGGCTGCTTTCCTGCCTCAGAAGCAGACCATATGGCCTGCACAGCTGAAAATATTTACTGTCCGGCCCTTTATAGAACAAGTTTGCAGATCTCTGGGTGAGTGCTGGGCCCAGCCAGGCATAATACAGTTTCTTGGGTCTGCAGGGAAATTGGCTGATGAAAGGCCATGGGTTTGGAGCTGGTGATGGGAGTGGCATTTGTCCAGATCACCCCCTTCTAACACGGATCAGCACGTGTCTCTCTTTGCAGCAGTGTGGGGTGCAAGACCTGCCCTCTGACATCAGTCTCCCGGGCTCAAATCCCAGCATGCACTTCCCTGCTGTGTGACCAGCTGATCTAACGTCTTTATGCCTCAGTTTACTCATCTGTCAAATGGAGACAACGGTGGTATCCACCTCACAGCACACAGTGTGCCTGGGGTGTAGGAGGGGATCAGTAGATCACTACAGAAGAAGCAGATCCCTACGCTGGGTTTTCTAGCTAACAGCACTGGCTTCTATGAGACCCGTTCTGGAATGAAACTGTCCTCGACTGGTTCATTTCCCTCCCTGCCTTTGGGAACAGAACATACAAATGGTCACTTAAGCTTTTCTGAATAACCTGAGTCACTGCTATGGCTACGATTACTCTTCCGAACATCACAGTCATAGTCCAGATGCGAACGGGGACATGAAGCAACCAGAGGGTCCCGGGTGGTCCTCTTTTCGGTTTTATTTTTCTGCCTCTTTCTTTGACATGAGCCTGAAACTCCTATTCGATTACTTGTCTATGGTAGTACAAACAGCTCTCTCACCTGTTCAGTAATTGTTTCTCCCAAGAAACCAGGTGATGATACTTGTTGGAACTATGTGCAAACTAAGAGCCAACAGATCTTGGTGGCTGGCGCGGTGCTCACGTCTGTCATCCCAGCAGTTTGGGAGGCTGAGGCGGGTGGATCACTTGAGGCCAGGAGTTTAAGACCGGCCTGGCCAACATGGCAACACCCACTTCTACAAAAAATACAAAAATAGCCAGGCATGGTGGCGCATGCCTGTGGTCCCAGCTACTCAGGGGGCGGAGGTGGGAGGACCCCTTGAGCCCAGGAGGTTGAGGCAACAGTGAGTGTGGCTGTGCCACTGCATCCGACCCGGGTGACAGAGCGAGATCCTGTCTCAAAAACGTCAATAAACACTAGGTCTTGAGTGAAGCCTGGGCCACATTCTCCTGAGAAGGGTATGTGTGCCTCAGCAATAGCTGCAGCTGGCATGCTAGCTGCCATCTACACACCAAGCAGGTGAGGCTGCTGGAAGGTAGGTATATCCCACCGCTCCTGCAGCAATGCACACAGCCACAGCCCAAGACACACCAATCTGTGCTTTTGTAACAATATTCTCCAAAGCCGTTGGCTTTACGTGACAGTCATTCGATGCCGTTCAGGTCAGGCCTACCTGGGGTGCGTTGCCCCAATGATTCAGCCTCCCGAGCAACGGGACCATGCCTTGGCCACACCTCTGAGACCAACAAACAGATGCAGACACACGTGGCTGGGCCATTCAAGCCCACCTGCCCTCCAGGTGCTCCCAGGAGCTCGGAGCCGGTGTGACCCTCACGTGTGAAAATGCACAGTCTGATTTCTGCCTGTTGCCCAACCCCAGAGAAGGACAGCCAGAAGACGGAGTGGCTGTCTGCTCCCCCGGGACACCCAGCTCCTGGAGGGGAGGAGCCCCTGCACTGGCTCTGCAGAAACCCCTGCATACGGAGGGCAGCGACCTGCTCCCTCTGCTCGGGGGAAACTGACACCTGCCACCACATCCTGGGAAGGGACAGCGCGCCCAGTGTGTCACCAGGAAGGCACTGACGAATTTCTCTGAACTCCACTGGAAGGTAAGAAATGATAGTTTATAAATAGAAGCTCGGTCACAATTTTGAGAGGCTGGTGAAGCTGTCTTAGGGAGCACATGGCCCAACTTCATTTCCCTTCAGAGAAATGAGGCTCAGAGAGGGCAGGTGAGCTGCTCAGCGCGGCCCAGCAGACCAGGCCACAGAATCTAGGCCTCTTCACTTCCATCCTGATAGTTTCTCCCTGGAAGCCTAGTGGCTCCCAAGAAGTTGTTGTTTTTTGTTTGTTTGTTTGTTGTTTCTGAGACAGGCTCTTGTTCTATTTGCCCAGGCTGGGTGTGGTGCAATCACAGTTCAGCCTCGGGGCTCCGGCGATCCTCAGCCTCAGTGGCAGGGGACTACAGGTGCGCCACCATGGCTGGATTTAAAAAATATTTTGCGAGGGTGGTGTGGTAATGTGGGGGAGAGGGACGGTGGTGTGTGTCGGGGGAGAGGTGGTGTGGGGGATGGTGGGTGTGTGTGTGGGGGGGACGGTGGTGTGTGGGGGACGGTGGTGTGTGGGGGGACGGAGGTGGGTGTGGGGGACAATGGTGTGAGGGGACAATTATCTCGCGGAAAGAAAAAGGGCATCATCCGTCAGGAAAGACAAAATCGTCGAGGACAATCGAGACAAAATCGATATCGAAAGTTTTCAAAAAAAAAGAAAGTTTTCAAATCAAGAAAAGTTTTCAATCAAATCAAAGTAAGAAGAATAAAGGATAAATTATCGAGACAAATAAAAGATAAAAGTTTTAATCAGAGACAAGAACAAATCAAATCAAGAAAAGTTTTTCAAATAAATCAAAAGGAAAAAGACTCATCCTGCTCAAAGGAACAAATAAATAAAAAGAATATCAAAAGATTTTAATAAATAAAAGAGACAAAAAAATAAATGCTCAAAAAGAGAGACAAAAGTTTTCTTCAAATATCTCGAAAAAAGGGTGCTCAAAGAGATTTTCATCGTCTCAAAGACAAAGGAAAAAGAGACAAAGAGATTAAAAATAAAATGCCTCCGAAGTTTCATCAAATCAGAAAGAACAATGTCCCGAAAGAGACAAATAAAATAATAGAATTTCAAAATAAATTGAGACAATAAAATTAGAGAGAACAAATAAAAGTCAATCAATGCGGAACAATGCCAAAGACAATAAATCATAAAGAATTAATCGTAAAAGAGACAATAAATTAAGTGTGGGGACGGTGTAGACGCTGTGTGTTGGGGTCTGCAGCGTTGCTCAGGCTGGTCTTGGACTCCTGGGCTCAAGCAATCCTCCTGCCTCCACCTCCCAAAGTGCTGGGATTACAGGCACGGGCCACTCTGCCCTGGTCCAAAAAGTCATTTTGTTGTTGTGACTTTGTGCTTCCGTTTTAGCTGAAATCACCCAGGAGGATTAGCTAAGAAACCAAAGAAAGCTAAGGAAGAGTTGCTCTTGGGGAAGGAGGGTGAGGGCTCAGCCGCCTCGAGGCCCTGGAGAGCCCTCTGAGTTGGAAAAGCACCTCGGGCTTGTGCTGGGAGTGACGAGGGCCCTAAGGGCAGGAGAAGGTGCTTCTCTGTGAGCCACAGTGCCCTGCCCTTGGAGCGCGCAAATCACATGACCTCACTGAAGTTTACATCTTCGGAAAAATAATGAGGGCTGGTCACTGATGGGCCTTGGAGAGTTGTCACCCGTTTGTCGATAACGATAGAGCTTTGACGGGGCTAATTCAGAGAAAATCAAGCTCAGGCCCCTGTTGGCTCCTCTGAGGCCGGACGCCTCCCTGCTCGGCTGATGGAGACCGACAGCATCACCATAACCTTGGTTTGTGCCTGGACCTTCCCGACACCCTTGGGAATAGGAAATCTACCCTGATTTCTTTTTTTTTTTTTTTTTTTGGAAGAAAAATATCAGGCTCTCAAATAGTTAAAAAAAAAAATCTGTGGCAAGGACCATAAAAAACCATCAAGCTTGTGTTGAAAGCATTTTATAGTTGGGGAAACCGAGCCACTGAGCCAGGCCGGCACTGCAGGGAGGATAGACAGAAACGAGCCGTCATCCCTGCTTCCCTCTAACCCTTAGAGATGAGTGTTAAGATTTTTATAAACATCTTCATCATCTGCTTTAAATTGTTGGAAGGTTCTCCATCAACTCCTGGACTCAGTTCAACCTCCTTGGTGTGGCCTTTAAGACCTTCTGTGATATGACCGCTTTGGCCTCCTCATAGGTCCCTTCCGCTTCTTTGAGCCACTTGGTTCTATTGTTTTGCCTACACTGGGCTGAGATTCTGACACTTCAGGACCTGTGTACACAGCTGTCCCTCTGCCAGGAGCACCCCCCTTTCCTCTTTCCCCTCTGCCAGCCCACCTCCTCCCTCCCCCCCGTCTTAGGGTTGAGCCCTCTCTGTGAGTGACCTCCGCAAGCCAGAGCTTCCCATTTGGGTTCCTCTTCCCTGACTCTCGCTGTGGGTCACCTGTTTGTCTTGGTTTTGATGAATACCCTCCGGTCAGAGACTGCCTCTCAGCGTTCTTGTATGTTACACGTGCATGACACAGAGCCTGCCACATAGGTGGTGCTGTAACACTGAGTGCATTAAAAATATCACGGGTCCAGGTAGAACATGACTGGGGCCAAAGAGGTTCTGGGCTCAAAGGAAGGGGCACCACAGCCAGTGGGGGCTGGAATATGCCCCCTGACAAGGAGAACCTTTGCGGTGGACTCAACACTTTGTCCTTGCTCCAGACCTGCATGGGCATCAGTCCTGACCCGGTCCCGGGTGAACCACACGGGGCAGGTTTAACATGGACATATGAGGCAATGCTGGCCAACAAGATAAAAGGACAGGTCTCCTGGGGACTTCTCGGAGAGGTTTCCTTGCTCCTAAACTGAGACACGAGAAAAGGAATCAGTTCTTACCCAATCAAGGACCTTATTGTTACGTGTGATGCCTGGACACCTGCAGCAGCCACCTTGGACCCGAGGGTCCTGCTTTGCTGATGGAGACTGACAGTGTCATTCTGACCTTGGTTTGTACCTGAACCTTCCTCACCCAGACACCCTTTGGAATAGGAAATGGGCCTTGATTTTTGGTCTACAAGGAAAAGCGCACAGCCACGTGCAAAGACGGACAGAACCATCACCCCTGACGGTGCTGAGGTGCTGACACATTGGTGCACCCTGGTGTGGCAAGACCTCAGCTGTCCTCATTGTTTAAGCCACTCTGAGTCAGTTTTCTGTGACTTGCAACCCACAGCACTCTAGTGATTACAGCTTTGAAGAATGAACTGGGCTTCCACAGGTGGGGACCAGGCAGGAGAGCAACTCAGGTAGGGGCAGCGTGTGGTGTGTGGAGCCCACGGCCCACCTGGAGGGCAGCACGCCACAGAGGCCATCCTAGGAGAACTGGCAGGGCGGACACCGGGTCCCGCTCATTAGGACATTCACTGCCTTTCCTCCCTGTCATCGCCCCTCTGCGAGATCTGCTGGGAACACGTGAGTTGTGTGCTTGTGCTTTGACATGACTTAATAAAGGAAGGGCTTTAAAGAGCCAGGAGAAAAGGCTGAGTAAATAAACAGCACTTCACTCTGCCTTGGACAACAGAGCAACCGCCCTCATTTCTTTTTGTCAGAACAGAGATAATCCAATAATTAGGGCAGCAAATAGCATAACCCTGGCTAAAGCCATAATGAACCATCTGGCTTGAATCACTTAGGCTTATTCTAGGGATCTGGTTGTCACAGCCCAGAGGGGGGCACGGCCTGGGGTACTGGGTGGAACGCAGTCCCACCCCAGACCCTGTTCCCCCACCACGGACGAGAGCCAAGATTTCTGGGCTCCTGTGCCTAGGATATTTGCTCAGCCTCCCATAGGATCCAAGCCTGGGGTGGGGCACCCCTTGAAGGGGGCGACAGGGGCCCACGCAGGCCCTGGCTCAGTGGCACACCGTCCTCCTTAGCTCCTCTGAGCCCGTTTTTAGCATTTCTTTGGCGTGTCCTGGTAATACGGGTGTGGCCAGCCCACTGGACGAAGCTGGCAAAGCTGCGTCCAGCTCTGCCCTGCACCGCTGACCCCATGTGAGTCTGGCCCCTGCATGGCATGTATCTGAGGCCAGGGACCCAGCACTGCTGCCAGGACATGCTCCGCCAAGGGCTGCTGAGTTGATGAATTGGACATGGGGCCGGCTGGCCTGAGTTTCGAGCTTCCTGGTCCCCTCCTTGCTTTGTGGGTTCAGAGACAGAAAAAAAAAAAAAAAAGTCTCTTGGCCATTCGCTATCCAGAGGGCCCTCTGTGGAACCAGGAGGGTGGCCTGAAGCTCTGCCCTCCCCTCTTACTTCCTTGGTGCAGTGGCAGTGATGCCAGAAATGGGAACAAGTTTCCCATCCCTTCTTCTGGGGGAGGCTTTGGATTCAGGCCAGCCAAACGAGTGGCCACTTAGGGCCTGCCCAGAGGCTCAGCAAGTCCGGGGTGAGCTTTGCACAGGGCGCCAGGAGCAGAGGGGAGGGGGTGGATCTAGGGCACAGCCCTGAGGGCAAAAACTCTTCCGACCCGATTTCCCCAAGCTGGCAGGAAAGTGGAGGGACAAGACGGCTCCCCAGCCCCCACACCCCAGGGCAGGGCCTTCATATGCCAGGCGCTGGCCCGAGGGCCGTGGTCCAAGCCTCGAAAAAGTGCCTGGCAGGCAGTTTCCCTACAGCGGCCCTGCTCTAACCGGCTACTGCTGATGGGCCTCCCCAGGTGCAGCGATGGGGGGTCTCCACCCCGGGGGCACTGGTAATCCCTACCTTCAGCTTCTGCTGGCACATTTGATGCTTGGGAAACTCCAGGCCCGCAGCCCACAGGCCCTGGTGAGTGCCCAAGCCAGGCGCAGACACCCCTGCACAGGGGAGGGGCAGCCCCAGCCCTGGAGAAGCTGGAGCAGGACTCCTGCCCGGGCCACATCCCGGGAAGGGCTGGGGTTTGACGCTGGTTTTCCAGGTCTCAGTGGCAAGTCGGGAGCCACAGCTGGGCTAGAAGGGGGTTCTCACATCCCGTCCCCACCCCGCGCACACCGGTTCCTCACTGGACTGCGACCTCTTCCGGCCTCGGTTTCCCAGCCTGTCCGGCCCGGTGGATGGGAAAGGGCGCCAGGAGCGCCCACCGGCCGGGCCTCGGTCCCGGGACTCCGGCGCTTGCCTGCTCCCCGGGGCTCAGGGCTCAGTCCGGGAGGAGGGGAGCGGGCTGGGAGGCCCTTTCTGCCCGGGGGCCGCGGGCGTAACAGGTGGGCGCAGGTGCGCGGCCCTGGCCAGCGCCGCGGCGGGGTCCATGGACACGGGAGGAGGAACCGCCAAGGTTTTCCCAAAGGACAAGCGGCCCCGCGGTCCTCCCGGTCCTCTGCCCGCGCACCGGCCAAGCCCACGCGGGAGGCCGGGCCGCTCCCAGCCTCGGGCCCCTCCTCAGCCCGCCCCAACCCCGACCCTCGGCCGCGAGGCCCTCCCGGAGCGGCTGGCGAGCGGGGAGCGAGCGCGGGGCCGGCAGCAACTGGTGTCTCCCCGGGACACAGCTCCGCCCTTCCCGGGAACAAAAGCAGCCGCCCGCGCCGGAGCCTGGGGAGGGCGGGCTGGCAGGGAGGGGGCGCGGCGCCGGCTCCCGGGAACCCGGCCCCGGAAATGGGACACCCCCAGGGGCTGCCCCCAAACTTCCCTCCTCCCCGGTCCGGGTCGGGGAGGGCGCGAGGCCGGCGGGCAGGGCGCGGAGAGTGCACGGAGCGCGCGAGGGGGGGTGTGCGCCGAGGGAGGGCGCGACCACGCGCGGGGGACCGGCCGAGGGGACCCGCGAGGCCTGAGGACGCCGAGCCCGAGCCAGGGGAGGGGGCGCGAAGTCGGCGACTTGGAAACTTACTGCAATCGTCCGACTCGTAGCCGTCGGCGTCCGGCTCGTCCTCCGGCGGCTTGGCGGGCGGCCGCGCGGGGCTGGGGCCCGGGCTGGGGCCCGGGCTGGAGCCGTAGGCTCCGAAGAGCTGGTCCACATCCTCGTCGTCCTCGCGGGCGCCGTCGGAGGGGCTGCGGCGGCCGGCACTGGCCGCGGCCGGGCTTGCGGAGGCGTCCGGGGGCGCAGCGGCGCGGGGCCCGGCGTCCGGGGGGAGGCCCCGCGGGAAGCGGGGGAAGTAGTCGGAGATCTGCTTGATGGGGCGGATGGGGCCGGGGCACACGTCGATGGCCATATGCTCCTGGATGCTGATGGTCGCCTTCTCCCCGCGCCGCCGGAGGGTCATCATGCAGGCGCCGCCCCGCCTCCCTGGCGCGGGCCTGGCCCGGCGCGACCGGGCCCGGGGCGGTCAGGCCCGGCGGGGCGCGGCGGGGGCTGCAGGCATCGCCGGCCGCGCCCCCGGACGGCCCTGACTCGGCTGCTGCCCGCTGCGCTGCGGACGGCTGGAGTGAGCGCAGGGGGCGGGCCCAGCCCGCGTCACCCGGCAGCAGCCAAGCAGGGCGAGTGTGCGGACTGCGCGGGCGGCGCGGAGCGGAGGGAGCCGCGCGGCGCCACACTCACTCGCACTCACACCGGCGCGCACGCCGGCCCGGGACCCCGCGCGCGCACACTCGCGGCCGGGCAGGGCCGCCGGGCGCCTTCCGCTCATGCACGGCCGCGGTACAGGCGGGGAGCCAGGCGGGCAGGGACCCGCAGGACGCGCACCCACACGTTCCCGCGCCTGCCAGCCCACGCTGGGCTCTGCTCGCTCGCTCGGGACGCACGCAGGTGTGCAAGTGCACACACGCGTGTGCAGAGATCCGTGGTGGAAGCATCCGCTCGCTCACACCGTAGGACACACATACAAACGTCTGCATGCGCACACAGAGTTGGTTGAGGGGGCCGTGACACAGCGCACCCCCCGTGCACACGCGCGCACACCTCATGGAGCGCACACACAGGTCAAGGGCACCCAGGACACAGGCTTCCACACCCCCAAGCACCCCTAACAAGACACACAAACATGCGCCCATAGAAGTGACCAGGGGACCCTGGACACAAGTCCCTCTCTCCTCCCCCATCTAGCAGGACATGGAGTCACTCTCCTAGCGTGTAGGGACAGGCTGCCTACACACGGGCAGGACATGTAGACGCTCAACTGTGCAAGGACACGGGGGCACAGTCTGTGCACACATATTCTCAGGTCACATACAACGCAGCACTCGAACCTCGAGTCAGTCCTTCACTCGGTCAGTGAGTAGTCCGAAGGACCCACCGCGGCAGGGTGGCTGAGAACCTGGACAGGGCCTGGTCAGGAGCGGGTGAGGGGAAGGTCTGGGCGGCGAGTGATGCAATAAGGCTGGGCGGCACCCTCCCCCCACCACACTCCTACTCTAGGCCTCCCACACGGTCAGATCACTAAACAAATCCCACAGGGCCCAGCCCTGGTTGTCTGGCTTTCCGGACCAGAGCTCTGTTGGGAACTGCTGCTGCTTGGACAGGTGTGTTCCCGGAAAGCCCTGGGCATGAATGGAATCCTGTTTACCCTCTGGTTTCCACTGACGGGAAAGACACTTAGCTTCTTAGCTGGGTGCCTTTGTTGAGTCTGAATAAGGGGCTCCAAGCCGCTCTTGTTCCCCCACTGTAACCCTTGCAGAGTGATGGGGAGCAGAGTAAAGAGAGGCCAAACCTTGCTCTAGGGCTTCCAGCTGCACAGTTCTGGCAGGCTATTTGACCTCTTTGAGCCTCAGTTTCCTCATCTATGAAGTGAGGCTGTTTCCAACTGCACAGCATTGTGGCAAAGCCCCATCCAGCACAGAACATGACAGATAAGAGGGGCTCAGTCGGCCTTCCCTTCTCCCTTCCTTTGGAAAGACAAGACTCATGGTGAGAAGCGATGAGAAATTCATGTTTTGTACTGAGTTCTGAACTGGGTGGTGGCAGGCACTACCGGCCTCTGAAAACACTGGAGAAACACATGGCATACGTTGTACTGTGCCAAGGACATTCACAGCTGCCATCTCATTGATTCCTTAAACCACTCCAGGATGTAGGCAGGGCCTGCTGTTCCCATTTCACAGGTGAGGAAATTAGCGCTCAGGCACAAGGATGTGCCCAGGGTGACTGCTGGCTGGCGGCAGAGCTGCGATGACAGTCCAGTGTCCTTTTTGATGCTTCCACTTTCCCTCCCTTCTCCCTCTCCTCCCCTCCACTACAGAGCTCAGAGGCTCAGAGCAGAGTTGGAAACACAGGTAAAACCTTGCTCCCAAAGCTCATCCTGAGGCTTCTTGGACATGGGAAGCCCAAACTGAGGAGGAGGGGAAGGAGGGGGAAAAAAAGGAGGAGGAAGAGAAGGAGGGAAGGAGGCCAAGAGCCTCAGGGGATACAGTGGGAATGACCGGCCTGGGGGTTCCCTAAAGATAGTCTGAGGTCCTGGTGGGAGAAATATTCATGCTTCCAAGAGCCAAAGGCCAAGGGAAGGACAGAAGAGCCTGGAAGGGCAGCCTGGCACAGAGGGGCTCTCATTTCCAGGAATGCTTAAGGGGATTAATCCTTAAATAGGCACAGAGTGACTTTTTCTGTGCCAGAGGTGGCTGCATCACAAAATGATTATATAATAACACAGGTATTAAAATACAGATGCTGAGCTGTCATTTTATCATTCCTTTGCTAAGGAGCTACAGGGTGTCGTCATCATCTTACAGTTGGGGAGACTGAGGCTGCGGGAGGTCAAGTGACTAGCAAGAGGCAGACTGGGGATGAGACCTGGACATCCTGACCCCTGAGCCTTGCCCTTTTAACATCAAGGCCCTGTGACCGTGTTCACTGAGAGCTGGCTGCTCCCTCCTGGCCTCTTCTCTTGGGGGTCTGGTTTTTGGAGGATCAGCTCACGGCTCTTGGCTCTGCAGGAGCTGGCTCTCGGGGAGGGTTTGGAAGAAGTTAGGTGGCGGGCCCAGCCTCCTAAGCATGGAGCCAGGGAACCCCAGGATGCCCACTGGAGAAACACATGGCATGTTGGGGTCCAGCCTTTGGCAGGTGGCAGAGTTGAAATCCACTCTAGGTCTGAATTTGCCCAGCTCTCAGCCCAGCTGAAATGGGGTGGGGCCTCCCCAAGGGACAGAAGTGGTGTTATCTGGGCAGGTGTCTACTTTCTAGAAAGAGCATAGGTCACGGAGTAGGCAGACGTAGAGTCAAAAGTCAGGGGTGCCTCCTCCTAAGCGTGCCAGACTTTGGGCAAGTTGCTTAACAGGCCCTGGGTCTCATCAGCAATGGGGGAGAATAAGAACAAAGCTTGTGTGAGTTAAAGGCGAGGATGGGTACACAGTGCTCAGTGTGCAACTGGCGCTCAGGGAATTGTGGTTCTGCTGCCCCTGCCTTCCTGGTGCAAACCGTCCCGGTGCAAACCTTCCTGGTGCAAATCGCCCTGGTGCAAACCTTCCTGGGGCAAACTGTCATTGCACTCCCAGTGCCTGGCTCGATTTCTCTACCAGTGACATGCGGTTGGCTGCTCCGTGTCTGCTGCCAGGACCAGGTGACAAGTGGATGCACTTACCAAGGCTGGGCGCTGGCTGGCATGTGTGGGCATCTCTAAGCTGTTGGATATGTCCAGAGCCTCATCAATCACGTCGCCTTCCATTCCCAATGCTGAGGTGGGCAGCTGGGCAGCTGGATCAGCCTCTGGCAAAGTTAAGTGGATAGAGTCTGCCCTTGGTCACAGCCCTCAGGAGCCCCGTGCCCTTGCCTGTCTGCCCCCTGCTTTTCCCAACGAGCTTCTGAGCTTTCTCCTAACTCCCCACAGACCCTCTCAAAGGCTCCTGTCAAATGAGATTAAGTGGGTTCTTTAAAAAATGGTCCAGGTATCTGTAGCACTAGGGTGTCTATTTACTTTGTCACCGAGGCTGGAGTGCAGTGGCGAGATCATGGCTCACTGCAGCCTCGACCTCCTGAGGCTCAAGTGATCTTCCCAACTGAGCCTCCCAAGTAACTGGGTCCACGTGCATGCACCACCATCCCCAGCTAATTTTTAAAATTTTTGTAGAGACAGGGTCTCCCCATGTTACCCAGGCTAGTCTCCAACTCCTGGCTTTAAACAGTTTTCCTGCCCTGGTCTCTCAAAATGCTGAGATTACAAGCATGAGTCACCACGCCCAGCCCAGGATGTCTATCAATAATGCAGATTCCAGGCCCCTACCTCACACCCACTGATTCAGAATATGTGTGTGCACACTCAGGATGCATCTTAAGTACCCCTGATGATTCTGGTGCACAATGGAGGTTGAGACTTGCTGGGTTAGAGGGTGCTAATGGTTTAATAGTGATTTTTCAACCTGCTGGGCTGCCTCTATGCTGTTCACATGTGTAACATATGCCCATCAGTGACATTTCTCAGTATTTAGTGATTCTTCACTGGGTGAGTGCCTAACCCAAGGCAGGTGTTGGAATTTCCAGAAAGATTTGGCAAAGCCACACTGGGGGGTCTGATATCCTCCTGTTTGGATATTCTGACCTCTTTCCTGGTGGAGAAGGACCAGCTAACAGATCTTTACAGTAGGTAACGTGTGTTTTTGAGGAAATGCCCTCTGCGCAGCACTTGACTGGATGTTCCTTGGTTGGCATCTTGGCTGGTGCTCATGTGCCCGGAGAAGAAGGGCCCTCTCTGACCCAGGCCTAACATGTGTCCCCCGTTTCCACCCTTCCCTGATTACCGGAGGAGCTCTTGTCCTGCTGTGCTAATAGAACGTTCTTTGTATTAGCAGAAAATGTTAACCCAACAGAGGCGCTTGGATGGAGGAGTTCCAAACAATGTTGCTGGTTGATGGAGAGGGGCCTGCCAAGGTCTCTTGTCCATTCATTTATTCATGAAGCCACAAATATTTATTGTGCACCTGTCACAGGCCCCAGGCTGCGTTCTGTAGGGGGCCCAGGGATAAATGAAGCCCCTTTTTTCTTTAGATTCCAGATGACGGAGGGGAGGTCAGGAAGGGAGGTAGGAACCACCACTCTGGGGGTCTCCTGCCTCCTTCTTGGCGTACACTATGGCCTCGGCATGGAGAGCACGGTGGAGCGCTGACGCCAGCAAGTCAGTTCAGCGTTTGCAATATAGCTTGTGGCTGCTGAGAGGCCAACTTGATATATTAAATGATATTAAAAATGCAGCCTATTTCTGATCATTTATTATGCACATTCTCATAAACACATTACACTCGTCACAGTACATTTACGAGCACCAGGCCTACCAATGGGGAAAAGTTAACACCTAGCTAATGATGTTTGGCGGATGTCAGATGCTCTGGTGCCGCGGTGATGGGGTCAATGGTGCAAAGAAATGCGAGTGTGTTTTCTATCCTGGGGCACCAGGAGGCTGCCCAGGGCTGGCTGGAAGAACCAGGCTCTCTCCCTCCACACTGCCAAGGTCTGCGCTGTGGGATTTGAAAGAGGCCGGGTGAGAGGCTCCCCGGCCAGGAGAGACTTAGCCCAGGATCAGGCTGCCTAAGGCAGGAGATTAGATGTCACAGAGGGATAATCTGAATCCTCTGGGAAAGTTCTAGAAATGACCTCTGGGAGAAAGAGAGGCAGAGCCTGAGGCTTATGTGACAGCACAGACGAGCTTCCCTCCCACAGGCCTGGGGACCACTAGAGCCCGGGGTCTTGGCTGGAGCAGTCTTCACGACTGGGGTGAACATCTCAGCATTATACATGAACTAGAATGGGTAGAAACTCTAACCAGCCTAGGGCTGGTGGAAACCCAGGGCCAACAGCCACAGATGTTCCCTCCAATAGCTTTGAATTGATGATGCAATTCAAAGGTATTAACAATGCAAGTGGTAGCTTCCAATGCTAATGTGTTCCACTTTTTGTTTGTTTGTTTGTTTGAGACAGAGTCTCACTCTGTTGCCCAGGCTGAAGCACAATGACATGATCTCGGCTCACTGCAACCTCCGCCTCCCGGGTTCAAGCCATTCTCCTGGTTCAGCCTCCTGAGTAGCTGGGACTACAGGTGATTGCCACCATGTTTGACGGGCACAGTTTTTGTATTTTTAGTAGAGATGGGGTTTCACCATGTTGGCCAGGCTGGTCTTGAATTCCTGACCTTAGGTGATCTGCCCACCTCAGCCTCCCAAAGTGCTGGGATTACAGGCGTGAACCACCATGCCTCGCCCACTTTTTTTTTTTTTTTTCAAGAGACTGGACCTTGCTCTGTTACCCAGGCTGGAGTGCAGTGGAGTGATCATGGCTCACTGCAGTCTTGACCTCCTGGGCTCCGGTGATCCTCCCACCTCGGCCTCCTGAGTGTCCAGAACCACAGACCTGCACCACCATGTCCAGCTAATTTTTTTATGTTTTGTTTTTTTAGAGATGGGTCTTGCTATGTTGCCCAGGCTTACATGAACTTAGTTTTACATTTACTACAAATGTGTGTACCTATAAACAATATATGGTATTGTTTTGCATGCTTTAAAACTTTGTAAAAATGGCATCATACTGTATGTAACCTTATTAAACTCATTTTTGACTTATTATTGTTTGTGAAGTTTATTCCTGTTGATGCATCTAGCTATAGTTTGTTTTTATTGTTGTCTACTATTCCACTATGTGAATATGCCATAATTTATTTCTCTTTTCTGCTATTGTTGAACATTTAAGTTGGTTCCTATGCATGGCTATCATCAACATGCTGCAATGGCTATTCCTGTTTCCTGGTCCATATATGGGATTTATTTTGAGACAGGGTCTCACTCTGTTGCCCAGGCTGAAGTTCAGTTGTACCATCTCAGCTCAGCACAGCCTCAAGCTCCCTGGGCTCAGGTGATCCTCCCACCTCAGCCTCCCAAGCAGCTGGGACTGCTGGCGCACACCACCACGTCTGGCTAATTTTTATAATTTTTGTAGAGACAGGCTTTTGCCATGTTGCCCTGGCTGGTCCGAAACCCCTGAGCTCAAGTGATCCTCCCACCTCAGCCTCCCAAAGTGCTGGGATTACAGGCATGAGCCACCACAGCTGGCCAGGGAGAGTTTCTTTAGAGTTTCTTGGATAGGAAATTTGCTGGGCCTAAGGTCTGCATACCTTTGACTTGACTAGAGAGTGCCTAGCTTCTTCCCAAACTGGTTAGAACAATTGCCACTCTCACCAACCATCTATAACAGTGCCAGTTCCTCCATGTCCTTGTCAACACTTGGTATTGCCAGACTTGAATTTTTGCTAGTCTGATAGTATTTTTTTTGTTTAATTAGTTCTCCTTGCTAAGTAGGTGCTACTTCATTTCTGCAGCTAAGGGTGGGCATGTGGTATCAATAGATAAATGCAACAGATTAAAAATTGAAGCGCTTCTATCAATAAGGGATTGGCTAAATACAGTATGCCTCACCTATACAATAGAATACGGCACAAACATTAACAAGGATGTGTGTGCTGATATGGAAGATATATTGATATTCTGATGTACAAAATACCTTTTCATCTCTCAGATTTATTGTTAAATAAAAAAGCAAGAGGCATAAAAAGCATATTCACTTTGTAAACAAATGAAAGGATATGTATACACATGCCTATTTGTATGTGCACAGAACATCTCTGAAAGAATGAACAGGAAACTGGCGACAGCAGTTCATCTGGGAAGAGCACGAGGGGACAGGGAAACTTTTCTGCTCCGTGAATTCTTACCATGTATGTGTATTAGCCCGTTGGAAAAAATTAGCCCTAGAATAGGCAAATTCATAGAGGCAGAAAGTAGAATAGAGGTTACCAGAGGTTTTGGAGTGGAGAATAGGGGGTTTTTAGTTGATTGATGCAGAGTTTCTTTTTGAGATGTGTGAGTTCTGAAATGGATACTGGTGATGGTTGTACAACATTGTGATTGTACTTAATGCCACTCAGCTGGATGCTTAAAAGTTGTTGAAATGGGCTGGGCACGGTGGCCCACCCCTGTAATCCCAGCACTTCGGGAGGCCGAGGTGGGCAGATCACCTGAGGTCAGGAGTTTACGACCAGCCTGACCAACATAGTGAAACGCCGTCTCTACTAAAAATACAAAAATGAGCCGGGCGTGGTGGTGGTCGCCTATAATCCCAGCTACTCAGGAGGCTGAGGCAGGAGAATTGCTTGAATCTGGGAGGTGGAGGTTGCAGTGAGCCAAGATCATGCCACCGCACTCCAGCCTGGGCGACAGGAGTGAGACCGCATCTCAAAGAAAAAAAAAAAGGTTGAAGTGGCCTGGCACAGTGGGTCACACCTGTAATCCCAGCACTTAGGGATGCCAAGGCAAGATCACTTGAGCTCCAGGAGTTTGTGACCAGCCTGAGAAAGATGGTGAGACTGTGTCTCTACAAAATGTTTTTTAAAAATTAGCCGGGTGCAGTGGCGCACACCCTGTGGTCCCAGCTACTCGGGAGGCTGAGGCAGGAGGATTGCTTGAGCCTAGGAGGTGGAGGCTGCAGTGAGTCATGTTCTCAGCACTGCCCTCCAGTCTGGGCAACACAGTGAGACCCTGTCTCAAAAACAAAGAAAAGAAGGAAAGAAGAAGAAGAAAGAGAGAAAAAAAAGAAAAAGAAAGAAAGAAGAAAGAAAGAAGAGAGAGAGAAAAAGAAAGAAGAAAGAAAAAAGGAAAGGAAAGAAAAGAAAAGAAAAGAAAAAAGACAAGACCAAGTACAGTGGCTCACACCTGTAATCCCAGCACTTTGGGAAGCCGAGGTGGGAGGAGGCCAGGAATTCGAGACCAGCCTGGGCAACACAGTGAGACTCCATCACTACAAAACATTTTTTTAAAAAGTGGTGGGGTGTGGTAGCATGTACCCGTAGTCCCAGCTACTCGGGAGGAAGTGGGAGGATCCCTTGAACCAGGGAGATTGAGGCAGCATCGAGCCATTATTGCACCATCGTATACCAGCCTGGGTGACAGAGCAAGACCCTATCTCAAGAAAAAAGAGAAAGAAAGGAAAAGAAAAATGGTTAGAATGATATATCTTAGGTTATGTCTTTTACCACGATAAAAAGAGCAGGAAAAAATAAGCTCACAATAAACAAATTTTAATTGCACCGGGGGGAGCGCTTAGTCCACAGGGGTGAGCAGCTTCTTCACGCTCCCCAGAGAGCAACCCTAACCCTCTCCCAGCCCCTAGTCTGTGCATCTCTGCCTGGAACCCTCTGGAGCTCCCAGGGTCTGCGGAACAGTTCGAAGACTATTGGGTCCAAGGAAATTCCCAGCTGGCATGACCTTCACTTTCATCACTTACACACCAACTTCCCACCTGGAACCTGCACTATTATTTACTTAGTACTTTTCTTTAAACAGACTTACTTAAAAATCCCTTAAATACCCAGGTTAGCTTTGTCCTAACAATAATATCTACGATGGGAATTGATGTGCTGATTGCGTCTCTCGATGGCACATTGAAATAAATACATAATTATTACAGTGGAATAGGCTGTGTTAAGTCACTGAGGGTTAAGCAAACGGCCAAGGTCTCATAACCAGAAAGAGGCAGGCTGGCCTGAGGCTTGGCAGTCCGGCTCCAGAAGTGACACTTTGACCATTGCCACCTGCCCCTGGCCTGTGACAGTCGCCTGTTCCTGGGACGGGACATGCTTGCCAACATGTTAAGGCTGTAGGGGGCAGAGCATAGTTCTTCCCTGGTAAGTAGGGAGGCCGAGCTGAGCTGAGCTTTGTTTACCATCCTCGGTGGCACCTGCCAGTGCTAGGCCAGTCCTCTGCTCCCTCAAACCCACAGGACAATGACCCAGGGGTCCCAGACTCCCTACAAGGCCTGGCCTTCAGGCTCACGCCCAGCCTTCCTCAGAGGGCCGGGGGTCTGCATCAGGTTAACCACATGGCAGCCCCTGCCTCTGCAGCCCCACCTGCTGCCTCCCTCATCTCTCTTCTGCCCTGAGGCAGGAGCTGGAGGCACCGTGTTGGCCTCAGCCCTGAAACCTGAAGGCTGAGAAAAGGTTCGCCCAGCAAAGAGCTGCAGGAAGGAGGAAGGGGTCTGGGCAGGGGGAACAGCACGTGCTGAGGCCGGGCATGGGGAGGAGGGTGGTGTTTGGGGAGCTGCCTGTGGTTGAGCCTGGCTGGAGCTCTCGGTGTGAAGGGGCCCTACGGGGCAGAGGGTGGAGGCCCAGTGGCTCCTGTCGCACCTGTCCCTTGGGCTTGGCGCCTGGTCACCCTCCTGTCACACTCCCCTGGATGCCACTGATGCTGTGGGCTCCACCTGCCTTATGGGTCAGTGCGGGGAGCGCTTTGCTGTCTGCATTCAGAGTCCAAGACTCAGGGATGAAGCGTCCGTATAACTCATTCAGTGCCCCCATCTCCCCACCCCCACCACAGCCCAGCGCCCAAACACACCAGTGAGCTCCAGCCACCACGCCTCTGCTCGGGCCGCCCTGCCTGCTGGGCACCCTCATTCGCCCTTGACCACCGGGCACACTCCTACGCTGCCCTCAACACACTACCCAGGTGTTGCTTCAGGTTCCTCCGTGAAGCCAATGCAGACGAGCTTTCCACGGTGGTCCCCTGGCATGGCCACATCTGTGCCACCTTCACGGGCCTTATCACACTCGGTGATGACTGTTCAGGTGTGTCTCCCCAGCAGGGCTGAGTTTCTTGAGGACCTGCATGGAGCATCGCCATCTTTGTGGCCCTTGAGCTGTGGGGTCCAACCTGATTGCCCTGGGACCCTCTGGGAGATTCTCAGGACCCATTCCCAGGGAGCCCAGGCTTCAAGCCCAGGGTAGGGCCAGTGTTCTGAAGCGGGGGTTCCGCCAGAGCTTTCACCAGCTTTGCGAACGTGGAAACGGAGGCTGAGAGGTGGCCTGAGCTGTCCAAGGTCATAGAGCAACTATGAGGCAGGGCCAGGGCTCCCGGCTCCCTCTGGGGTTCCAGCTCAGGGCTCCAAGTCCACCCCAGTGCGGCCAGCGGGGGGACTGTTCCTGCCCCACCTGGCTTCCCGCAGCCGCAGTGGTGACTGTGGCTCATCCCCTCCCACAGGGCCTTGGTAGAAAGTTCTTAGTACTCAGGAAGAACCCGTTTCAGTGCTTTTGTCCCACCCTCCCCACTCTCACCCCTGCCCAGGCTCACGGTCCCACCTCCCTCAGGGCCTTTCACTGGCCAGGGCCTCCTCTTGGAACATTCTGGCACCAAACCATCCCCTGGGGGGCTCATTCTCACTGAAGGTCTCACTCGAGGCGGACTCCTAGAGAGGCCTGGGGAACGTGGAAAGCAGCTGTGTTCAGGTCCTGCTGTTTCTGGTCTGCGAGGCTCCTTGGGGGCAGAGACCCAGCCAGGTGCCCGGCTCGTGGTGGGCAAGCCCTCAATTCATGGAGGTGGGAGGGAGGCAGCGTGGGGGAGACCACTGGGTGACGGGGCAGCTGGGTGGGAGGAGGAGGGAGGCCAGCCCGGCTCCTCCCTGCCGGTGCAGCTCCCACTCTAGGCCTGTGGCCTTGGAGACAGCAGCGTTTAGAGGGAGGAGGGAGGGCGAGCGGAGGGCCGTCCATCAGCGGGAACGTGGAGAGCCTCGTAAATCAGGGAGGCTGTCTGAGGCCCTTTGCCAAGCATCTGCTGGCGTCCGGGAGTCTGGGAGGGCAGGTTGCTCCTCTGGGGGTTGGAGGCAGCCACACCTTGGGCTCCCCTAGTTGAAGAGGGCGGACAAGCCTCCCTCCCTTTCCCCAGGCACTTCCGTGTGTTATCCCAAATTCCTCACAGCCCCCACCCCAACCTGCAAGGCAGGCCATAATTTTGTTTTAATTATTTTGAATTTTATTACACAAGACTGTAGAAAATAACATAACAAATTCCAAAACATATCCACCCAAACTAACACTTTCATTTTTTATGGAGGGTTTTGTTTGGTTTGCTTTTCTTTAAGAGTCAGAGTCTTGCTCTGTCGCCCAGGCTGCAGCGCAGTGGCACAATCACGGTTCACCGCAGCCTCCACCTCCTGGGCTCAAGTGATCCTCCCACCTCAGCCCCCTGAGTAACGGGGACTACAGGCACATGCCACCACAACCGGCTAATTTGTTTGTATTTTTTTTTTTTGCAGAGACAGGGTTTCGCCATGTTGCCCAGGCTGCTCTCAAACTGCTGGGCTGGAGTCATCCGCCCTGGTTAGCCTCCGAAAGTGCTGGGATTACAGGTGCGAGCCACCGTTCCCAGCCTGAGATTTTTGAACTCATAAGATTGTGAACGATGGCATATAAAACTGCGTAAAACACAGTTGCCTCAAATGATTAGTTACAAAGAGACATCAGCATAATCACCACCAGTCACGCAGCAAGAAGTTGCCAGCCTTCCCCACCCCAGCACGGGTTTCTCCCATTAGGCACCTCTCCCTGCCCCCATGATTATTTATCTTTTAGAGATGGAGACTTGCTATATTGCCCAGACTGGACTTGAACTCCTGGACTCAAACGATCCTCCTGCCTTAGCCTCCCGAGTAGCTGAGACCACAACGCCATTGTGCCTGGCTTTGCCTTTTTTTTATTGTGACTTTACGTGACACCATTGCACATGGCGCTTTCCTGGTCTTTTAAAAATATAAATACAATAAAACATTACAGATAAAAATTCCCTTCTTGTGTCTCAGCCCCACCCCAGGGAGCGAGCGTAATTATGAAATTTACGCATACCATTCCAGGCTGCATTCGGTATTTTCACTACATATGTTTGTATTAGAGAAGTTTTGTTTTACATAGTTTAAAACTTTTCATAAATGACAACAATAGTGTGTATATTTTTCTGCAAGTTGTTTTTTCACTAACTCTAAGTGCTTTTTAAAAAACAGGTTTATTGAGGCATAATTTATACACCATAAAATTCAGCCATTTCAAGTGCACAATTTAATGATTTTTAGTAAATGTAAAGAGTTGTGCAACCACCAGCACCATCCAATTTTAGAACATTTCCATCCCTCCTAAAAACTCTAAATAGGCTGGGCACGGTGGCTCACGCCTGTAATCCCAGCACTTTGGGAAGGCAGGATGAAAGGATTTTCAGAGGCCAGGAGTTCCAGACCAGCCTGGGCAACACAGGGAGATCCTGTCTCTACAAAATATTTTTTTTCAAAAATTACTGGACACAGTGGCTGCCCCTGCAGTCCCAGCTACTTGGGAGGCTGAGGTGGGAGGATTGCTTGAGCCCAGGAGTTCCAGCACGTAGTGAGCTAGGATCTTGCCGTCGCACTCCGGCTTTGGGCGACAGAGCAAGATCCTGTCTCTAAAAAGAAAAGAAGTCTAAATGCTTTTTGGCTCTCTCTCTTTTTTTTCCTCAGTGCTTTTGATACACATTTTAAAAACTGCCCCTTATAAAGCTCCTGCTATGTGCCAAGAACTGCAGTAAGGAGTTAAATTGCCACCACATTCACTCCTCACAGCAACTCTACAAACTGACAGTCTTCCGGATGACACGGAGGCACAGGGGGGCAACAAACTGTCCACGGCCACCCTGTTAGAAACTCACAGAACAGGCTGCAAACCCAGTCTGACCCCAGAGTCAGCCCTTAGCCACCCACTACACAGCCACCCACTCCGCATTCATGCACTCTTACTGTCGTGTGCTATGTCAGGCAAATGTTTTTATCCCACGGTATGAATGAGAAACCGAGGCTTGGAGGGGTTAAGTGACTTGCTCAGTATCACTGGACAGAGAATAACAGAGCTGGGGTTTGAATCTAGGTCTACGTGACTTCAAGCTCGCTGGCACTTTGCTGGTCTCCTCAGCTGCCTTTCCTTTTCTTCATTACAGTAAAGGAATAAAAGACAGAAAAGAGGAGGATGGGTGGAAAGCGGGAGAGAGAGACATCAGAAAAAGTTTTTTTTTTTTTTTTTTTTTTTTAAAAGACAGAGTCAGGCTCTGTCGCCCAGGTTGGAGTGCAGTGGCGCGATCTCGGCTCACTGCAACCTCCGCCTCCTGGGTTCAAGTGATTCTCCTGCCTCAGCCTCCTGAGTAGCTGGGACTACAGGCGCCCACCATCATGCCCGGCTAATTGTATTTTTAGCAGAGACAGGGTTTCTCCATGTTGGCCAGGCTGGTCTCAAATTCCTGACCTCAAGTGATCCACCGTCCCAGCCTCCCAAAGTGCTGGGATTACAGGCATGAGACACTGCACCCGACTAGAACAAACTTTTAAATCCTTTTATGCTCAGCCTACATCCACAGATACTTACATACATACATGTGCAATGCAGGATCTCTGAACACCAGCTCTAGTTAGTTGAGTGTATGCACAGCTCTGTATGTGTAGGCTGCACATGTGTGTGCACACACATGCATACGTGTACCCAAGACCACATATGTGTTCACACACCATTCCAGATGCACACCCACACAGGTGTACACACCCTAATAGGCACACCCCCACAGGCACATACAGGTGCACACCCACACAGGCACACGTGTAAACACAGATGCTCATGTGCACGTGCACACACACACAACTGTACACACACAGCTGTACACACACAGCTGTACACACACACAGCTGTACACGCACTCACAGCTGTACATGCACTCACAGCTGCACACACACAGCTGTACACACACAGCTGTACACTCACACAGCTGTACACGCACTCACAGCTGCACACACACAGTTGTACACACACACAGCTGCACACACACAGCTGTACACACACAGCTGCACACACATACAGCTGTACACACACAGCTGTACACACACACACAGCTGTACACCCACAGCTGTACACCCACAGCTGTACACACATAGCTGTACACACACACAGCTGTACACTCACACAGCTGTACACGCACTCACAGTTGTACACACACAGCTGTACACACACTCAAATGACTAGAATTGGTGTTCACAGGTCCTGTGTTACTCAGGGTGAGGAGAATGTCAGTGTGTACGTGTGCTCATGCGTGTGCACGTGTGTGTGTGGTGGGAGATGGGAGTTCAATCTTCCGGGGTCCCCTGGTGACCCATCTGTCAGGGTCCGGATCTGAGAAATGCTGCATCGGGGCAGACCCCTTCTCCAAAAGGCACTCTCAGCCGGGAGGGCCCCATGCCCCATCACCCTCTCTTTGTGCTCCCAAGTGCCTGCTGAGGTCCTTGGATCAAGTTTCAGGACCTGGGGATTGCCTGGCCCCTGTGGCCAGGAGTCGAATCCTCTGCGTCTCTTCTCCCTGACCTGGGTGCTTCCATCACCAAAGCTCCTTTCTGCCCCCAGCTCCTCTGAGTCTACACAGACCTGCAAGGGCCTGTAGGAGCCACATCCAACAAGCAACCACAAGCAGCAGCCAGTGAGCAGACACGAGTGCCAGAGAGGGGGCCTCACCATACGTCCATGAGCAGGGCACGGCAACCACTGCCATTTTACAGATAGGGAAACTGAGGCACGGAGGCCTTCTGCAGGACCCCGTGGCTGGAGATGGACTCCAGATTCAAACCCAGATTCAAACCCAGATTCAAACCCAGGCTGTGTGTCTGCACAACTTGGACTGCACAACCAGCACAGAGAACACTCGAACTGAACCCAGCTCACGCAACACAGCGGGATCCCGACCCCGGAACCCGGGCGTCCTCGGTGGGATCCCGACCCCAGAACCCAGGTGTTCACAGCGGGATCTCGACCCTGGAACCCAGGCGTCCTCGGCAGGATCCCCACCCTGGAACCTCCAAGCTCTGTCCATCCTCTCAGATGCCCTTTAGCACATTGGTCCATGCAGAATATCTATGCACCTGTCTCTCCCTCCATCTGTCCAATGCTCCATCAGTCTGTCCATGTCCTGTTCACAGCAGGATCCCGACCCTGGAACCCAGGCGTTCTAGTATCCGGCCTCCAAGTATTGTTCCTACCCTGGTGGTTTACAGCAGCTGAGAAGCTGACGGCTTTACTCACCCATGACAAAATAAGACAAGCAGAGGGTAATGTAGGAAGTTTTTCAGAAAGGTAAATCCCTTTAATTAAAACAAAACAAAACAGCCTTTTTGTTGACTTTTCCCCTTTCTTTTCTAAAATAAGGGTGATCTTATCCAATGGTTATTATTTTATATTCTTAATTTGGCAAGATAAAAATGTGAGCAGCTGCACGCCAGCCCCCAAATGTAGGGGAGGTTTTTCTGGTTTACAGACTGTCTCAGGTTCGAGCCTCCTTGCGGCATCCCCCCTTCCATCCACCTTAGCCTGGAACTCAGACTTGTTTTTCTTTTGTATCTGTCCTTCCCAGATTTCACATTTGTATTTTCCAAAACAATCTATTTGAAGAAATCCTATTCAGTATGTTTGAAATCTTTATGCTACCAGCTCAAACTCTGGATTGAGTTAACAACAAAATAGAGGAAAACTCTTTTTCTTATTCAGCAGTCAAGCTTCAAGGCAACTTCAGCCCTGGGAACTCAGCCAGTTGCTGGGAAGTAAAGGAATCAAAGGCTTCTAAACAGTAAAAAATGTCTTTAGAACAGAGCTCGGCTCAGAGAGAGCTTTGGCCTTCCTGCAAATTAAGAATAATGATTTGGTGAGCTTGTTTATCTCCCCTCCACCAGCAAGGCTTGGTCTCCCCAGGGGTAACCAGCGGCAGATTCAAGAGGAAGCGGGCGGGGGGGGGGGCTGTCTGGGGCTGGAGAAGGAGGCAGCTCCAATGTGCTGGGGTCAGGCAGTGTGGGGGCAGAGAGGTCTCCTCACTTCCACAGCACCCTGAGTCATCAGAGTTTACAAGACACTTCTACGTTATCTGGAAAAAGGAGGCGCTCCTGGTACATCTTAGAAAGATTCCCATAAAACGGGCTGAAAAGCCATCATAACACCACAACAAAACACAAACAGGCAAGAGATAAACTCACGTAATCCGGACGCCTCAGAGAGAGCAGAGGGTACGCAGGTGAGAGCCTTGGCTGGGTGGGAGGTCGGAGTCAGACTGGACCCTCTGCAGAATTAGCAGTGGTGTGTGCTCACCTCTGCAGCTGCTCCTCTGACACGGGCCTGGTTCCCTAGATAACTGGAGGGTACTGCATCTCATGGCAGTTCCCACCACGCCCTGCTGCAGCTCGCACCCGAGAGCCCTCTGATCCCGGGAACGGGCAGCCGCCATCTACCGCTACACCGTTCTGACCATGTGCCCCACGTGATTTCATGCAGCCCTCGCTACTGCTGTGTCCAGGAGGCTCAGAGAGGTCAAGTTCCTTACCTAAGGTCACACAGCTGGCATGTGCCAGAGCTGGGACGAGAGCACGCGTTTGTACGGCTCCGGATGCTGGCTTTCGGCCTCGAGTCCCCGGCCTCTTCAGCTGGCTGGGGGCAGGTCCTGGGCCTCCAGGGAGGACGCGCCTGCTCGTGGCCGGTTCTGGGCCCAGCCTGGGACTGACCTCACACCCCCTCTCGCACCTGGAGCTGCACTGACAGCGGCAGGCAGAGGGACCTCCTTTCTCTTTCCCTGGATACCAGCTCTGACCCTCCAATTTCCACCATGATCACGGTGTTCCTGGAGTCAGGCAGGGTATGAGGGAAATTGCCCTTTCCCTGGAATAATTTATCATCTTGTTATTTCCATTACCTGACCCTGTTTAAGCCTCTTCCGTGCTGAGCTGTTTGAATTTCCAGCTTGGAAATCCCCAGGCTGGGCGGGAATTGCTGTTTCCTGACCGAGGAGCAGACAGGGAGGTGCCGCCTGCAGGCCTGGCCGAGGGTCAGAGCGGGGCGTGCAGTGAAGGTCCACAGGGCTCTGCTGGGCTGACACGTGGGAAGGGTGGCAGAGGGAGACCGCGACCTGCAGCCAGGGGTGGCCCGAGGAAGGGAAGGCGTTGGTAGGAATGGGGAGGGGCTACGGAAAGCGAGGGGACTCCTGGGCCAGGCTCTGCACCAGGGCACGGGGTAAGGCTGTCGAGGGTGTTGGTTTTGGTTTAAGGTCGAGGAGCCTCAGGAGACCACGTGACAAGCACAGAGCCGAAGAGCTCGGGCCTCAGGCTGAAATCCTCGCTCTGCCACTCGCTGGCGGTGTGGTCGTGTGCAAGTTGATGGACTTCTCTCAGCCTCAGTTTCCTCCTCCGTGAAGCCGAGGGCATGGTGTCCACCCCCAAGATTCCTTTAATGCAAGAGCTGACTGAGGGCACGTGTGGAGAAACCCAGTCTGGCCTCCGGCCGGGGCCCATGTGACCTAGGTGGTGGCTGTTTACGGTGATCAACTCTCCCCAGTTTGCTGGAAACTTTCCTGGCTTCAGCCCCGAAAGTCCCGCACCTGGCGAAACCCGCTGGTCCTGGAAAACCTGGGTGGGTGCTTGCTCTGCCTGTGGCCTCCTGCTCCTCCCTGCACAAATGTGCCAGGTCACGTCGGTGTCCTGCGGAAGGCCGCAGCCCTTGCTGAGGTTTCCGTAACATCGCCTGTGGCTGTTATTTCAGTGTTGAGGTGGATACGTGTCCTTGCACACATTTCTGAACCACAGAGACTCAGACGTGACGTTCCGCCCCTGTTCCCCCATAAATGCATAGGCACAAGGCATCTGGGTGTGTGGGAGACACTGCAGACGTTTGGGGTGGGACGGAGGCCCTGAGATCACTGTAACGCAAACAGCGTCAAACGGAACATGACACACAAGTCCTCTGGCCGCCCCATCAAAGTGCGGGGGACGCAGGGGGGGAAGGGAGCTTCACTCAGGGACCTCCTGCCTCAACTCCTCGCTCTGACCTCTGCGCTTTCCTCTAAATTGTGTTTGTTTCTAATGTCTCTTGGCCCCTGGTTGAAATGTGCCTTTAAAGTGGCTAATGACAAAGGAGCTTTTTCCTGAACGAAGACACTTGCTTTCCAAGAGGAGCCGTTCCCTCCCCAGCTGCTCAGAAAACGGCAGGTGTGCTTATCGGTTCAGACGTGGAGGGCGCTACGAGCTGGGGAAGGACACATCTGTGGCTGCTCCAGGCCTTGCAGGTCACCGTCCTGGCTGTATTAGTCCTTTCCTGCACTGCTGTAAAGAAGCACCCAAGGCTGGGTCATTTATAAAGAAAAGCAACGTAATTGGCTCAGGGTTCCTCGGGCTGTACAGGAAGCTTGATGTTGGCCTGTACTGAGCTTCTGAGGAGCCTCCAGACACTTACAATCACGGCAGAGGCGAAGGGGGAGCAGGCACGCCACGCGGTCAGAGCAGCAGCAAGAGACTGAGGCGGGAGGCGCTACACACGCGTAAACGGCCAAGCTGGTGAGAACTTACAAGGCGGACGGTGCTCAACCAGTCATGAGAAAACCTCCAACACTGAGGGCTACACCTGAACGTGACACGTGGGTGGGGCACAGATCCAAGCCACGTCAGCAGCTCCTTCAGAGGGAGGTGGCTCCGGATCCCAGTTCAGAGTCTGGCCGATGTGCTCTCCCGGGTGTGCCTGGCACAGCTCTCAGGTTCTGCGGGAGCTGCTGGGCTTGGATGCAGGGCTCTCCCCCAGTTTGAGAAGCCTGGCGACCTGGCCTGGTCTCACCCCATCGCCTAGGGCAGAGACGTCCCGAAGTCACAGACTTTCAGGGCCAAGAGACCCTGGAGTGCGTCTGACTCAATCTTGGATTTAGCAGGGATCTGAGGCGCATATTGGCACAAGTGACCTGTCTGAACTTACACAGTCTGGAGGCGGCAGAGCGGAGGAGAGGGGTGCTGTGGCCTAGCTGCGTGATTTAGTTTAAAACATAGTCATGCACCGTATAACGAAGTTTGTCGGTGACCGGCTGTATATCCAGCGGTGGTCCCATAAGATTACAAAGGAGCTGAAAATTCCCATTGCCTAGTGGTGTAGCAGCTCTTGTAATGTCACGGTGCAACACGCTATCCCTTGTTTGTGGTGATGCTGCTGTAAACCTACTACACTGCCAGCCACATAAGAGTGGACAGTAATGTCCTAGGCCCTCACACCCACCACACACTGACTCTCCCACAGCGACTCCAGTCCTGCAGGCTCCGTTCACGGTAAGTGCTGTACACACCTGTGCCATTTTAAAATATCTTTTATGCCGTATTTTTACTGTACCTTTTCTATGGTTAGCTACACACATAATTCCACTGTGTTGCAGTTGCTGCAGTGTTCAGTCACATGCTGTACAGGTTTGTAACCCGAGAGCCATAGGCTCTCCCCCACAGCCTAGGTGTGCTGTAGGCTCTGCCATGTAGATTTACGTCCGTGCCCTCTATGATGTCTGCACAATAATGAAATCGCCTGATGACACATTTCTTGGAAGTATCCCCATCGTACCCTGGTTTTAGGTGACACGTGCCTGTACTTCTGTGCGAATGAGTGTGAGTGAGATCTAACCTGCACACACATTAAGGGCTGGCTAATTAACATGTCAAGTAAATCAGTTAATCCTCATCCGTACAAACACTTTAGGGTTGTCTTATTAGCAAAAGGAATGTGAGTTTTCTTTCATTCATTTCCTTTTTTTGAATAGGGTCTTGTTTTGTTACCCAGGCTGAGTGCAGAGGCGAGATCACGGCTCACTGCTGCCTCCAACTTCTGTGCTCAAGCAATCCTCCTGCCTCAGCCTCCCAAGTAGCTGGGGCTACAGGTGTAGTGATTTTGATGGGGGGGAGTTCGTTGGGGGTCACTGAGGCAGGCTGGGCACACAGACCAGGGCTCCGCACAAGCACCTGGCACCTTTCACAGCCCCACTCCACTTCGCCAGTGGCCTGGCATGGAGAGTGAGCCAGCCTGGGCGGGTGCTGGCCTGGGCAGTGAGTGGGCAGTTAGAGGCTGGCAGGCCAGAGCTGCTACTCCCTCCCTGGGTGGTGGCTGCTCCAAGGCCTGAAGGCCTGGCCTAGTCCCCAGGCAGGGCACTAACTGAGGCCCAGAAGACCAAGCCCCAGTGGCTGGCGGGGCTTCAAGAGCTGCTCTGCCCAGGATTCCTGTGGCAACTTTGAATTCAGCACCCCTGGCCGAGGACCCACAGCTTGTGGGAACTGTGGGTTGGGGCTCCTGGTCTGCGGGCCCCTCCCTAGGGATGCAGAGCACACGGGCCCTGGCACTGCAGTGTTTCCATCCATCCACACATCCTTCGTCCCATCAGGACAGCGGTCCATCCTCTGCTCACGTGTCCATCCTCTCAGACGTCCTTCAGCACGTTGGTCCCTGCAGAATATCTATGCACCTGTCTCTCCGTCCGTCTGTCCAGTGCTCCATTAGTCTGTCCATCATCCATCCTCCCATCTATCCCCCAGCCCCCCACCCACCCCCACCATCCCCCACCCAATCATCCATCCAACCACCCCCGATGCCCCCACTCACGCTTCCCCAACCCATCCATCCGCTAACCCATCCCCCACCCATCCTTCCCCCACCCACTCCCCACTCAAACATCGCCCTACCCATCCCCCACTCCTCCACCCACTCACCCATCCATCTCCTCACCCGTCCCTCACTCATCCATCCCCCCATCCATCCCCTCACTCATCTGCCATCCACCCATCCCCCCACCTTCCTCACCTCTCCACCACCCACTGACCCACCCCCTCCCCTCCATCTGCCCATGCGTCCGTGCGTCCATTGATCCAGCAATATTTCTCGACAGCTAACCAGGGACCCAAAGGTGAATAAGCCTTGACTTCTGCCTTCAGGAGCCGGCTCTAGGGACCCCGCCTTGCCCCACCACTCTGGAAGCAGAGCTGGGAAGGAGGTGCAGCGACTGATCTGGGCGGGTCCCTGCTTTGGGGGCAGGGATGACACGGCCCAGCTTTTGGTTCCCTTTTCCCCATGAAAGAGCCTGGGCAGAGGTGGAGGCGATGGCAGACGGGAAGGAGGGAGGGGTACAGTCAGACTTAAAATGTCCCCAAAGAGCAGCCGCTGAGAGGCAGGGGGTGAGCACGCTGAATTATTTTCTGGTAATTGGCACTGAAGAAGCTGCAGACATCCTGGGGTCTGCATCAAAGGCTCAGAGCTTCGGCCCGTCTTGGTGGAGACCGGGGGCACCTTGTCGGAGGCTCCCAAGGCTCTCTGAGCTCCCACCCCCTCCTCCTCTCGCCTGTCTGCTCTCCACGGTACTGTGGGGTTGGGAGAGGCAGGCTCTGCTGTGCTTTCTGCACAAGACACAGCCCCAGGGGTGGCGCCAGGCGCTGCAGGTCAGAGCCCTGACCGTTTGCAGAGGAAAGGAAAGGGACAGGAAACTGGAGCATCAAGGCCCTGCTCTGCAGGGGACGCCAGGACTCAGCCGTGGCAGGGGCCCTGCCAATGCTCTTCACACATGGCCTGGCGAGGCCCTTCTCCTCACATGCTCCGGGCAATGCTAGTGCCAGGTTTTCCTTTGGTCTCATCCCTCCCCTGTGCAGAAGAGCATTTGCTGGCACTTGGATGAGCAATTTAAACTCACAGGCCCTCCGCATATATTTGAGACAGGGTGTTGCTCTGTCAGTCAGGCTGAAATGCAGGTGCACAGTCACAGCTCACTGCAGCCTCCAACTCTTGGGCTCAATGATCCTCCCTTCTCAGCCTCCTGTGTAGCTGGTACTACAGGCATGCACCACCACGTCTGGCTATATTTTTATTTTTCTGGAGATGGCATCTCCCCATATTGCCCAGGCTGGTCTCGAACTCCTGGGCTCAGGTGATCCTCCTGCCTTGGCCTCCCAAAGTGCTGGGATTACAGGCAAGAGCCATTGCACCTGGCCTCCTCCGTATTCTGTGAACAGGTGAAGCTTTCTGTGTCTGTACATACTAGTGTATGCACACGTGTGTGTGCGTCAGTGGGCCGTCCATCTCCCCTGGCGAGGGCCGCTTCTGCCCAGGACCTCCAACAGCTGGGCCCTCCAGCCGGTCACCCTGCATAGGAGGCTTCTCTCCCCACTGGGGAACACGGTGAGGGACACTCTCATCTCACAGGCGGGGAGTGACAAACACGGAGGGCTCGAGGCAGGGCTAGGATGTGAACCTGTGTCCCAGACGCCCGGTCAGGCACTCCTGCCACCTCCCCAGGAGGCCCCTCTGCAGAGTCAGACGACTCATCCCGGTCGGCCTGGACCGTTGATCTAGCTGCACTTACAGAGTCTGTGCCCAGAAAGACAGCCAGGCCAGGCAGGGCCCACTCTACAATCACAGGGCCTGGTGCAAAATGAAAACAGGGGGACCCTTATTCAACGAAACGAAGCATTTCCAGATGGCGACAGCAGATCACTGAGCCGAGCCCAGGGCCCTGCCTGCTTGCCCAGGGTGCAAGCCCATGCGGTCAGCATCACGGGAACAGCTGAAGCTCCTGGGGCAGGGGATGGTGCTGGGGGCCAGTGCGGGGCTCAGGAGGATGGCGTCCTGTGTTCAAATGAAAGGCAGACCCTTGTGTATCGCTGGTGGGAGTGTGAAGTGGTATGGCCTCAGTGGACTACGGTCCTAAAAACAAGCCAACCTACAATTACCATATGATCCAACAATTCCTCTTGGGTAATTTTTTTTTAAAGACAAGTTCTGACTCTGTCACTCAGGCTAGAGTACAGCGGCATGATCATGGTTCACTGCAGCCTCGACCTCCCAGGCTCAAGCTATCCTCCTACCTCAGCTTCCCTAGTAGCTTGAACTACAGGTGTGGGCCACTGTGACTGGCTAATTTTTTGGTATATTTTGTAGAGATGGGGTCTTGCCACATTGCCCAGGCTGGTCTCAAACTCCTGGGCTCGAGTCATCTGCCTACCTCAGTCTCCCAAAGTGCTGGGATTACAGGCGTGAGCCACTGCGCCCGGCCCACTGTTGGGTATTTACCCAAAAGAACTGCAAGAAGGGACTCAAACAGATATCTGTACACCTAGTGCATAGCAGCCTTAGTCACAGCAGCCAAAAGGTGGAACCAACCCAAGCGTCCATCGGCAGATGATGGATACACACACATATCATTCAGCCATAAAGTGGAATAAAAATCGGACAGGTGCTTCAACAGGAATGGGCCTTGAAAACATGATGTTAAGTGAAAGACGCCAGACACAAAAGGACAAATATATGATTCCACTTATATGAGGAACCCAGGGTAGTCAGCGATAGAGACGGAAAGTGGAAGGGTAGTTCCTGGGGCTGGGGGAGGCGAAACGGGGAGTTGTTTATGGGATCGTGGGAAAGTTCTGGAAATGTTTGATGGTAACGGTTACACACTGCTGTGAATGTACTTCGTGCCACTGAACTATACACTTAAATTCTACCTAATTTTGCTGCAATTTTTAAAAAGGGGAGGCAGGTGCTTGTGGGAAGACGAGACAACTGTGGGAGCCTGTGAGCGGTGCTGGGGGCCCGAGGGATCAGCTCCCCTTCTTGGAGTTCAGGCGCCACGTTCCGTGGCCCGGCTCCCACAGCCCTCCTTGAGGTTGAAGGTCAGCCTAGAGACAGGCCCTGGGCTTCAAAGGCCCTGAGAGCCCACTTGATCCATGGAAGCTGCTGGAAACGCTCCCAGCCAAAGCCACCCCTGCACCTGCAAGGGCGGCTGCTTCAGCGAACCCACCCCCAAGTGCCCATGAAGGAAGGCTGAGCTTCGAACCTGGGGCTCACAGCCAGGTGGGGCCACGGACACGAGACAGTTTCCGAAACGGGGGCGAAATCTCTGCACTGACTGAGACTCACTCTCATTACATCACTCCGTGGTCCTCCGGGACCAAGGCTCCAGTGCTCCTCCGGGACCCGTGCTCCAGCGCTCCTCCGGGACCAGTGCTCCAGCGCTCCTCCGGGACCAGCGCTCCTCCGGGACCAGTGCTCCAGCGCTCCTCCGGGACCCGTGCTCCAGCGCTCCTCCGGGACCAGCGCTCCTCCGGGACCAAGGCTCCAGCGCTCCTCCGGGACCCGTGCTCCAGCGCTCCTCCGGGACCATCGCTCCTCTGGGACCATCCAGCGCTCCTCCGGGACCAGTGCGCCAGCGCTACTCCGGGACCAGTGCTCCAGCGCTCCTCCGGGACCAGTGCGCCAGTGCTACTCCGGGACCAAGGTTCCAATGCTACTCAAGGTGTGGCCCTTCAACCATGTGTCACCTGCAAGCCTGTTAGATGTGCACACTCAGGTCCCACCCCAGAGCTGGCGAGTGAGCATCTGTGTTTCAGCAAGACCTCAGGGACGGCTGCAGGCTGCGCCCACCTTCGCCTACTGGGCATCACCAAACTGCTGCTCGGGATGGTGGCCGGGGCCACATGGGTACAGAGGCCTCGTGTCCCTGTGCTGAGCACTTGCAGGGTTCTCTGTGGCAGCCCATTCCCTTCAGTCCTGGGAAGTATTCTGTGTCATTTCTTCAACCTTCTCCTCTCCTCTGTGTTCTGTTTCTCGGGTTGAAATTCCTGTTTGATGGATCTCCTGTGTTGAGCTGGCCTTGTTGTTTTCCAGTATTCTTGACTTTTCCCTCTTTTTGCGTTTATGCATTTTACTCTCGGAGATTTCCCTCCTCTTCCATCCCTTCTCATGCATTTTAAATTCCTGCTATTATATTTTTAATGTTCAAGAATTTTAACACTGCCTTTAAAAAAATAACATTCTTTTCTCATTTAATAGGTGCACTCCTTCAGGGGATTTTCCTCTGACTCCTTTTTTCTGTGTACTGGAGTCTCTGTATTTTCAGCTATTGGATTTCATCAGACGTCGGATGCCCTTGGCTGTCCCCACTATGAGTGAAACACAGCAAAGCTACTAGGCAGCACTGAACTGTGGGTGAGGCTTGTGGACCGGAGGTCTCACAGTGGACTGGGCAGAGACCCACTGTTTGGGGAACCCCCAGTGTCAGGACTTGTCCATCTGTTCTCTTTGATCAGTTTCCCAGACAGAAATTCAATAATGTCCTCCAGCCGGGCGCTGAGGCTGACGCCTGTAATCCCAGCACTTTGGGAGGCTGAGGCAGGTGGATCACAAGGTCAGGAGTTCGAGACCGGCCTGACCAACATGGAGAAACTCCATCTCTAGTAAAAATACAAAATTAGCCGGGCGTGGTGGCACATGCCTGTAATCCCAGCTACTCGGGAGGCTGAGGCAGGGGAATCGCTCGAACCCGGGAGGCGGAGGTTGCAGTGAGCCAAGATCGTGCCATTGCACTGCAGCCTGGGCGACAAGAGCGAAACTCTGTCTCAAAATAATAAATGTCCTGCCTTGGGGGTGGATGGATGGGGACTAGGCCTGGCTTTTATCAGCCTCCATCACGGATTTTAGTGGGGAATTAGGGCTTCTCCATTTACATGCTGATTTCAGTAAGGCACCTTGCCCCAGCCTTTGGCTACCCTTGGGGTCCCCAATCCAGAATCTTTTCAGATCAGCCGTGGCCGGCAGTAAACCTGTCTCCTACCACGGTCAGAGAAGGGCAGTCACCAGGCCGAGAGAGGGGACCTGCAGGTGTAAACACTTCTTTCAGTCAAGACAATCCTCAGACCCACCCTGAACTTCCACCTTCGGGACACCTGGCCCCTCCTAGTTCTGTGCATTTGGGCTTTTCTGCAGAGTAAATGGGCTTGTTCGTGCTTGTTCGTGCTTTTGGCTTCATTCTTTGTAGACATTTTGGGGTTGACACTAAGCAAATCTTACTGTTACGGCTTCCAGAGCTCTTCACATATCTGTCATTCGCTGTCATCTTCTCTCCTATTCTTTTTGTGTTCGTGGTTTATGCCATTTTCATTCCTTTATGTCATTCTAGTGGGGTTTTGAGGGACAGAGGAAAACATGAATATATTCAGTGCACCACACGTAAGCCGAAGTGCTTGTCCATTTAAAAGACACTTTTACGTACGTACATGTACGTTTGTAGAACTCATTCTGATTATTTGTGTGTAGATGGCCTTATCTGTTCAGCATCACGTGTGTGAGCTGCATGAACACACAGATCTGGCCCCTCCTTTCACGGCAGCTTAGGAAGTGTTCCAGCAAGTCAAGGCACCACAGTTTTTTCCACTGATGCGTCTCGGAAACACAGGCAATCACGGTCTTTTGATCAACACAGTGGCTCAATGCAAATGTTAATCTTCCTTGTTTTAATTCTGAAGCATAACGTGCCACAGGGAAAGTGAGTTTCTTTACTATTTGCCAGCAGCTAGGACAAAAAGTGAACGGTGGGGGCCCAGGAGCTCCCAGTTTGGAGAGGAGGCCCTTCCAGACCCAGGGACCCAGGGTTTGGGGCAGGAGGCAGGAAGGATGGGAGGGTGTGAACACCGACCAACACATACACACACACACACACACGCGTACGTTCTCTCTCTTCAGGGAAGGGTTTTCCAGAAGCATTTGCCCATACTCTGAATGAAGTATTTTCATGCCAAGCCAAACCTCCTGAAGAGAAGTGAATTCATGGCGGACGGAGCCACGTGCCCTGGCCGGGGATGCACCTGAAGGCTGCTCTTCAGTGAGTGAGTTCACAGCGTCCACCGGAGCTTCCCAGCTCCTCAAGCTGAAGACAGGCTGAGCAAAAACCAGGCAGGCCATGAGGGGATTCAAAGAAACCTAACAGGGTTGGGCGCGGTGGCTCACACCTGTCACCCCAGCACTTCGGGAGGCCGAGGCGGGTGGATCACTTGACACCAGGAGTTCAAGACCAGCCTGGCCAACATGGAGAAACCCCATCCCTTCTGAAACTATTAAAATGAACTGGGTGTGGTGGCGGGCACCTGTAATCCCAGCTACTCAGGAGGCCGAGGTGAGAGAATCGCTTGAACCTGGGATGCAGAGGTTGCAGTGAACCTAGATTGCGCCACTGCACTCCAGCCTGGGCAACAGAGCGAGACTCTGTCTCAAAAACAAACAAACATACAAAAACCAAAGAAACCAGAGCCAGGTTTTGCCTGCGGTCCTGGGCCAGCCCATGGGAGGGGGCACTGCTCCTGCCTCCCAGAGCTGAAGGGAGAGGGAGAGGGTGGGTGAATCTCACGCTCACTGCTCTGGCTCCAGGGCTCGCCTCTAAGGGACCACACGCAGCTTCAGAGGCCGTGCCCTAGCATTTCGTCTTCCATTAATACAGCAACGAGAAAGCCCGGCCAGGCGGCCGCTCGGACACTGCGTGTGGGAAGCCCCCAGCCCAACCCAACACACACACAAACTTAAAATCATCACAAGGTAGGTTGGGGGTGTGGGAGGGGAGGGCAATAAATAAGGTCAGGGGCTGAGGGCAGTGGTTGGAGGGGGCGGCGGATGCAGACAGCTCCCCGGGAGAGAAGGGGCGCAGAAAGGCACTGGGTCGGGGAGGCAGACAGCTCCCAACACTGGTTTGTTGAGTCATGGCCAACAGGGTGGCTGGCGAGGGCACAAGGACCGGTCGTGGGAGCCGGGCAGGGTCTGGCACGAATCCTCCGCAGGGAAGTCTGTTCCAGGCACCAAACGCCTCAGCCCTGGCAGCTGGAGCCGCGTCAGCGCTGGGGGCTCGTCCAGGTGTGTCTTTTACCTTTGGAGGAGAGAAGAGGCCACCGCAGGGTGAGCAGGGGTGGAGTCCCTCCCGCCCCAGTGACAGCCCAGCCTTTGGGAATGAGACGGAGGGGCTGGAGGGGAAGGCAGCCTTCTGCTGACAGCTCTGCTCTGCTGTGTGATGGCAGGGAAGTCACCTGCCCCTCTGGGCTTCAGGCCCCCTCCTAACCCAGGTGGCCAACGTGGCGACCTCAGGATGCCGCAAGGAGCAAATGGGCAGGGAGATAGAAAATCCTCCTCCACGCCCATCCTTCCCACATTGTTTCTTAAGCCCAGGAACCCCCTCTCTGCGCTAGGCCACACGGCTTCCCCCTTTATTACCGGACGTTTACTGAGGACCTCCTAGGGGAAGGCCGTCCACATGACACTGACTTTTCTCTCCCCAGAACCCTGCGAAGGACACCGTACTGATAACAGAACTGGGCGCAGAGATCAAACCTAAGGGCGAACCATATCAAACTACTGATATTTCACGTTTTTGAACCAGAAAAACAGAATTTCAATTGGGTGCAGTGGCTCTTGCCTGTAATCCCAACACTTTGGGAGGCCAAGGTGGGAGGACTGTTTGAGCCCAGGAGTTCAAGACCAGCCTGGGCAACACAGGGAGACCCCGTCCCTTTGAAAAATACAAAACAATTAGCCGGGCCTGGCGGCACTTGCCAACAGTCCTAGCTACTTGGCAGGCTGAGGCAGGAGGACCTCTTGAGCCCAGGAGGTCAAGGCTGCAGTGAACTGTGGTCACACCAGTGCACTCCAGCCTGGGCAACAGCATGAGATCCTGTCTCAAAAAAAATTTTTTAAATGCAATTTCATATGGTTCAACCTGGGGAGTCTGCTCAAGGTCACGTGGCTGTGGGTGGCAAGGCTGGGACAAGAACTCAGGGCTGCCGGATTCCACACTGTCCTCTGTGGAGGACCTCCAGGAGGCCAGAGGGAGGGGGCAGGGTCCGCTCTGCGGCCACAGATGCCTCCCGGATGCTCTGCAGCTCCTGGGGAACCATCAAGTGGGGAAGGAGAGGGGTGGGGCAGGCGCTCCCGCGGGGGGCTGCCAGGTGCCCTCCACCTCCGGGGACAGAGATCAGCTGCCGCCCTGGTGCACACGTGGACCCATGAATCCTCTGGCCAGGGAGGGGCCCAACCTGCCCGGAGCTTCCTTCTTGAAGGAGACAGGGCTGATCCTGCACCTGCGCAGTTCTCTCTGGCTTTAGTTTAAGAAGCCTCCCACCCCCGCCACAGGATGTTCCCGGGCCAGCCAGGACTGGGTCCAGAGGCACAGGGCAGGGTGGGAGCCCACGATTCTCCCGGCACTCTCTCTGTGCCTTGGTTTCTACACCCATCAAATGGGGACAATAAGCCTCCCAGCCACTCTGCCAACAGAACGAAGGTTCGGCCCAGAGGAGCCGGCACGTTTTACACAGCGGAGGATGGTGACCACTGCTGTAATTAGTGAGAGCGGCCAGGGATGGTTACCGTTCTCATTCCGGGTCCCTCTCTCTGTTCCTTGCAGGCAGGGACGGGGTCTGGCTCACCTGGTTCCCCGCACAGTGCTTGGTAAACATGCAGAATTGAAAATGTCACCAACCAGTCTCCAGTTTGGAAGGAGTGAGTGAGAGAGGACGCAGCAGCGGGGGCAGGAGAGGGGAGAAGACAGCAGCTGGATACTCACCGGGGCCCTTCGGGGCGGCCTGGGGTAGGGTCCCCCACTGTGGGTCGGCAGAGCCTGTCCCCATCTCACCGGCCAGGCTGCTCTGGCTCCCGGAGAGGTGGCCCGGCGGGTACGTGAACCCCATCCTGGGGGCCTCCACACTGCCACCTGTGGGAGACCACGTGTGGGCCTGTGGATCTCAAACTGAGACAGGGTGGTCTCAGTCCAGTTCCTCGTTCGGAACTGTGGTGGGTCTCCATGGGACGTCTGCCCCCACCCCACCCAAATGGCTGCCAGGCTCTGGCATGACCCCACCCTCTGACCGCTGCTGTTGGGTCCAAGAACGGGCCTGCAGGTCGTTTCACTAAGTCACACGTCACCAACTTGAAAATCCACAATGATCACGGAATGGGTGGGGGTTGATATGTATTTCGGTTAACCAAATAAGAGAGAGATGTTGACTGCTGCCTTAACTCACTAAAGGGTCTTCACTCAAACATGGTTTCTGGTCCTGGCCTGGCCAAGAGAGCAGACGTGGAGCCCGCTGCTTCGCTGTCTCCCAGTCCTGCTTGGTTAGAGCTGAGGGTGGGTGTGGAGCGAGGGCACAAGAGCCCGCGGTGGGAGGCAGAAGGGAGTATAAAGCCTGCCCTGGAAACCGAGGCCGGCAGGTAAGTTTCCTTTATACTCTTCTAAATCTCTAGAATCTTCAGCCTGAGGGGCCTAGGAAGTCACTGGTCCGGGGACAGTTTTCATCTCTTGCACCATCTCTACCTACTGATATTGGCCACTTAGAAAACTGCACTGAGGATGATTCGGAGGGCACATCAGGGCTCTGTGGAAAGAGTATCACGAGCACCTAGTAATGTCTGCCATGGTCACGGGAGTGGAGGGTGGTGGTACGTGTGCCAGGCCTTTGCCGGCTCTGATTTAGCTCAAACTTCCATTCCCAACCCAGTCTTGGTCCCAAGACAGGACCCCCAAGGCATTTCATTCCTGTTTGGGGCAGTTATTACAGAACCCTTTCTTCTTAGGTACTAAAATTGGCCTCCCTGAAATTTCTGTCAAGGATCCCAGTTCTGACCTGTGGAGTGACTGACTGAAGCTTTTTTTCCAGAAGTCCTTCGTGTGTTTGAAGGACAGGAAAATGTCTTTCCTTGCCTCTCCCAGGCCTTCTCTGCACCAGTCTCAATGCCCCAGTTAACTCTCTTTCATAAGGCAGGTCCCAGAGGGTGAGCTCAGGGATATCCAAGTCAGAAGGCGCTTTGGAGGCCACCCGTTCTGTCTCACTTGCTAACGAGAAGGAAATGCAGGCCCAGAGGTCGCAGCAGGTCCTGGGGACCCCACGGTGGTTTCATGGCAGGAATGACCTAGTGCAGGGAGTTCTGTACCTGATTTTCTCAGCTCTCACGATTCAGGAGATGAACTCTCAGCTGGGGAACGCTCACAGGTGGGCGCGGGAGGAGTCCCAGGTGTGTGAGCCAAGGGCATGCGGTGGCCTGGCTGGCCCTGACTCCTGTCCCTTGCCTGCTCTCCTTCCCCCACTGTGTGTACAGAGGAGCCTCCAAGAGCCTGGTTGTCCCGTCCCTAGGCCCGCTTCTCCTTCCAGATGTAGAAGAACTCCGTGGACACCCTCTGGGAAGCAGCAATCCCAGGTGCAGCAAAGCTACTCTGTGCCTGGGGCCTCGGAAATAAGCAGCACTTTTTTTTTTTTTTTTGAGACAGAGTCTCGCTCTGTCCCCAGGCTGGAGTGCAGTGGCGCGGTCTCGGCTCACTGCTACCTCCACCTCCCAGACTGAGGTGATTCTCCTGCCTCAGCCTCCCAAGTAGCTGGGATTACAGGCGCCCGCCACCGCGCCCGGCTAATTTTCTTATTTTTAGTAGAGGCGGGGCTTCACCATGTTGGGCAGGATGGTCTCAAGACCTCACGATCCACTCACCTCGGCCTCCTGAAGTGCTGGGATTACAGACGCAAAGCCACTGTGCCCAGCCTAATAGTTTCATTTCTTTTTCTTTCTCTTTTTCTTTTTTTTTTTTTTTTGAGAGCCAGTCTCTCCTGTCGCCGGGCTGGAGTGCAGTGGCGGATCTCAGCTCACTGCAGCTCCCACCTCCCAGGTTCCGCTGTTCTCCTGCCTCAGCCTCCGGAGTAGCTGGGACTACAGGCAGCCTGCCACCTGGCCCGGCTAGTTTTTGTATTTTTTAGTAGAGGCGAGGGTTTCACGTGTTGCATGAGATGGATGCGATCTCCTGACCTGCGTGATCGATCTGGGGCCTCCTAAAGATGCTGGGATTACAGGCTTGAGCCACCCGGCGTGACCTCTCTTTTTCTTTTGAGGCGGAGTTTTGCTCTTGTTGCCCAGGCAGGAGTGCACCCAGCCCGATAAGCAGCATTTGGCCCCGCCTGGCTCCTCCTGGGTTTGTCACCTTTCGGGTCCCTGACCCCAGTGGGTGGGAGTCTGTCCTCTAGGCTGGAGGAGCTGAGATCCGAGTCACTGTCACTGTCGCTGGAAACCACTGGAAGAGACAGACCAGAGCACAGGAGGTCACCCCACCAGCCTCTCCTGCAGGCACGGGCGGAGGGGCCGGGGCAGGAACGACGGCCTGGGGATGGGGGGACACGCGCTTCTGCCGGCCAAAGAGGCGAGTCCTGGTGTGAGGAGGCTGGGACGTGGGCTCTGCGTGACCAGCAGACAGCGTTCGCCCGTTGGCCAGCCATCTCCACACGCCACCCCCCGTTCTAGTTCCTCTGGCAGAACCAGAACCCACTTGCCGCGGCGGAGGCTGATTCTCACCACGGTGCAGACGGGACGGCTCTGAGGCCTCCACTCGGGAGGCAAAAGGCCCAAGGCCTGCCCTGCGGGTGCGGGGTGGGGAGAGTCCGAGCTGAGCGCTGACCCTCGGGGAGCACTCCAGGCACTTTCCACAGACACATTCACCGAAGCTTCAGTACAACTCTGGGAGGTAGGGAACAGCACGACCCCCATTTCACAGGCAAGAAAACGGGGCACACACCCAAGTTGTAGTGGAAGAGCCAGGAGTCTCCTCCCAGCAGGCTGGTTCCACAGACCCTGCTCACCACCCTCTGATTTCACTGCAAGAACGGAACTGGGAGCCAGCAGGCCTGGGCTCTCATCCCAGCTCATCCAGTAACGCACAGTGGGGCCTCGCAAATGCGGAAGGGAGCCAGACGGACGGGGCTGGAATCCCAGCAAGGGGAGGCGAGGATATTGTCACAGTGAACACCTACCGTGGAGAAACTCTGTTTTCTGGACTACATGGAAACCGTATTTGGCTGGGTAATCAACAGTGGGAGTCATAATACAGGATATAGCTACCCTTTAAACGTTCTATTTTAAACACAGAAATGTACATCCATTCACCAATCTCTCGATGCCAGGCTTGGGTGCTTCTGCAAGACTGGTCCGCACAGTCTCTCAGGTATAAACTGCACACGTATTGCACTGTCTGCGACCCCAGTTGCAGTTTCTCTGAATTGCAGCGGGACCCACAAACCCTGGCAAAGCAGGACAACTGTAGAATCCTCCTTTTTCCGTTTCTTCCTCTTGGTTCTCACACTTGTCCTGCTAATTCCATAGATTTTTATAAAGCAAGTTGCTTCCCTCAAAACTTTCCGGGGTGGGGCGCGGTGGCTCACGCCTGTAATCCCAGCACTTTGGGAGGCCGAGGCAGGTGGATCACTTGAGGTCAGGAGCTCAAGACCAGGCTGGCCAACACAGTGAAACCCCGTCTCTGCTAAAAATACAAAAATAAGCTTGGTGTTGTGGCGGGCTCCTGTAATCCCAGCTATTCGGGAGGCTGAGGCAGGAGAATCACTTGAACCCGGGAGGCAGAGGTTGCAGTGAGCTGAGATCGCACCATTGCCTCCAACCTGGGTGACAGAGCGAGACTCCATCTCAAACAAACAAACAAACGAACAAAAACGACTTTCCAAAGTCTCAGTTTTCATGAAACAATTCTGTCTCTTTTACAACTCTTTCCGTCAATTTGCATAACATTTAATTAAGTGATATCATTGCAATACCGAGTACAACTGCACAGAAAGGTCTGGATCAAGGGTAACCAGCTCTCACAAGTGAGAAACTCAGCAGATGGGCAGGAGTCAGGGTGCCTGTCAGGGTTTTCCTTGGGGAATGTAAAACGCTGGTGTTTATGGAGGAAGGTTAGGGCGGGTTGAGCTCTTATGCCAGGCACTGTGCTGGGCCCTGAGTGCCATCTTCCTCCGTCTTCCAAACAGCCCTGAGCCATGGTACCCGCTGGTGGGAGATAAGGCCGGAAACAAAATCTGTCTATACCGAGGGTAGCTGATCCCAGCTTCACCGTCTTTAAAGGCTCCCCATGCCCCCAGGACCACACTGGGCTCCTGCCCTTTGTCTGCATTTCCAACTGCATCCCACGCCCCTCGTTGTCTCGCCCTGGGTGCCTCCAGCCTCCTGCAGCTTGTGCCTCCTGCCACCACCTCCCACTGGGACTGGCTTGCCTCTGCCCTGCCCATCTGTTTTCTCTCGGACCAGTTAGAAAACTGCCTCCTCCAGGAAGCCCATCTCACCTGTGCCCTGGCTGGCTGAACACCCTGTGCTCTCTGCTACAATGGCACCAAACCACTTTCTGCTGTTTGCATGTCTGCTTCCCCTAGCAGGTCATGAGGCTCCTCGAGGGCGGACACCAAATTGCACATGCAAATGAGGCTGGTGTGGCCTTTCCTCCCTGTGGCCTCCCCTCTCTGTGGCCTCCCCTCCCTGTGGCCCCTCCTCTGTATTTCCATTCCTCCCCCCTCCTCCCCGTGTCCTCCTCCCCCTCCCTCTGTTCCCTCTTCCCTCCCTGTTGGCTCTTCTCTTCCCTCTGCCCCTCCCCCTCTTGTCCTCTCCATTCCCTCCCTCCCCATTGTTATTTATCCCTCTGTTATTTTATCCCCTCCCTGTGTCCATTCCTGTCCGTCCTCATCCTCCGTGTGCTCATCCCCGTGGTATCCCTCCCATTGGTATCTGATCTTGTTGAATGTCATCCCGTGGTATCCCCATCTGGTATCCCTCATGTTGAATCTCCCTCCCCTCCCTCCATTGTTTCCCCCTATCTGTGCCCTCTGTGGCCTCCCCATTATTTTCCTCCTCCGTCTCCCCTTCCTCCTGTGCTTCTCCTTCCTGTGCCTCTCTCCTCCCCTCCATTCCTCCCCTCTTCCCCCTCTGTGTCCTCTCCCCATGGCCTCCCCTCCCCGTGGCCTCCCCTGTCTGTGGCCTTCCCTCTCTGTGGCCTCCTCCCCTCTCCTTCCTGTGGCCTCTCTTCTCTGTGGGCCCTCCCTCCTGTGTCCCTCGGTGGCCTCTCATGTTGTCCCTCTATGTCCTGTCTTGTGTCCTCTGTGTTGTGTGCTGGGACGGAAGTGATGGAAACATGGGGAGTTGGAGCCTGGCAACTCCTTCCTCCATCTGCTCAAAGGCTCTGCCTCTTTCTGTCCTGCTGTCCGGGGGAAGAGTTGTGCTTTGGCTCCTTGGACTTTGTGGCCTTGTAGCCCAGCAGGAGATGGAGCCTGCCCAGGGGCATGGCTGTGAAATGGCTGTGTGAGGTCTGCGTGCCTGGTGATGATAATAATATTGTGTGTGTTATTGTTGTTATTGTGTCATTATTTGAATCACTTTGAAAACCTGCCTTATTTTGTGATTGTTTTTTGGGTCCTGGACTGAGCTGCTTTGATCACGATTCCACCAAGACTAGACCTCGTGGGCGTCCGGTTTTACAAGCATGTGTGTAGTTTTGACTCACTGATTAGATGCCAACCTCATGGGTCCCATGAAACAGGGATAGGAGGAGGTGGGAAGGAGCCAGGGATTCCTGCTGGGCTCCTGGAGCACGTCGTTCTCCATGTTGCCCTTGGGGCAGCTACGGTGAAGTTAGAGGCCCGTGGCTCATGCCCCCGGGAGCAGGGAGGTGTCCAGCAGGAGGACAGTCCTGCGGAGGGCAGGGCGGCTCGCCTCCACGCTGCTGTCCGCCTCTCTCTGGCAGAGATGCTTACGGGAGGTCTAGTCATGCTTCCTGACTTGGAATGTCCCATCTCCCCCACGGCTCATATGCAAAATCTACACAGTGCAGGGCTGGGGGTGGGCATGGGGCTCTGTGGTGCCACGCAGTGCCGGGCTCCTCTGGTGCAAAGGGACAGATGCCAAAGGACTTGGAAGGAGACGACGGGATGGGATGTCCCAGGACTGGGGTTAGGGAGACAGTCTCACCCTCCGTCTCCCCTCTTCCCTGTTCTGTCATCTATCACACGAGGTTATGGAGTTGGGCTGGGAGCAGGCAAAAACCGCAAGACAACAATGGCCTAGTCCCCACGTGGTGCCCGTGTGCACCACGATTAACAAAAAAAGGTAGCGACCCTCCCCGAGTTACAGTCAGCTTGTTCTTCGTCTCCGTTTATAGACCCCAAAGGGCCACAGCCCTGAAGAAGTGGGGAGGAGCCTCTCCGTGGCTGGAGCATCGCTGCTCGCTGTGCCTGGGATTTCAAACTGGGGCTTAGAGGTCTTTGTGGTACGGACCCAAATCCCATTTCTAATCCACTCGAATAAACACCACTCAAAAGAAATAAACCAAAGGAAGTCAGCAGTGCCCGCAGCAGCCTTGGCATGTACTGGCAGGATGGACGGGCCACACCGAGCAAACTCCGCTGAGAAGGCCCTGGCCCGGCACAAACACGGTGTCCCCAGATATTCCTGGCTTCCTCGGGCTGCAGAGGGGGAGCCTCTTCTTCTTCCTCCCTCCGCTGAAACGTCACCGTAAAACCCAGACCTCAGCTAATTTGCCATTCGATTGCCGTTGCCACCTTTCTCCCTCCATAGCAGCTGGGACTGTCAGTCTTCCAGGCCTATTAACAAAGCTTGTAGGCTCACGCATCTTCTGGCCCTTGCTCTTCCATCCTCAACACACCACGCTGTGTCTGAAGGCTGATATATTTTTTCCTCTTTAATTCCCCAAAGGCTGAGTCTGGGATGGCTCGCCGACGAGCCCTGTATTCTGCCCACGTCTGATTTTTCAGATGGAAGACGGGAGTACACCAGGGAGAAGGCTGTCCCACCTGCCTTTCGGAGGAAGAAGTATCAGATGGAGTCACCTGGCTGCCGCCGAGGCAGGGGTGGGGAGAAGCCCCTCCCGGGCTCACCACGGGGGCCTGAGCCGAGGCAGGGGTGGGGAGAAGCCCCTCCCGGGCTCACCACGGGGACCTGAGCCGAGGCAGGGGTGGGGAGAAGCCCCTCCCGGGCTCACCACGGGGGCCTGAGCCGGGCAGGGGTGGGGAAGCCCTCCCGGGCTCACCACGGGGACCTGAGCTCCGGGCAGGGGTGGGGGCCTCCAGCCTCACCACGGGGGCCTGAGCCACTTGCTGGGGACCTGGCATCCCTGAGGCTTCCCCACCACGGCCCGGAAGGGCTGCCTGCCTGCCCGGCGTTCATCCTCAGCAGCAGCCAGCCCCAGCGCCAGCCGTGCCCACTTCTCTGGGGAGAGGCCAGCTTGTCTTTCTCCTGCTCACTCTTGGCTGGATTTGCAATTTGACTGTCACCATGGAAACTCAGCGTTTTGGTACATGGAGCGGGGGGAAGAGCCTTTCCTTCTGGAAACTCTTGAGTGCCTCACAGGACACGGGCGGCAGCTGTGCTGTGGAAGCCCACGACCTGGGATGGTCCGGGGGACAAGTTCACGCCCCAGCGTGTGGCTCCGCGGCACTGCCCACTGGGGCCAGCGGGGGGCCCTGCTTCCAGGCTCTGTTCAGCCACCACCTCTCTGCGTGACCCAAGGTATCTCTCCAGGCTTCGCTACAAAACCTGAGGAGACTGACCTGGAAACCCACCTGGGTCCTGAATCCTGGGATTCAGCCTCGGGTCGGCCCGTTGGTGGAGACAGCCCTGGTGCCCCTCCCTGGTCTGGGGATGGGGAAATGCTCCTTCTGGGCCATACGACGCTGCTGCCCGGTACAAAAAGGACAGCCTGTGAGTTTGGGAGGCACTTGTGAGCTACCACTGCTCCGCCTGGAGGCTCCCAAAGCCCCCAGAAATTATGGGAATTATAGAGGAAAAGAGATATTTTCAGCAAACATGCTGCCAAGGCAAAGCAGATGGTGGAAAATTTTGCAGACTAAAAACAAAACAAAAAAATTCTCTTAATGTAAAGGAACGATGATAAGGCCCCGGGGAGGGTAGACACTCCCCATTAGCCGTCTCCAGCCCATCAGGCAGGCCCAGCTGCAGAGACGCAGGGCTCTCGGTCCCTGCTGGGACGGGGGACGGCCGCTCCACCTGCACGAAGGGTAGGATGTGGGGCCTGAAGTCCCACTGAGATGCCTCCCAAGGCCGGGCTCCATCTTGGCGGCAGCAGGAGGGGAGTCTGGGGTGGGGAGTCTCTGGCTCTGAGCCTTGGGTTGGTGCCCTGCCTCTGCCACTTCCCAGCGGTATGACTTTAGGCCAGTTTCCTAGTTTTCACTTTTTGTAATGACGTCGTCTCCCTACTTGCCAGGGCTGGTCTCTAACTCCTGGGTTCAAGCAATCCTCCTGCCTCGGCCTCCCAAAGTGCTGAGATGACAGGCGTGAGTGTCCGGCCCTGGAGCAGTCCTTTACCTGTGTGCTCAGGGGCTCCCTGTGGAAAGGGGGATTGGGGGCTCCCACGGAGTTGTCGTGAGGGGTCAAAAAAGAGGGCTGTCGAGGGTCAAAAGAAGAATGCACGGGTAATTCGGCCTGTGGTAGGTACTCTTGATAGGGAGACCAATGCCAGCACAGCTGGCCCCTGGGTGTCTCGGCCAACCCTCGCTGGCGGACTCACCCCTTTTGAGGGAGCGTGGGTTCCCAAGCTGGGCTTTGTAGGACACCCAGGACACAGGATGCCTTCAGAAGCCATTCAGAGGCAGAGCTGGACGGAACCTGTGCTTTCTATCCAGGGTTCCGCCTGGACCCAGCGGGCCACTCTACCCCAGAAATCCTTCCACGCCGCCAGTCCCCCGGCCCCACCATGCCTTCTGCTCTCTCTTGGACTTCTTTTCCTGTCGTGAGTAGAGGCCGCAGTGGTCCCCAGTCAGCTTCTGTAGCTAGGGTTGTTTCATCCCGCCCTCGAGGCTCCTGGGCAACAATGAATCTCCTTCAACCTCAGTCTTCCTGCAGTAGCATAAAACAACTTCACCATCGACAAACGCCTGCAAATGTAAAATGCTGGTTTGAAATATTTCTCTTTAAAAAATTCTGAACCCAATCCACCCCTCGAACCCATTCAAACTACCCTCCACTGGAAAAGTCTCCTCAAATAAACCCAAGGAATGCCAACCGGTGCCAGCTGGAGGGAAGATGCGACCTCCTCCCTCTCCCCGCCTCTTAGGATGCCGCCTACATTTCTTAGCTCCTACCGATGCTTGCCTTGACTTCCTCAACAGCTTCAGGCACCACACGAGGTCGAGGCCAGACCTGAATATGCAGCCCCACGGCTGGGGCTTTGACAACGGCGGGTGGCAATTTCTGTGAGCCTGCTGTTTTCCCGAAACTCCTCCCCAGGACGGGAAACCGCGCTGCGCAAAGACAGCAGGGCCGGCTGGGGTCAGCAAGGGCTGGCCACAGAGGGAACGGTGACCTAGGGCTCCCGGGCCCGCCTCCCACTCCCCAGCACCAGCTCTGACAGAGCAGGGCGGGCAGCCCTTCTGAGCCACGAGAGGGACTAGGTTGCCTCCCAGCCTCCCCCAAAGGGACACTCAGGGAGGGTGCCGGTTCTCAGCCCAAGGAAGTAGCTGAATGGGGAGGAGCTGTGGAAGTGCCTGCTCTAGACACGGATGAGTGTCCCATTTCTTCCAAACCCACCTCCACGGGTGCAGGCCAGAAACAAGCCTTCCCTTGGGTTTGGTAACTCCCAGGTAGGCTGGAAGGGAGTGGCAAACCCTGGGGCCTGCAGAGCCTGACCTCTTAGGGAGGAGCCCACTGGCAGCCAGAAGAGGTTTCTGTTGAGCCTGGCCCCGCCTCTCCCCTCAGGGCCCTGGAGTCGAGATTCGGTGTACATCTGGCCCCCCGGCCATGCCAACCTGACCACGCCTGACAGCCTCAGGACTACCCTGAGAGGCTTATATGCCGGGCACCCTGAGCCCCCTCGGCCAGTCCCCCGCCCAGGCCGCCAACAGGAAAGGCCCCCGCTGACAGCCCTCCCAGGTACGTGGAGATGCTGATGGGCACAGCTGTGGGATTGGGAACGACCTCAGGAGTGGAGGAGGCTGTCCTGTGCTTGCTTATTCATTTACCATCGATGTTCATTTACTCCCTCCTTCAGGCCCAGAGACATGTGGACCGGATAAATGAAGACAAATCCGCAAATCAATAGCAATGTGGTCACCAGCATTGAAATCTTGTGGTCCCTGCAGGGACTGCTTTGAGGGAGCTCTAGACAGAGCGAAGGTTGGATTTGATGGGAAGACAAGAACGCCTCCAGAGAAACGCTAAGGGGCTACGGACTCCCCAGGACGTGTCGCAGCGGGCTCTGGAAGAGGTGGAATTAAAGGGATGGGGTATACGAGATACTGCAATCAGCTTGAGCCTGGGGCGTGCCAGGCATCCTGGGCAGAGAACAGGAAAAGCAGAGGCCAGGAGTGGACTCCTCTGGGGCCAGGACAGTCCCGCTGGCTCAGGAGAAAGGCTCCAGGCTCAGTGTGCATGGTGTATACGTCCGGCCTGGGTTGGGTGTGGCTCCAGCTGTCAGGGATGATGACGGCTTTTGGTTTATCACAGAGATGAAGCACAGCAAGTCCGTGCCTCCTGCCCACAACTGTGCCGGTATGTGGCTTGTGTGTGTCTCCTGATCAGCTCTTTCTTGGTGTGTGTGTGTCTGGGTCTCTCGCCACTCTTTCACCTCATCTCTTTTTGCCTCTCTTGCTTTTTTTTTTTAAATAGATACAGGGTCTTGCTATGTTGTCAAGGCTGGTCTCGAACTCCCGGGCTCAAGTGATCCACCTGCCTCGGCCTCCCAAAGTGCTGGGATCACAGGCGTGAGCCATAGCACCCGGCCTCTTGCTGATGTTTCTAAAATCTCCCTCTGCCTCTGAATTTCTTTGGTTGTCTCCCATTTCCTCCACAGGTTCATGCCTTTTGTGTGTCTGGAGCCTCTCCTGAGTGTCTCTTGGTTCCTCCTTCTGGTTCATGCCACAGCTCCCTCTTAGGACGTTTCATCAAGCAGGTTTCCATCTCCGGTTTTTCTCCCTAGGTCTGTCACATCCCTCAGGGCCTCCTGTTTCTTATTCTGGTTTGCCTCTCTAGTTTCCCCTAATCTTTTGACTTGAATCTCAGGGTCTGTGGTCAGCTTTAGGTCAGGCTGCCTGTTTGCCTGATCTCCCTGTCTACCCCAGGGGCAAGCCAGGCAGGGAGGCCCCGCCCGCTAAGCCCCCTGCAGGCCAGCCCCAGCTAAGCCCGGACACCAGCAGCGGCCCCAAAGCCTAGCCTCCACGCGGCAGGCTCCAGGCTTCACCTGTGACGGACAGGAGGCCGTGGGAGAGGGCTGCGAGCTGAGCTGAGAGCCAGGCGCTGGTCCCCAGGCCCCCGCCACAGTCAGGCTAAAGCAAGTGGAGGCCCCGGATTATTCATCACTTCACTTAGTCCCCGAGACAGGTGAGCGGCTGGAGACGGACGTGCTTCACTGCACAAGGCAGGCCCTCCGGGATGGGTCAGGAGGTTCATTATACCGGGCACATGGTTGGCACATTACTTGCGGCACACATACACGCTTTGCTTCACACGCCAGGCACAATACACGCCAGGGCACAATAATGAGCTCTTGCACACCTGAGGGCAGCCAGGAGGCTGGCCCTTGGGGGCTGGGCTCCACTCTCCCAGTTCAGCTAAGATATAGGCAGGCCCAGATGTCACTGGAGCTGGGATCGGCTTCAGCTGCAGCTAAGGTTGCCACTGGGTCTTGGGCAGATTAGAGGCGACAGCCACGCTCCTGACTTCCGTGGTGTGGCTGATGAGGGCCTTTTCTTGGAAACCAATCTCTAAGCCAGCGAGGAGGCCCACAACGGGCGGGTGGGGGAAGGGGTCAGGTGCAGCAGGTGAGGAAAGCAACAGTAGCTCATTCAGGTTCCGACTTCTCTTGGGGTTCTCCATTCGCCCACCACCCTCGCTCTGTGTGTCTGGCCAACCAAGGGCCCAAAGGTCAAACAAAATTCGTGGTGGGTTTCCTTTCAAAAACATCGCAGAGCGCGGGCCCCAATCCCCGGAGATTCACGGAAAGGGCGGTTTCCTGACCGCTGCGGGTATTTCTCTGCCTTTCCATGCTGAGACGACGGTGCGGATTATTTGACCTCTCCGTAATGTAGTTTCTGCAAAACACAATAGTGCGCCCACATGGGGCAGGACGAATAACAGAGATGCAATAGCCCCAGCATGTGTACGCTACAAATCAGCAAACGGTCATCCGTGGCCGCTGCCGCCGAAGGTTTTATCTGACTCGGCACTGGCCAAAGCCCGGCCCTTTAAATTCCGCACAGATACAGATGGGCAAATGGTACCCAGGCTCAGCCGAAATGGGCAGGAATGGTGCAGCCGCCTGAGAAACACTAAGGCCGCACTGTCAAAGTGTCTCCTCCCAGCCAACCCACCGCTGCCCGGGCAGCGCGGGCGGCCACCCTCCCTGTCCTGTGCCAATCTACATTCACCCCAAATTGGCTGGACCAGAGCCACAGACACCACTGTCTATGACATTGTTTGATGGTTTGTTTTCTTGACCCAAGCAGCAGACCTGCACCAGGAGATGTGGACAAGTGGCTTCTGGAGGGGTGCCAAGCACGGGCCCATGAAGGGTTCTTTGTGGAGTCTAAAGACACCCTAACGGTCCTTTCTATGCAGGTGCTGGGTGGAGGGAGGGTGGAGGAAGGGAGGGAACAAGGAAGGAATGGAAGGAATGGAATGGAAGGGAGGGACCGGATCTCAGAGGTAGAACCCATGCAGGGAGGAAAATGAACGAGACGGAGAAGGTGCTAATTGAGCATAAGAGGCCTTCCTGGGCCTAGGACCTGGGCAGGAAGCTTCGGTTAGTTCGCGGCACTTAGTGAGCGTTTATCCCAGCACAGCGGGGGTGCCGGTGGGTCTGACGGGATTTCGTTTGGCAGCACACGCCTGTCTGTGCGTGTGTGTGCAAAGAGGGTGGGGCCAATGCGGAAATGGGGCTGGGCTTTCCAGCAGAGGCTGATCTGAGAGCTGCTTTATCAGCCACTGCTCTACCACCTGCCTGGAATTCCTTGGTAAGCTTCATTCCCTTGGATTCAGACCTGTAAGACGTGAACGCTGGGAGAGAAGAGACTCTGTCCCAGCCCCTCATCCAGTCTACTTGTGGGGGAACCAACACCCAGAGAGGAAAAAGGACTTCCAACACCAAGACTGTCCAGCCCAGGAGTCCCCCAGAAAACACCTGCCCTGCAGGGGCTGGGACCGTAAGCCCTGCTGAAAAAGCTGCCGCCATGATCACAGCAGCCACAAGGGGCAGGGTCAAGGGGTCAGGGTTAGGAGAACAGACACACAGACGTGACCTGGTCAGGCCCCTGCCTTCCACGGGCCAGGTGCGAAGGTCAGGGAGTGACGTGAGCCGGACATGAGGACCCTTCCCTTCTGAGAGAAGCACGCCCATTTTTCTTGCAACAGGTGTCCCTGTTGGTCTATCTTCTGTTCTCTCTTTTCATAGGGACGTGGGACAAGAACGGTTTCCCTTTCTTCTTAAAAACACTGCAACGGAGATGCTGAAAGGGTGTCAGAAATAATAGGGCCAGGTGGAGACTGTAGTGGGGAGCAGCCACTGACCCTGACCAACCAACTTCCCCTGAGCGGGGAGCGGCCACTGACCCTGACCAACCTCCCCCAGCAGGGAGGTATCGGCAGACCTTCTGATTTCCCCAAAAGAAGCCAGAGCTCCATTTTCTAAAAAAATGAGAATTCTCCACATTTAAACAAGTTGACAATGAGTTTTAAGCAGCAGGCCAGATTGAATCACCGCTCCCCCAGTCTGTGACCCATAACACAGGCAATGTCTGGTCCCTGAGGACAGACGGCACCACCTCCCGACACGGAGGCCTTCCTACTCCATTCTGCCTCCTCCTGCAAGCTCCAGCCCCCGGCCCGATGTGTACAACACACACTCCCAGCTGCTCTGCAGGCTGCGGGGAATTCACGTACCGTGGCTGGTGTATGTGACAGGCAAATCCAGAGTCTGCAAGCAAAATACTGGGGTGGGGAGTGGGCTGGGAGTGAGGAGAGGGAGGCTGAGCTTTCAAAATGCAAATCTCTCAGGGACAGAGAGAGAAGGAAGGCAGTACAGCAGCAGCTGGCTCTGGGCAGTGAGCAATCCTGTCTGAAAATAAAACATTCTACAAGCCACAACTGCGCCTCATTAAGAATGAATGGATCGGCTGGTATAAATAGCAGGCCGCGTGAAGAAGTCAGGAAACAGCATATGCGTCTGATGGAAACACGGCAGCCACAGGGCTGCTTATTAGCCTGGGTCGGCGGTGGCTCTGCACTAACAAAACGGATCCCGGTCCGTAAGTCTGGTCGGCGGTGGTTCGCGACTCACAAAGACGTATCCCCGGGTCCGGCTCGGTCGGGCGGTGGCTCTGCACTAACAAAACGGATCCCGCGTCCGAAGCTCGGGTCGGCGGTGGCTCCGCACTCACAAGACGGGTCCTGGTTCGGCTCGGGTTGGCGTGGCTCTGCACTGTCAAGCACGTCCCCGGTTCGCCTTCCAGTCGGCTCCACTCACAAGACGGGTCCCGGTTCAAGCCTGCCGGCGGTGGCTCAAGACTTCATTGAAGATCGGTCCCGGGTTCAAAGTCGGTCGGTGGCTCCACTCACAAGACGGGTTCCGTCTCAAGCTCGGGTCGGGCGCTCCACTAACAAACAAGACGGGTCCCGGCCTCGGCTCGGGTTAGCGGGTGGCTCCGCACTCACAAGACGGGTCCCGGGTTCGAAGCTCGGGTCGGCGGTGGCTCCGCACTCACAAGACGGGTCCCGGGTTCGGAGCTCGGGTCGGCGGTGGCTCCGCACTCACAAGACGGTCCTGGTTCAAGCCTGGGTCGGCGGTGGCTCCGCACTAACAAAACGGGATCCCTGCCCCAAGCTCGGGCCGCGGTGGCTCCACACCACAAGACGGGTCCCGGTCTGAAGCTCGGCCGGGCGTGGCCTCGCGACTCACAAGACGGGTCCCGGGTTCGGCCTGGCCGGGCGGTGGCTCCGCGACTTCACAAGACGGGTCCCGGTTCAAGTCAGTCAGCGTGTGGCTCCGCACTCACAAAGACGGGTCCCGGTTCAAGCTCTGTCGGGCGGTGGCTCCGCACTCACAAGACGGGTCCCGGGTTCCGAAGCTCGGGTCGGCGGTGGCTCCCGCACTCCGGCGTAAGACGTAACCCGTCTGGCTGGTCAGGCGGTGGCTCCAGACCACAAGACGTCCCAAGCCCAAGCTCTGGGTCATGTGGCTCAAGACTCACAAAGACAGGTCCCGTTCCAAGCTCGGTCGGCGTGGCTCTACTCAACAAACAAGACGTGGGTCCCGGTTCTGCCTCTGGTCGGGCGGTGGCTCCAGCACTACAAGACGTGGGTCCTGGCTCCGAAGCTTGCATGGGCCACGTGGCTTCCCTGATCTTGCAGCACAGAAGGCCTCGCCCTGCGCCAGCCCTGCTCCCAACCTGGGCATAACTCGACACACAGTGCCAGCCCACGGTGAGCTTCTCATAGCTTCTGACCCGCAGGACCCCCACTCTAATGTCCTGCCTCTGGGCTTGAATGCTCCCATTGACAGGGAGCTCACTCCTCCGTCAGATGCAAAGCACCCAGTTCTGTGGTTGGATGGCTGTTGATCAACGAAGCCTAAGTGTCCCCTGCTCTGCCTCAGCTCTGCTCTGGGAAAAGTGGCCTTAGCCGGCGACGCCGCCCGTTATGTCTGACTATCGAACACTGAAGAGAAATAACGGGGCCAATCGCTGCTTCTCCCAAGTATGGGCGTGGGGCCCTGAGAGCGGGGCGGGGCGGGGCAGGTGTTGGCTTGGAGGGTGGGCAGGCTGCAGACTGGGCGTCGGGAGCATGGAGCTGGCACAAGTAGAAGCAGCTCAGCCCCCGTCTGTCTCCTTGTGGCCTCGCCAGCCTCCGCCTCCCGCCCTCCGCCTCCCGCCCTCCGTCTCCCGCCCTCCGTCTCCCGCCCTCCACCTCCCGCCCTCCGTCTCCCGCCCTCCGTCTCCCGCCCTGCTTCTGGGACAACCTTCCTCAGGTCCATGATCCTCACAACCAAAAACTCCCAACAGTCAGAACAGAAAGAGCCAGTGACCGTGGGGAGCCGAGCGAGAGCCTCACTCCACACGGCTTCTCCCACGGCGGGGCACGCATGGGATTCGGAAGCCGGGATCCCGGGTCCTCTCGGGCACAGCCTGGCCGCCCACAGGACCCTGGCCAGGCTTCCCCTCCTCATCCGTCATGAGCAGTCGATTCCACCGTCTGTAGCTGCCCTGGAGGCTGCTCTGAGCATCGGCTGGGTTAATGGCCGTGAGTCACAGAGCGCTGGGGCCAGCACAGTTCGGAGGGACTCGGCTTTTCCAGGAAGACAGGTAGAGGGCGTGGGCTGGGGGCGGCAGGTTAGTGGGGGGCTCACCGGGGAAGGGCGGCCCCCGTCAACGTCTGTGGCCTGAGCTGAACCAGACTGTCCAACCCACACAGAACCCTCAAGTTTACGTTCACCCTACCACGAAAAGGACCACAGTTCAGGATTTTTAAAACCTGTCTGACATCACGTGAGCCACTGAAGTGATCGTGAAACTCCCGTTTTCCTTGAAATTCCTCATCTGGGACAAATCCAAAGCCTGGAAGAGCTTTTCTGGAAGAGACCGTGAAGGGAACCGGTGTGCCACCCTGTTCTGGGACAGACCTTGAGGGGAACCTGTGTGCCACCCTGTTCAAAGCCCCACAGGAGGCCTGCGCTGCCCTCTGGGGAAGGACGGAGGGTGGGAGGCAGCAGGATTCCTGCACAGAGGCCTGAGGAGGGACGATGACCCAGGCCTCAGCAGAGAAAGGAAAAGGAATTTGCCTCACAGCCGGAGGTGCCTGTACCCCAGCCTGGGAGCTTTCTGGTTCCTCTCTACGGGCGTGTGGACGTGAGGAGGAAATGGGTATTTCCACCTGTTAGCAGGGCTTTTTATGGTGCTGGGCAAAGTGGGAAGGCCTCCCCAAACCTGGCCAGGCCACAGCCCAGTGACAAGGCTTTCGAAGATACCCCAGGATCCCGGGCCGAGGTCCACATGGTAAAACCTCATGAATCCAGAGGTCCTGGCTCCCACCTGAGAGAAGGACACGTGTCCCAGAAAAGCCCTCTGAACACAGGCTTCAGGCCCCTGGTGTCAGGCACTCAGTCGCAGCTGAGAAAGGCAGACAGAAATGACAGAGCAGGCCAGGTGTGGCGGCTCACACCTGCAATACCAGAATTTTGGGAGGCTGAGCCGGGCGGATCCCTTGAGCTCAAGAGTTCGAGACCAGCCTGGGCAACGTGGAAGCACCTCATCTCTGCAAATACAAACTCATCAGCAGGTGCGGTAGCACACGGCCAGCTACTGGGGAGGCGGAGGTGGGAGGATTGCTCGAGCCCGGGAAGCCGAGTGTGCAGTTCGCTGAGACGGAGCCGCTGCACTCCAGCCGGGGTGACGGAGTGAAACCCTGTCTTGAAGGGAGGGAGGGAGGGAGGGAAGAAAATAAAAGAAGGAACTAACTCCCTCTGGGGCCGACCCAGGCAGCGGTGCCGCTGGATCACAGCTCTGGAGGCTGCTAACTGTCCTCGGCATCGGAGGCGAAGAACGTTCCATCTGAGAATCCAGCGTAACGACTCCAGGCAGCCTTGCTCCTCCAGCCACGCCTCTATCGTTCCCTTCTTTACAGTGACAGCTGGAACTGCAGCACCCGTCTTGCGACCATGAGGGAAACAGAAGAATTGCAAAGACGTCTGTCCTGGCGTCGCTGAGCTGCCGAACCGAAGCCGTCGCTCCTGCCTCTGAGCTCCGTATTTTATCAGGAAAAGATGTACTCTCGCTACTCAGATATGCCAGGTTGGTGTGGCTACTCTCAAGTCCCACCCCCAGCAGCTCTCTCTCTGTGCATAGGGTAGGAATCCAGCTCGAAGGAAAGAAGCCTGCAGAGGGGCTGAGCCCAGCTCTAACGGTGTCACAACCCCAGAACCTGCAGCACCGGTGCCACCATTTACACCTCATATACCACGGGGGACCGAAGAGACCAGGCCGCATGCAAAAGCTGATTTTACTGCTGTCATATACGCGCAACGATGTGCCAGGAAGGGCAGGGCAGAGCACACGCTGTTGGCAGGGATCGGGTGGAGGGGGAGAGACACTGCTCAGAGGCAGACCCTGGGGCCGGGTACCAAGAGGGACTCAGGCCATGCCGTTCCCCGACCCCTCCTGGGGAAAGAAGGAATGCCCTGCCGAGACCCACCGGGGGGGTGCAGGCAAATCCTCGGCCAGAATCAATACCCAGCGTCCAGGGGAGGGAGAGAGCAGCAAACTCAGGTAGTCAGCGCACCTGTCCTGCGTCTGCAGCGCAGTCGCTGGCTCTCCCTGAGGTAACACAGAGGGCGGGAACACGTCTCCTCTTTCCCTAACACTTTCATTGCATTATTTTTAACATTTCGATCTTATCTATGTGTGATGTGTCTCTGGATACACCTAGAAGGAGAAAGAAATCTAATTGCACCAGCTCGATTTTAAGACAGGTGTGTTAGCTTCTCACTGAGTTGAAAAGCAACTTACGGCTGGCGTCCATACATTCTCAGGCTACCGCTTCTCTATTCTTGTCTATTTCACTTGTCTATTGATTAATTCTGCAAATAAATATTCTGTTTGTCCTGATGCCAATACTATACTGTTCTTACTGAATACAGTAACTTTATAGAAAGCTTTACAATGTGGCTGGACAGTTCTTTCCACTACTCCTGCGATTCTGTTTTGTTTTTTGCGAGACACGGGTCTCACTCTATCACCCAGGCTGGAGTGCAGTGGTGTGGTCTCAGCTCACTGCTGCTTCAAGCTCCTGGGCTCAAGTGATCCTCCCACCTTAGCCTCCTGAGTAGCTGGGACTAGGTATGTGCCACCATACCCAGCTAAGTTTTAATAATTTGTCTGTAGAGGCAGTGTCTCTTTATGTTGCCCCGGCTAGTCTTGAACTCTTGACTCAAGCAATCCTCCTGCCTTGGCCTCCCAAAGTGCTGGGATTACAGGCATGAGCCAGTGTACCCAGCCTACCCTTGCTATTCTTAAAAAGTGTTTTTTGGCCAGGTGCGATGGCTCACGCCTGTAATCCCAGCACTTTGGGAGGCCAAGGTGGGTGGATCACCTGAGGTCAGGAGTTCAAGACCAGCCTGGCCAACATGGAGAAACCCCGTCTCTACTAAAAATACAAAATCAGCCAAGCGTGGTGGCGGGCACCTGTAACCCCAACTACTCGGGAAGTTGAGGCAGGAGAATCACTTGAACCCGGGAGGCGGAGGTTGCAGTGAGCTGAGATCGCACCATTGCCCTCCAGCCTGGGTGACAAGAGAGAAACTCCATCTCAAAAAAAAAAAAAAAGATTTTTGTTGTTAAGCTATTCTCTACCTTACAAATTTTAAAAATTGAAACATAATTTATATGCCATAAAATGTACCTTTAGAAAGTACACAATCCAGTGGTTTTTCGTGTAGCCACACATTTGTGTAACCACCACCATCTAGTTCAGAGCATTTCCATCAGCTCTGAGGGAAACCCTGTGCCCGCGTTGCCCTCTCCATTCTCCCCAAGCCCTGGCCACCACCCGTCGACCTTCTGCCTCTGTGCATTGGCTTGTTCCCGCCAGCTCGTATACGTGAGATCGGATCACACACCACGTGGCCTTTTGTCCCCGGCTTCGCTCACTTCACATGGTGTTTTCAAGGTTCATCCAGATTACAGCGTGGATCAGCCCTTCCCTCCTTTTTATGACTGAATAACGTTCCACTGTGTGATTACGCCACATTCTGTCCATTCATCAGTTGACAGACGTATGAGTTGTTGCCACTCTTTGGTTATAATGCTCCTGTGAACACTTGTGTCCTTATGAATATTTAAAAATCATTTTAGGCCGGGCGCGGTGGCTCACACCTGTAATCCCAGCACTTTGAGAGGCCGAGGTGGGCAGATCACGAGGTCAGGGGATTGAGACCAGCCTGGCTAACATGGTGAAACCCCGTCTCTACTAAAATTACAAAAAATTAGCTGGGTGTGGTGGAACATGCCTGTAGTCCCAGCTACTCAGGAGGCTGAGGCAGGAGAATTGTCTGAACCCGGGAGGCAGAGGTTGCAGTGAGCCGAGATTGCACCACTGCACTCCAGCCTGGGGACAGAGTGAGACTCCACCTCAAAAAAAAAAAAAAAAAAATCATCTTGTTGGCCAAGGATGGTGGCTCGTGCCTGTAATTCCAGCACTTCGGGATGCCAAGGTGGGTAGACGGCCTGAGCTCAGGATTTCGAGACCAGCCTGGACAACATAGTGAGACGTCCATCTCTACAAAAACATACGAATTTAAAAGTTTGCTGGGTACAACAGTGTGCACCTGTAGTCCCAGCTACCGGGGGTGCTGAGGTAGGAGGATCACATGAGCCCAGGAGGTCAAGGCTGCAGTGAGCCATGATTGCGCCACGACACTCCAGCCTGGGTGACAGGACAATACCCTGACTCTAAAATTAAAAAAAAAAAAAAGTAAAAAAAAAAACTAGAAATTGATCTCCATGTCCATCAATAGGTGATTAATCACATTATAATACACAATATTGTGGGATTTTACTCAGCCATGAAAATGAACAATGTAAAATCTGTATCTGTTGGCCTGGAGGGATGCTCATGCTATTCTTTTAAGTGAAGAAAGCCTATTTTTATTGCTAAAACAAAGCCAAAAAAAAACACCCCACCCCTTTATCAAGTACAGGTTTGTAGGAACACAGAGAAAGGGTTTGGAGATGAGGGGAGGGAGAAGACTTTTTTCTTTTTCATACACCTTTTGAATTAACTTGCTAAAATATGTCATGTATTCTTATGTAATTAAAAATAAACAAAGAAAGTCCTGGCACAGTGGCTCACGCTCCAATCCCAGCACTGTGGGAGGCCAGGCTGGTGAATTGTTTAAGGCCAAGGGGTTTGAGACCAGCCTGGCCAACATGGTGAAACCTCGTCTCTACTAAAATTACAAATATTAGCCGGGTTTGGTGGTGCACGCCTGTAACCTCAGCTACTCAGGAGGCTAAGACATGAGAATTGCTTGAACCCGAGAGGTGGAGGTTGCAGTGAGGCAAGATGACACCGCTGCACTCCAGCCTGGGTGGCAGAGCAAGACTGTCTCAAAAAGAAAAAGAAAAACCATTAACAAAAATTACTTAAAGGAGTAAGACAAAGGAACCCACCTCAGCAACGTCAATGCTTTTCACCCGATTGCTCTGTGGGTTGAAAAGTTCACGACTTGTAGTATCCATTGGTTACCCTTCCTCTTCCAACAGCGCATGAGAAAGAAAATGGGGTGGGCTGGGATGCAGGGAGAAGAAGCTGAAGGAGTTGGGAGCTGCAGGTGTACAAGCCTAAGGGATGTGGGGGGTGGGAGGGGGAGGGAGAGGGGGAGGGGGGGGGGGAGGGGGGAGGGGGGGGGAGAGAGAGAGAGAGAGAGAGAGAGAGAGAGAGATGGATGGAGGTGGCAAAGAGGCTTAGAGAGAGGCTGAGAGCGCGAGCGAGCTGGCGCTGTGATCGGCTCCAGGCCAGTGACAGGGGCTCTGGGGCAGGAGGAGGCCATGCTGTGTCCCGGGAGGAACAGCGTCTGGTGAGAGCAGAGGGAGGTTTTCACAGCCTCTGAGTATCTCCTGGGACTTTCCAGCAGACCCCGACCCGGAGAAGCCGGCCGGCCTCAATGAAAAGCTCTCCGCAGGCCTTTCAGGCATTCAGGAGTGTGTGGGCGGCTCGTCCATTCGTCTGTTCACTCGTGTTAATAAGTATCTATCCCGTGCCTGCCCCCTGCCACGTGCTGAGGAATCGGCCTGTTCAGGACAGACCTGGCACTGCCCACCTGGACTTTCCAGGGTGCTGGGGGACCACGCCTCAGTGCTGGCCACTCTGCTTCCCCTTGAGCACAGTTTGGGCTGAGTCTGGTGCCGTGAGGGCTGTGCTTGTCAGACGGGCTCTGACGTGGCACACAGCTGCAGCCCTGAGCCCAGCTAGCTGCCTGGCATCGGGGCGCCCGCGCTGGTGGGGCTGGGGGTGGTGCAGGGATGCCACTCTCAGGGGCAGAAAAACAACAGTGGGGTCCTCAGTCAGCAGCAGACGAGACGGGCCCAGTCTCCCAGCACTGCCCGCTGAGGGCCATCTTGTGCAGGAGCCTGACAGCTGTGAGACCAGCCTGAGAAGGAAAGGGCAGTCAGGCAGTGGCCTCTGGCAGCTTAGGGGGCTTCCTAGAGGCAGGCCTCTGCCCCACCCCCAGGTTCAGGACTGCTGCTGTACGGACAGTTCCAGCCGGGCAGGGTCATCTGGCCTCCCACAGGCACCCAGCAGCCACCCCGTGTACCCCTGCAGGTACACAGCCAGGTCTGGGATGGCCAAGGCACCACTCAGTCAGAAGGCACACGCCTTGGCTTTGGCACAGGCTAATCAGAGAGCACATCGCGGCCGCTCAGGAACAGGCCAGAGGCAGGCCCGGAGCATCCCCTAAGCGTGGTCCTCCGCAGTCGCCCTGCACATCTGGCACTTTGCCTTCTGGGCACAGAAACTATCTCCCTCCTTCCTGCCTCCCAGGCAGTGCCCCCTCCACCCACGTGTGGCCACAGATGCCTCCTGAGCCGCCACGAGCAGCCTGGCCATCAGCCCGGACCGCCCTGCTGCCCGGGGGCTGACACACATCACATGGGTCACTGGACAACCACAGGGCCGCGATGTGCGTGGCACAGAGCCTGGCACGGAGGGTCCTGAGGGGGTTTGCAGTCGGTGCCTTGGAGGCATCACAAGTTCACACAAGGGAGCCTCCGCACTGTCTGGCCTGGCCTCTGTGCAAAGTCAGTTAATAAACAGTGTCTGTTGCAAGAGTGGGGGCCCCTGCCCTCCTCGCCCACGGAATTAAAAGGCAAATCTGCGTGGCTGAGGGGAGGGGGCTCTGCTCCTCCCCAGGGCGTGCTCATGTGCATAGGAGTGTGTGTGTAAAGCTAGTGTGTGTGCGCACGTGTGAATGTGTGCGTGTGTGTGTGTGTGTGAGTGCGAGTGTGTGAGCTTGTGTGTGCATGTGGGTGTGTGTGTAGGTGTGAGCGTGTGTGAATGTGGATGTGTGTGTGTGGGTGTGAGCGTGTGTGAATGTGGATGTGGATTGTGTGTGTGGGTGTGAGCGAGCGTGTGTGCATGTGGATGTCAGTGTGTGTGCATGTGGATGTGTGTGTAGGTGTGAGCGTGTGTGGATGTGGATGTGTGTGTGTGTGTGGGGTGTGTATGTGTCTATATGGATGTGTGTATGTAGGTGTGAGCGTGTGCGTGTGCCCTGACTTGGAGCAGCCGGGGCGGTGACAGCTCTGGAAAGGGGGCGTAGGCTGCAGCTGCCCCACAGGCCTTCAGCCTCCCCTGCTCTACTGGCTCCAAGCAGCATTTTAAACCCTCAGGTGTCCACCAGCTTCTGCTCTCACTGTCTGCGGGACGTGGACAAACCTCAGGGCTCAGCAGGAGAAAGCCTGGGCTCCGAGGGTGGCAGGCAGAGGCACCAGGTGGAGGACGCCCCTTCCCCAGCCAATCGGACACTCAGTTCCAGGCTGGGTCCACACTGCACTGCATCCCACAGTCCCCACAAAAGTCTGTGCATGGCAGCGATGTCGCGGGCTGAATTCACAGCCGCAGAGGCATCCACGGCGTCCGGTAGGACCAGCGAGGAGCGGCTGCTACGAGGGCACCGGGGTGCTGAGGACAAACGGACGCCGATCTACCTGGGAGGTCCAGGGATGAGGGATTTGTACTTCTACATACGTCGCTGGCCAACTTTCACATGTTTGTGCTAAACACGCATTACTTTTGTAGCAAGAAAAAAAGCCTGAATGACATAAAGATGGTCAGACGTCAGGTCACAACCAAAGACCAAGATGTTCCACAGTCCCTGAGCAGCGGCCACCAGGTCTATTGTCCCGGGTCCATTCCTCCAAGATGAGCCATGATCCGAATGAGCCTCCGTCCCCCGCTCTGCCTGTCTCATCTAAGACCCTCAGACTCCAAATATTCGGCTGAAACGTGAGCACTTCAGAGCAAGAGGACCCAGACACCAGAGAGGGCGAGAGCCTGCCCTTGGATCCCAGCTCGGCCACACGCCTGCTGAGAGAGTCCCTCCTCTCCTCTGAGCCACAGGTACACCCGTCTGCAAAACGCAGTCGTTAAATAACCACCCTGTCCACCTTCCGAGCCTGTTGTGAGACAGGAACTTTGAAAATAAAACCACAAACATCAAAGCATCATGAAAACTGCGGAGAGCGGCCCACAACCAGGTGCCACCATCATTGCCAAGTGGGGAGGCCGCCTGGGACACACACACCTTAGTGCAGCCACCAGAATGCCCAGGGGCACTGGGCACAAAGTCACCTTACTCATCAGGGCCAGGAAGCCAGGAGTCCTCCCTTACTGAGACACAAGACAAGCGCCAGGAAGAGAGGGTGAGGGCCCGCCTGGGAAGGACGCAGGTTTCATACTTCGCAAAAAACCTCATTGACATCCCATTTCTGTGAAGATGCAGAGTGCCGCTCACGGCACCCTCACCCCCAGATCAGAACTTGTATGTGAAGGTGCCCCCCGTGGGCCCTCCGGCCGCTCCCCTGCACAGAGCGAACATCACGGCTGGAGGTCCCCGCTGCTCACTCAGGAGAAGGTGTGCAGCCGAGGGCACGAGGAGGGACGCGTCACCAGAATGAGCCACGTGGATGGAGGGTACGGGGACTGGCCTTGGGCCTGCGATCTGCCTGACGACCCAGACGTTACAGGCTGTCCTGGGAGACACGCAGAGGGGACTTACCTCTTCCTCGGGCCCACGTGTAGATGCGGCCGGTCTCGGAGCCTCTGGGCTCTCGCTCTGCAGGTTCCACCGGCAAAGGTCGGACGTGGGGGTCATCAGCTCGGCCAGGGGTCTTCAGGGGCAAGATATACTTGGGGAGCCCTTTGTAGAACCAGGCCCCCGACCTCTTCCAGACCTGCGTGGGGGAGAGAGCTGCTTGGGGCACAGGACGCAGAGGAGTCTCCCCTCCTGCTCCTCGCCCAGATGACGGGAGGCAGGACGCGCAGAGCTAGGCGCAGAGTGGGAGCGGGAACGCTGGCTCTGCCCTCCCCGGCCGATGGGCTGGGCTGTCACTCACCTTCCCAGGACTCAGGACAACCAGGAGCTAAGGCCCATGAACCCTCCAAATCTTCTTTCTCTACCTCTTTCTCTCCCTTATTTTAGAGTTAAGGACTTGCTCTGTTGCGCAGGCTGGAGTGCAGTGATGCAGCCTCCACCTCCTGGGCTCACGCGGTCCTCCTGCCTCAGCCTCCTCAGCAGCCAGGACCGCTGCACCTGGGTCTACGCCTGCTTTAAAGACAAGTCCACGTCCTCCTGCTTCTCTCTTGCAGAGCAGGGACCTCCATACGGGCCCGGCATGTGAGAAATGTTTGTGAAAACTGACCACTGTTACCGTCTGTCTCCTCCACAACGCGGGATCCCAGAGATTGCCTAGTCAGACCCCTGCCCATCCCCAGGCCTGTCCGGCTCCTGCTGGAAAACTCCTAGTGACAGGAAGCCCACAAGCCACCAGGCACTGCTGAGTTTCCACTAGATCTGCCAGTGACTGGCACTTCCTTCCTGCCAGCTGACCTCACGGGCACCTTCTCTTGCTGGCCCGAGGCACAGGGCTGCACGGGATGGACCCTCCCAGCCGCGAGGTCCTGCAGACACCTCCCCAGCCCCCAGCTCTCCTCGGTGCCACGCCCAGACCCCCAGCTTCTCAAGGACAACATGCACGGTTCCTCAGCTGTCCCAAGTCCCCTCTCGTCGAGTCACCCCCTCTCGCTGTGTTTGTCACCGTCTCTTGGGAGAGGGGCTCAGAAGTGGCCACAAAGCTCTAGGCTTGTTCTGGCTGCCCCCAGGGCACAGCCACTGACTTTCCACCCTCTTTCCTGCCTCAGTTCTGTCCTCCTTGGGTCCTGAGCCTCCCAGGAGCCCCTCTTGACCCCATGTGGCCCCCAGGAACTCTGAGAGCCAGATGGGTCAGAGGGTGCCCGCCAGGGCCCAAGCAGGTGCAGAGCATCCCTTTATCACCGCCCTGGGGAAGTGGTGAGAGGAGTCACCCTAAACCTGGCCAGACATCCCCAAAGGCGGGCAGAGCCCCAGGAATCCAGGGATGCCCACCCTGAACTCAAAGGGCGGGAGGTGCTCTGGTCTGGGATGCACAACCCCTTGGGCTCTGAGGGGTCCCTCTGTTCCTCCACCACCCCCGGCTCGGACACCTAGGCTCCCCACTCCTGCTGTCCCTGGAAGCAAGGCTGGATCAATGGCAGCTTCCACACTCGCTGTGTGGCTTTGAGAGAGTTACTTAACCTCTCTGAGCCTAAGTTTCCTTATTGATTAAATTGATTAAATGTGATAGCTTCTGAGAAAGTTGGAAGTGCTCAGCAGAGCACACGGCACCCAGAAGGTGTTCACAAGATGCCACCTGCCTGCCTCCTTCCTGTCCCTTCTGCTCAGGGTTCCAGGGGGGACCAACAGAGGCTGGAGGGAGAGCCGGGCTGGGCCACATCACAGCCCTTGGAAGCTCTTCTCTGAGGCTTCTCAGATGGGACAGCCTCTCCCACAGGAGCAGAAAGGTCTGCGTCTTAGAGGGAGCTACCAATTGGAATTCAGAGCAGCCACTGAGTTAAGGTCCCTAAATTTTTAATGCCTCCTTCAGAAAGCACCACATGCTGTGTAGTCTCTTTTCTGATGAAGGACATAAATTCAGGGTATTTAGTCAGGAGACGTGGGAGCCTGTAAACGAACACTTTGCAAAAACCTCAACTGACATGACCCTTCTCAGAGAAGGGCAGGCCAAGGTTCCGAGCTGACGTCCTGAATTTGAATCCGGGGTCCGGCACCCAGCACCGGTGTGATTTGGAAACACTGACCTCCCTGGCCCTCGGTTTCTTCATCGTTAGGCAAACACAGGAGCAAGGCTTATCTCACGGGGAGGACTTGAGGATCAGGCCCAAGAATGACCGTGAAGCCTCAAGGGTCAGTGCCAGCCACAGAGCAGCCTCTCCACAGAGGAGAGGCCCATGGGCACCACTGCCACCCCCTCCTCCCACCTGGCAAACACAAACAGCGTTATCACCGGTGGGTCAATTCCCTACTAGAAGAATTTAAAACCAGAAGACCAGAGTCCACCTGATTCTGAGACATTGCTTCCCACCCCCCAAACTTCCTGTGCACGTTAATACTGTGGGATAGTAACAAGAGCCAGGCCAAAAAAAACCAAAAAAGTTTTCTAATCACATACACTTGAAAAGTACTAGGTTAAACGAAGCTCCATTGCTGCAGGACTTCTCAGAGCCTTTACTAGGCTCCACCGCTGCGGGAACTCTCAGAGCCTTTACTAGGCTCCACCGCTGCAGGAACTCTCAGAGCCTTTATTAGGCTCCACTGCTGCGGGAACTCTCACAGCCTTTATTAGGCTCCACCGCTGCGGGACTTCTCAGAGCCTTGACTGGGGCTCCACCACTGCGGGACTTCTCAGAGCCTTGACTGGCGCTCCGCCACTGCGGGACTTCTCAGAGCCTTGACTGGGGCTCCACCACTGCGGGACTTCTCAGAGCCTTTACTAAGCTCAGGTGCACAGGGTCATCCCAGGGGCAAAAGAACACACCGTGCTCTCTACCCAAAATCTGCCCGGATGGTTCCTAGAAAAACTCGACCGTAGTAATGGGTCTGCATAGACTCCGCACCTAACTGAGCAGCACCGACCGTCCACTCATAGAGTGATGTGCGTCTGCACCGCCGAGTGGGCTGTGGGCACCTCCTTCTGCTCAGAGTACCAGGCACGGACGGCCAAGTCCAGACGAGGTCCCTGGCGTGAACCCCTCACTGGCCTTCCCAGCCACGCTGTGCGAAGGGCCTGCTTTTGTGTGGTTGTTGAACGGCCTGAGCCTGTCTGGTGGGATGGATGCTTCGTGGCACCCACTTTGGAAAACCCTTTCTGATCCTCTCGAATCCTTCCTACAACACATATTTATCTGAATGGGTAATGAAGGCTCGTGGTCTAAAAATCCACAAAGTGGGAAAGTAGCCAGTCTCCTCCCCCATTCCCAGAAGCATGCGGTGATTAACAGGGTTCAAAGAAGCTTGGTTATTATCTCCACCTTTCAGGTGGGGAAACTGAGGCTCCAACAAGTTCAGCAATTTCCCCAAGGCCAGCACACCATTCCATGGGCCTCTACTCCACACGGAAGGCCCCAGAGTCTCACCCAACAGTTTACAGACGCAAAGCAGATGCTCACTAAACTACAGATGAATAAACCCTCAGTGGGTCGGACGTCAGTGTGAACTCTTAGTGTCCTACAGGCAGGACCCCAGAGCGGAGGGGACTGCCCGACACGAGGAAGAAGCAAACACACAGCAGCCACCAAGGCCACCCCGTCTCTGGGGAGCTCCTGCGAGGCTCATTAGAGCAGGTGCCCAAGTCCGAGAGGTCACGGGGGCCACGGGTGCCGGCAAAGGGCTCGCTGAGCCTCCCACTGATGAGCAGAGGCTCTGCCCATCCTGCCCTGAGCGCGCCGCCCCCCTGCGCCCATCCTGCCCTGAGCGCGCCGCCCCCCTGTCCTCCGCCATGGGCTGGGCCGGGGGACACCAATGAAGCAAGCCCTTAAGAGCCATCTGTGGACGGCGAGGCCTGTGCAGGCTTTGAACCGCACACCGCACTGTCTCCCCCACCCGCCACGGAAGCTTTCTCTTTTTTATTTTTATTTTTATTTTGAGACCGGGTCTTGCTCTGTCACCCAGGCTGGAGTGCAGTGGTGCGATCGGCTCGCCGCAGCCTTCCCCGCCCCAGGCTCAGGGGATCCTCCCACCTCACCCTCCTGAGGAGCTGGGACTGTAGGTGGTGCGCGCCAACACACCCAGCTAACTTTGTATTGTTTGTAGAGATGGGGTTTTACCATGTTGCCCAGGCTGGTCTCAAACTCCTGGGCTCAAGCAATCTGCCCGCCTCAGCCTCCCAAAGTGCTGGGATTACAAGCATGAGCCTCTCCCTTTTTTTATCTTCCTGAAAAATACATACCTAGCACACAAAATGAGCACAATAACAAAAAAGCAAAATGAAACTAGGCCACCTATTACATCACTGCACACAGACAGCCCTGCGGAGCGTGGCGGTGGGAAGTTCCTCACACCCTGGCTGGGCAAACTGTTTGTTTGTTTGAAAACTGGGCTAATGTAGATGCCACCTGCTCCCGCCCCTCAACACCTGACTACACATCACGCCATCGCTCCGGATTCATAATTTCTCCATCATCATTTCTAATTGTTCCACAGTTTGGATTTATTAAACTTAATTAATCCAGCGCCCCACCAAGGGACCCGTGTTTCCAATCTCATTCCTCACCCCATACCCACCGCGGCCGTCACCCATACCCACCGCATCCCTCACCCCGTACCCACCACATCCCTCACCCCGTACCCACCGCATCCCTCACCCCGTACCCACCGCATCCATCACCCCGTACCCACTGCGTCCCTCACCCCATACCCAACGCGGCCGTCACCCCGTACCCAACGCGGCCGTCACCCCATACCCACCACATCCCTCACCCCGTACCCAACGCGGCCGTCACCCCGTACCCACCGCATCCCTCACCCGTACCCACCACGGCCGTCACCCCATACCCACCGTATCCCTCACCTCGTACCCACCGTATCCCTCACCCCGTACCCACCGCTGCCATCACCCGTACCCACCGCATCGGGCCAGTTTTCAGTTATTGCCCTTAGGAAATGCGGGATTATTTTGCCCTTTTCCAAAATGCTTGGGACAGAAGTCCTTCTGATTTTGACTTTTTTCGAATTTTAGGATAATTGCATTATACTTAACCAGTTCAGCATCTGAAATCTGAAATGCTCCAATGAGCATTTCTTGAAGCATCACACACTCAAAGAGTTTTAGATTTTGGAGCATTTCAGCCTTGGGTTTTCTGATTAATGATACTCAGCCTGTATTCCACAGAGCGGGATGGCAGGGTCGAGAACTGTGTGTGTTCAGATGACGACACGGTCAGGCCACCCTCCAGGAGGAAACGCCACATTCCCAGGAGGCCCCAGTGAGTGTTTTCAGGGTGGGGACCTCAGCGTACGCTCCCTGGTGGAATCCAAGGCCTCCTCTGTGGACCTGATCGGGGGCGGTTCCCACGGAACCATGGTGGGCCTGGGGCGAGGTGTCCGTCAGGACGTGAGGTCACCGGAGTGACGGGCGCAGGGCGAACAATGGAGCTGCCCTACCACCTCTAGGACAGGCCTCGGGGCTGAGGGTGCGCTGCCTCCACCTCACGCCCAGCCAGTCAAGGCTCTGTTTAATGGGGAGCGGGCAGGTTAATGCTCAGGGTGACGCGGCAACGTGGCCGAGCCATCTCTGTTGTGAGGCGTCAGGGGAAGAGACTAAGAAGCCCCAGAGCTGCATTCCCACACACTGTAACCTCCTGTAACCTCATCAGTGCCAGTGAGTCCTCATCTCACGGCCTTCTGGGCTTCTCCTTTGTAGCCGTGGACCACGGGTTTGGCCTCTGGGTGTGCATGATCCTTTTTAAAAACATTTTAAATGTTTTCATTGTGTTAAAATATTCATAACATAAAATGTATCACCCTAAGTGCAATCCGTCTCCAGGACTCTTCATCTTGCAAAACTGAAACTCTGTAACCACTAAGCAGTAGCTCTCTGCCGCCCTGGGCCCTGGCCACCCCAGTCTGCTGTCTGACCCTAGGAATATGACTATTCTATGTTCGTCCTATAAGGCGAGCTGCACGGTGTCTGTCCTTGTCTGTCCCTAGGAATATGACTACTCTATGCATGTCCTATAAGGAGAGCTGCACGGTGTCTGTCCTTTTTTGCTGCTTATTTCACTCGGCATCACTTCTTCAGGGTTCACGCATGCGGGAGCCTATATCAGAATGTCCTTCCTTCCCGAGACTGAGCAACGTTCCCCTGCACGAATAGATCACATTTTGTCATCTGTTGATAGGTGCGTGGGATGCTTCCACCTGTTGGCTGGTCCTTCTGTTGTCATCTGTCCCCCCACCAGGCCCCACCAAGCAGGAGGCAGCATCACAGCCGTCTTGCTCACCACCGTCTTCAAGCTCCTAGCACACGCCTGACACATCGTAGGTGTTCAGTAAACGCTGGCTGAATGGCTGTGTTGGCAGCTGTGCGTCGTTTGCTGCAACACGTCTCAACCTACAGTCTGCCACCTTCCTGGGGAAGAGGCCTGGGGGTTTCACCCAAGCTCCTATAATTAATTAAATGGACTTCCTATTTCAGATTAAAAGAGGGATAGAGAGGAAGGGCTTGAGGGGGTGTGCTGGTGAAGAGGAAACCCCAGTGAGCCTCCCTGACTGCCCAGGGTGCTCCCACCCTCTCCTCCCTAGCTGCCTGGCCTCCCCTGGCATATAAGAGCCCCCAGCCGTGCCTCAGCCTTGCCTCCTGCTGCAACAGTCTGTCTCCCATCCCCACTCGACAATCGCTGCTCAGCGAAGTTCTTTTGGAAGACGGATAAAGATCACACGACCCCAAGCATCAGGCTGAACTGCCATTGGTGCTCAGCCATTCGGGGGTAGTCAACCTTTTTTTTTTTTTTTTTCAGACAAGGTCTCACTCTATTGCCCAGGCTGGAGTGCAGTGGCACGATCATGGCTCACTGCAGCCTTGACACTCTGGGCTCAGGGAATCCTCCCACCTCAGCCTCCCGTGTAGCTCAGACCACAGGAACACGCCACCACAGCCGGCTAAGTCAATCATTTTTGAACTATGAAAAAAGCCCATCGACTGCGTACGATTCACCCTGATATCTATGCCCAGCAGGGGCAAGGACCCCACAGGCCGGGCAGGCCACATTCCTCCCTGGGGATCTGTGGGCAGGTCCATGAGCACCCGACGGATCAGCCACGAGCACCCGACGGATCAGCCATTCCCTGTGAGTCCACCGTAACGGGGCCTCTGCTCCGACTCTCTCGTGCTGTCGTGTAGTCCAGGTGGAAGGTCTGAGGACTCACCCTGACCACCCAGCGTGGCCGGTGATCTGGAGCAGCATGAGAAGCAGCAGTTCCTAAGTCCTAGCATCGGGGACCGGAGCACACAGGTGTATCAGCCAGTATGGGAGGTGCACCCATGCGGATGTGCACAAAACACACTGTCAGTATTTTGGAAAATGCCTTCCGCGTGGGAGAGCAGGTCTGGTGAGGTGAGGTGCAAACGACCCCAGCTGGGCTGAGCTCTGAGCTGCAACCCCCACCCCCCAGGCCAATCTATGCAAACCCACAGGCCTTCTCTCTCCTCGATGCCCGCCCCTACTCTGCAAAACACACCTCGGTAGCCTTAATCACGTGACTTCTGCTCTGTGCATCTGGGCCCATCACCCGCTGTCTGGCATCCACACCTGCCCCTCCCCAGCCCGCTCCCCACAGGGAACAGTGGCAGGAAAAGCCCTTGTGGGAATTAACCCCCCCCCGCACCCCAGGCCATCCCACAGATTGAAAATCAGTTCCTTACTGGAGAAGCCGAGCAATTCTGCAAAACCCCACTCGGCTCCCCACGTGTGGTTTGCTGTGATAAGGCTGGCAAAGCAGCCAGCCTTGAAAATGCCATTTAATGAGAAAAGACCTACAGCCGCCATGGCAGTGGCCGGGGTGTCCGGCAGCAGTAAATGCTCCTGGTGCTGCTGTTCTCCCTGCTCGGGGGAGTGCATCACCGTTTCAGCTCACGGCCAATCTGACTGCAGATACGAATGGATATTCGCCCAGCTGTTCCCAGGGAATTTTAATTACCATAACAATGGCTAATCGCTAGCATTTCCTAAATGGTTGTGGCTGGAGAAGGTGGTAATTGTCAGGCTGGTGCTGGAAACAAGAGTCTCACGGACCTGCCACCCGAGAGGGTGGGGCAGGGGGAGCCTGAAGACCCCTCTCTTTCCATTGCTCCACCCCTTCCATGTGTTACGCCTTCTCCCACGCCACCCTGAGAGTGCACCTGGCTTGAGCTCAGGTGAGCCTATCCACTGGCCCCGGGGTCCAACCTGTGCCCCAGCCCCACGGGTCAGAGCAGGGGACGGTCTGTGGCCTGTGCACCTGCTGTTCCTTTCCGCTGGAGTGCCTTTCATCGGCATCTCTAACAGGCAGCCGCGCTTCCCCTGGAGGCCTTCAGTGGGTGCCCCTTCGTGCAGAATCAGGGTCCCTCTGCCACACTCCTGGAGGCCATGTGGTCCCACTGGCACAGCACGCCACGCCCGGGCTGGAGCTGACTCACCTACCTTCCTGAGCAGGAGGCTGTGAGCTCTTCAAGGGCAGAGCCGTGCCTGAGCCGTCTCCGGATTCCCGGGACCCAGTGAGGAGCCTGCTTTGTTACTGACCGGCCACATGGACAACGAAGGGCAAGCAAAGGTCTCCAGGGGACAGAGGGGAGACCTTGCCTTCGAGGTAGACTGCGCTGTCTGCCTAACAAGCTCCAGACTGAACCAGTCTTGGAGAACCACGGGAAAGACCTGTGACACAGCGGTCTTCCCGTCTATACTGCGGTGAAAGATCTCTTCAAGGCCAACCCTCTCGGGCAGAGCAGACGCAGTACCCCTCCCTCCCCCGTTACCTGAACACACACTCACAATGCTGGCCTCCCAGGAACCGTAACAGGCAAGTTAAACTCCACAGCAGGCCAACAACGCCCCAGGACCCGGCCTCCCTCTCAGCCTCACCTCTCACCCCCCTACCCCATCGCCAGGCACACCTGCTCTCACTCCCTTAACCACACTAAGCTCTCCTCTTGAAGACGTTGTTACTTCTCGCTTCCCTGGACTAGCTCATCTCCAGCCTCTGGGAAATCACTTTTATCCAGAAGCTTCCAAAGACAGAATCTTGCATGTCTCCACTGCTACGCACACACCCTGGGCTAGAAGCACCTGTTTCTGTGTCTGTTTCCTGCTGCAGGGAAAGCTCCATGACAGTGGGAGCCCAGCAGAGCGCCCAGCAGGTGCCAGCGCACGGCAGATACCCAACAAATAGTCAACTGAACACACATCCAAATTGCAAGGCTTCAGTAACTCAGGTTACTTAGGAGAAGCACAGGCTCTTCGGGGGTGCCGGGGGCTGAACTGTGTGCCCCAAATCCACATGTTGAAGCTCTAACCCTCACGTGCTGGTGAGTGGCGATGGGCCTGGGGAAGGGAATTAGGTTTAGATGAGGCCATGAGGGTGACTGCTGCCCTTATGAAGAGACAGACGCCAGGAGGATGTGCGTCCTCTCTCTCTCTGCCTTGTGAGGGCACAGCGGGAACACAGCCACTTGCAAGCCAGAAAGACAGCCCTCACCAGGGATCTGAAGTCACCAGGGATCTGAAACAGCCCCTTGATCTTCCCCCTCCCCAGAGCGGTGAGAAGCAAATTCCCACGGTTTGCGCTGCTCAGTCTGTGGTACGTCGTTACGGTGGCTCGAGTTGACGAACGGGGAAGAGATAGGCCACCTATAAGGAAAGCAGGCTCAGAATCGCTTTGGACCTGCCGCTGGAACAGTGGCTGCCGAAAGACTCTGGATGTGGAATTCTATCAAGCCAATGGGAGGGCAGAATACCGGCATTTTTAAACTGGCAAGGACGCGGAGTTTCCCTCTCACACACTCCTTTTAAGAAGTACTTAAGGACGGGTTCCAGAAACACACCAGTGAAAAACAAGAAAGAGGAAAACGTAGGATCCTGGAAACGGTCTCCACCTCAAAAGGTGAGCTGAGGGGAAGTTCCTGGCAGCAATCGGGAACTAGTCCGGGGTCTGGAGGGGATCTCACGGGAAAACAGAAGGCTCCACACGATAGATGGTAAAATAAAAAACTGCATAAAAGAGGACGTAAAGTTTCATTATTCTGTTGTCAGTAAGAAACACAGTCAATAAAAACTCCAGAAAAACTAAAAGTTACACCAGAACATCATGGCCCAAATACTGGGTAAATTAAAATGTGACAGGGTTGGAGAAATTCAGAGTTGAAAAGGAATGTTTGCTCGGAATAGTGGGAACATTCTCCTCGGGGCGGTCTAGGGGTCAAGGTCATTATAAAAATGTGATCCTCGCATACGTTTGAGCCTAAGATGTTTAATGCTTATTTTTTTTTTTTTTTTTTTTGAGACGGAGTCTCGCTCTGTAGCCCAGGCTGCAGTGCAATGGCACGATCTCGGCTCACTGCAAGCTCCACCTCCCGGGTTCAAGCAATTCTCTGCCTCAGCCTCCCGAGTAACTGGGATTACAGGTGCCGCCACCACGCCGGTTAATTTTTGTATTTTTAGTAGAGACGGGGTTTTACCATGTTGGCCAGGTTGGCCTGGAACTCCTGACCTCATGATCAGTCCACCTCGGCCTCCCAAAGTGCTGGGATTACAAGCGTGAGCCACCGTGCCTGGTCTACAAAATAATTTTTTTTCAATGTAAATCCCAGCCAGGTGCAGCAGCTCACACTCATAATCCCAACCCTCTGGGAGGCCGAGGTGGGAGGATCACTTGAGGCCAGGAATTTGAGGCCAGCCTGGCCAAGCTGTTTACATCCTCCCTGTGACCCAGCTTTTGTGGGTGTGCAAAAGTCACGCGACAAACCATCAAACGAATCCCAAGTCCATGTCCCGAGCCATCTCCTTTATCTAACACCCACACACCAGGTCAATATTTCCCCTGCCCTAAATCAATGCAGAGCCAGGGACCAGACAACGAGAGACAGCCCCTGTGCCACAAAGCCCGCGGGGTTATTCAGACTGGCCCCACCTTGCTGTCCCCGCAGGAGCCCCAGTAAAGGCTGTGGACGTGCTCTCCCCTCTCCTCTGCCCGCGACTGGCTCTGGTGCTTCCCACGTGGCCCTGCCCGACGAGGTGGTCCCCTCTTCTCGGGAACCGTGAGCAAGAAATTCTTTCGATGACATTAGCCTCTTGGTGTCATCACTCCGTCACCTGCCCAAAGACCCGGGCACAAATCATAAAGCGTGGAAGAATTAATCATAGCAAAGAACAGAATCTAAATGTAAATGCTGGCAATCTACAAGTAAAGATACCAACTAGACAAGGAGGGAGGTGGGCGTGGGGGAGGAAGAGGAGGCCTCCATACCCACAGCTCACACAGAGGGAGTCCAGGGTACCAAAGCTGATGGAAGACGACAGAGGAGAATATTATACAAAGTCACAAACTTAATCAAGAGCTGAAAGTCATAACAAAATGATCAACATCAGGGGAGAGACGAGAAGCAGAGCAGTCCAAACTAGCCAGCTCCTCACCTTGCATGGCCAGGAGTCAATACAGAGTCTCCCAAGTTGGTAAATCAAGAAAGGCACGGCAGGAACCGGCACGTGGACGAACAGGCAGCAGCGGGTGACGTGCTGGCAAGGAACCCGCCGGGCGACTGCCGTTCCCCAGCGTTAGCTCTTCTGAACAATTTGATTTTTTAAAACCATATGATGTGTTACTTTGATTAAAATTAAAATGCAACAGATTGGTAATTGGATGTTGATATTATTAAATCCTCAGTCTGCACGGTAGGTCGACTCGTGGGGAGCCGGCACAGTCTATGGCTGGTATCCTGAGTCCGGATGCAGCTTAAGGGAGAAAAGCTGGTAGCTCAGGAAAGGAAAGGAACATAGTAAGTAAAATTTTCTGCCATGGAAGAGACTTTGTGAGGTTATGGTTAGTTTGAGAACGTCAATGTAAGCTGGGAACACACCGACACTTCTGTCCCTGAAGAAGGCCAAGTTCCTTCTGGCACATCACTGCCCCCACCTAACCACTCAGAGTCAGATTTTTGGCCGCGGGCACCTCGTCAGGTTTTCAAGGGGAACCAAAGTTTCACTGCAGAGGGGCAGACAGAGCTGGGTCCAGCAGGAAACAAGGGCCTGGGGGTATCGTGCTGTTAGTGGACACAACGCTACTTTCCAAGACAGCTGGGCGGTGATCTCTGATCAGGTTTCAAAGCCACAGTTTTGGCCACGTGCGACAAGCTGGACTTTCCAAGAGCCTTGGACCCACACCAATACTGAACAAGCCCAGCTGACGTGAGGTGTGCTGAGGTAACATACATACTTGTTTCTAGCATTGTTTTCTACCGGAAATGCCATCTGTCACTCAAAACCGAATAGAACCAGCCTACCTCAAAGTTCTGGCTGACAGCAGGATTACCCTTCCGAGCCGTGCACGCTGGATGGGGAGTCAGAATCCATAGCGTGTGGACAGCAGGATTATCCTTCCGAGCCGTGCACACTGGATGGGGAGTCAGAATCCATAGCGTGTTTACAGCAGGATTATCCTTCCGAGCTGTGCACGCTGGATGGGGAGTCAGAATCCATAGCGTGTTTACAGCAGGATTATCCTTCCGAGCTGTGCACACCGGATGGGGACTCGGAATCCGCAGCGTGTGTGTGACCACTGCATGGTGGTTTTCCGCTGATCGGTGTGAGGAGTGCACGAAGCACGTCACAAGGCCTGTTGGACGCATCTGGGACCACGCGGGACCAACGCAGAAAGAGGTCAGCATTTGCTCTTCCAAGGGTGGAGGACAACGCTTCCACCTGTGACTGGCATCGGGAAAGACGGAACACAGAGGTGCAGCCATTCTTCCCCAAGCACCTGCTTACAGGTGTATCATAGCTCAGGTGACCAGCGGATGAAGTAAAATAAAAATCTCGGGAATGGGGAACTCGTGGTACCCGAGAATTCGGTGGTCAACGAAAGACAAAATTCAGCCTAAATTACTGATGTACCCATAACTACAAAACATGAAAATCTGAAAGAAATTATGCTTTGAAAGTAGATAGAAAAGAATCAGTTAACAAAACAAATCTGACCCAAAGTTCCAGATTGTCTCAATAAAACCCAAAAAGTAGCTGGAAATAAACACTTTGGGTCCCTCACACTTTATAAGAAGAGGGAAGAGACTTTTTTTTTTCTTTGAGGCACGGCCTTGCTCTGTCACCCAGGCTGGAACGTGGTGGTGCAGCCTCGGCTCACTGCAACCTCCACCTCTGAGGCTCAATCGATCCTCCCACCTAGGCCTCCCGAGTAGCTGGGACTGCAGGCGTGTGCCACCATGCCAAACTAATTTTTTTTGTAATTTCTTTAAAGAAAGATGAGATTTCACCATTTTGCCCGGTTGGTCTCGGACTCCTAGACTCCAGCGATCCTCCCACCTTGGCCTCTCAAAGTGCTGGGATTACAGGTGCCTGGCCAAGAGTTATTTTGTCTATTGTAATATAAGTGATTAGATAAGTATAGCTTTGAATATTCAAGTTATTTATATGCATACACATATCCAGTTAAGACAACCAGCAGAATTAAAACTAGGAAACAGTTTTGTCATCCTGAAATACTTGACCTGCTCACGGTTTTTTCTTTTATTCCTTCCTTCCCTCTTCCCTCTCTTGGGCTCTGTTTATAATTTCTCCTTGTTGTCCTTTTCCATTCAGTAGGAATCAAGTTTAGGGTAACTCCTTCCTCATTATTTCCTTCCCTGACCTCGGGAAATGACACAAACAGCATCTGAAGAGGGAGTCAGTGGATATTAATTCATCCAAATCACATTTATTAAGCATCTCCTGTACAGTTCTAAGATCGAGCTAAGGAAGCAAAATCCAATGGTCTTGCAGACGGGAGGCCGGGGGCACAGATCCACAGCGTGCTGTCTTCTCTCCTGCATGAGGGTTTATGCCGTGCCTTCGGGCCCTTCTGTTCTGGGAGGGTTCCACTGACTTCCAGCCCAGGGTGAGCCTCTGCTCGCGGCAGATGTTCAGCGTGAGGGCGCAAAGCACAAGGAAGGGATCCAAGCCCCCAAGAGGGTCTGAGCCGCACCAGGACAGCTGGGCAGAGCTGTGGGCAGCCTCTTCCTCCTGCCTCTCTCCCCACCCAGGCATCCATCCGGTCCAATGCTTTCTAAAGTGCTAACTCGTTCCTAATTGAGGTGTGACCTCAAAGCGAAGTGAGACCCCCCTTCCAGGAGGATTCATGTATTTGTGTTTTAAAAGATGACACTTTAAGGCCCCTGTGGGGTGTGTGTGTGTGTCCACCTGCGTGCATGCTGGTGAGCCAGGGAGAAAGCCCCCAGCATCACTGTGCTCCCCAGTGGGGTGTGTGTGGTGTGTGTGTGTGTGTGTCCACCTGCGTGCATGCTGGTGAGCCAGGGAGAAAGCCCCCAGCATCACTGTGCTCCCCACAACCCCGGTGGGAGTGCACAGATTCATCAAATTCATCCCGCCTGGAAAGTCCGCTGCCCCCCCGCCCCCACTGGCTGGCTCCCCTGTACCCAGTCGGAGGGCCCTGCCCTCACCAGGAGATGGGCTGGAATTCACACCCCAGGAAAGACAGAGCACGCACCTGCACCTGCCCTTTCTTCCAAATCCCCCCAGAGCAGCAAAGCTCCCCACTCAGCCTAGGAGAGCACAGCTTTCTCCAAAGCCTGAGTTTCCTCTTCATTTCAAGTGGGTTTTTGAGCAACCAGGTCAGTCTGGGAGGCAGGCAATTGCCAGCACAGTAGAAAGGAAAAGCAGGAGTGAGAAACAGAATTCCGAGGGCGCTGTTTTCTTGACAGATGATTTAAACACCTCGGCTAGATTATTTCAGAACTAGAGGAAATGCTTCGGCTTCCATTAACCCCTGGCGAGGGGCTGGCTTCTGTGCGGCTTCTACACAATTACCCGTGAGGAGCGCTTGCCAGCCACAGAGGGAGGTGTCGCCCAGCGCTGGCTCCCGATGGCTGCAGGGCTGCGCGGCCCTGAATCAGGCAGAACTTCGTGACCGGCTGCCAAGCTTCACGTCTGGCCTCACCCCGCCTTGTAGCCCAGCCTCGGGGTCTGTGCCCCACGGACGCCCCATGGCCTTTGTATCGTCTCTCACGTCACCTGTGATGAGGAAAGGTCCCTAGGAGCTGCTGAGAACGGGGGCCCCTGTCTGCTCTCTGGTCCTGCACACCATCTTCTCCCTTTGTCCAGATGCTCTTGGAAGCTCAGCTAATCCACGGAGGCCAATGACACTTTCATCTGCTGCTCTTAAAGACTCGTGTGGTCAACATTTGACACACACTCCCCTCACGTTCAGCCGGCACGCAGCATGGAATCCTTTCGAGCCCCGGTACTGAGGCTGCTCTGCCACCGGCTTGAGAGAGGGCAGGTCTGTACCACGGTGTTTGGCTGTGAAGCCGTGCCCTGTGCCCGGATGGAGTGGGCTGCACACGGGAAATGAATAGGGGCTGGAGGCAGAAAATGGGGCCGGCCAGTTAGACCGAGCCAGGTCTTTTCAGAGGAGCTTCATGATTTTGATTCAATTCCCAGGACAACAAACATGCTTGTGTTTAAACACAGCCTCAGAAACACGCTCCCAAGCCAAAGAGAAACCCTGTCTGGGCCGAGCCCTCCTCAGCGGGGTTCGAGGGTGGTGCGGTGCGGGGGCGACATCTGGGGACACTTTTCCAGTTACGTATTTGATCAGCACCTCATTTCCGACAGGCCTTGGTTCCTCTCAGGGAAAGCCTCTAGCTCTGGATTCCGCTGCTTTCTCCGTCTTCCAGAGCCGTTACTGCCTCCTGACCACGTTCAGCTCTTTGGCTTTTCCCTGCATTCTGGGAGATCTTACAGGTCTCTCTCCGTATCACTGGTTCAAGCTTCTTATTTTTTGCCTGATTTTAGTGACCTCCTCTCATCTTTTGGGTGTATGCCCGTGAAAGCCAGCAAACCTACAAAAGTGTATTTCATACAGACATTTCAAAGAATCATATTCGAGTAAATACCTGTGAGTTTATCAGGAAATAAAATGGTGCCGGATCTGAGCAGCTCCCGTAACCCACCCTCCCTTCTCAGTGGTAACCACCATCTGGAATTTTGTATTAAGCAATCTCTTGCTTTTCTAGTTTAAAAAAACCACATATGTATGCTTTTTTTTTTTTTTTCTTTGAGACAGAGTCTCGCTCTGTTGCCCAGGCTGGAGTGCAGTGGCGCGATCTCGGCTCACTGCAAGCTCCGCCTCCCGGGTTCACGCCATTCTCCTGCCTCAGCCTCCCGAGTAGCTGGGACTACAGGCGCCCACCACCTCGCCGGGCTATTTTTTTGTATTTTTTTAGTAGAGACGGGGTTTCACCGTGTTAGCCAGGATGGTCTCGATCTCCTGACCTCGTGATCCGCCCGTCTTGGCCTCCCAAAGTGCTGGGATTACAGGCTTGAGCCACTGCACCTGGCTTGTGTTTTGTTTTTTAGAGACAGAGTCTTGCTCTGTTGCCCAGGCTGGAGTGCAGTGGCCGGATCTCGGCTCACTGCAAGCTCCGCCTCCCGGGTTTACGCCATTCTCCTGCCTCAGCCTCCCGAGTAGCTGGGACTACAGGCGCCCGCCACCTCGCCCGGCTAGTTTTTTGTATATTTTTACTAGAGACGGGGTTTCACCTGGTTCGCCAGGATGGTCTCGATCTCCTGACCTCGTGATCCGCCTGCCTCGGCCTCCCATAGTGCTGGGATTACAGGCTTGAGCCACCACGCCCGGCCATATTTCTAAATAAATACTGTTGACCCATGAACCACATGGGCTGCGGCTACACAGGCCCACTCCGAGCTGGACTTTCCTCTCCCTCTGTCACCCCAGAGACAACGAAGGCAGCCCTTCCTCCTCCTCCTCCTCCTCCTCCGCCTACTCAACACCAAGACGAGGATGAGACCATCACGATGACCTGCTTCCCTTAGTGAAGAGTAAATTCTCTCTTGCTCATGGCATTCTTAATAACATTGTCTTTTCTCTAGCTTACTTTAAGAATATAGTATATAATGCATATAATACACAAAATGTGTTGACTGAATGTTCTTTATTGGTAAGTCTTCCAGTCAACAGCAGGCTGTTAGCTAAGCTCTGGAGAGTTAATAGTTATATTAAGATTTTAACTTTTTGTTTTTTGTTTGTTTGTTTGTTTTTTTGAGGCAGGGCCTCACGCTGTTGCCCGAGCTGGAGTACAGCGGCACCACCGTGGCTCACTGCAACCTCCACCTCCCAGGTTCAAGCAATCCTCCCACCTCAGCCTCCCGAGTAGCCGGGACCACCAGGCATGAGCCACTACACCAGGCTAATTTTTAAAAACGTTTTGTAGTAACAGGTTTCGCCTTCTTACCCACACTGGTCTCAAACTCCTGGGCTCAAGCAATCCTCCTGCCTCCGCCTCCCAAAGTGCTGGGGCTACAGGTGTGAACCACCACGCCCAGCCTCACTGTATTTTTAATGCGTCCTTTGGTGAGCTTAGCTGCAGTTACGTTTTTCACTGCTGCCTATTATTTCACAGCCAAAATTCATCCTTTCTACGTGAAGGGACATGTATAATAGGTTATTATTTCCAGGGCTTTCTTCTCTTACAAAAAATACTCCCGCGTGCATCTGTGGCCTGTTTCCCGGGAGCACAGCCTCTCTGGGGGCCACACCTAGGAGCAGGTTTCCAGGTCAAATGTCGTGAAGATGATACTTAGAACTTACGAGGTGCCAGGTGCAATACGATGAACCAGCCGGGACTCCTGCAGAAGAGGCTTCTCGGATTTAATTTGTAGACAAGGAGCATCAGGAGCTGGTCCATGGCCATGACATTGACCCTCAAGTCAATGTGGGGTTGGCAGCAGCTGGCAAAGTTCAAGGGCCCAGAGGACAACCAGGTCCTGGGACCCAAAGCCAAGTTCAGAGATGCAGATTGTTACATGACAGTCAGGGCCAGACTGGGCTGGGCTTTCTGTGGGAGCATGAACCCAGTCTGGGAAGGAACCACTTACAAAGTCAGGGCAAGGAGATGAGGAGCAGGGACTCAGGAGTCCCCCAGATATAACAGTCGGGAGTCACCACGTTGGCAACTAAGGAGAAGACAGGGATGAAAGGCCACTTCTGTCTAAATGTACTTCTCCAGCCTGCAGCCTCGGCCTGGAACAGGAGGGTCTGAGGGCAGGGGGAGGGAGCTGATCTAGTTGAGCGCAGGGGGAGGGAGCTGATCCAGTAGGAAGAGCCTGCCCAGCAGCCCGGGTGGACCTTCCAGCTCTGCGAGTCCTCGGACTCCCACGTAAGGGCCGGGAGCTTCCGTTTAGCTGGAAAACGGGAACATTGGTTCCCCCCTCCCCAAGCCTCATGCCACGCCCAGAGGAGGATCTCAGCAAGGGCCAGTTCTCTTCTGCTTCTGTTTTTCTTCAGAAGAATTTTCTGGCATCTCGGGAGAACATGCGTCTTGAATTATTTCTTGAGAAGAGGGGATGGGTGTCTTTTTCCAGGCTGGGCACCCCCTAGGAGCTTATTAAATACTTCCTGAAGGAGGGTGCCACCCTCTACTCCCCAGTCTCCATCTGCGAGACAGCTGGCTAGGGGGAGGGGCACCACTGTGCCAGCCAATGTCACTTGGCATCTGAAAAACGGGCAGGAGAATCGGCTCATCCAAATTTTTATTCAAATGAATGCAAGAGAAAGACCAAATTCAGATGCTTTCTCCTTAGCTTGTCGCCCCCTTCTCCAGGGGCATGCACAGGAGGGCATGGCACTGGGGAAAAGCAGGAGGCCCAGCAGGGAGGAGGGAGTAGGCAGGGTGGTTGCTGTGTCTGGACAGCGTCCCATCAGCTGACCCGTGGGGTGGATTCGCACCCTGCACCTTGTCGCAGTCAAGGCTGGCTGCAGGCTGCAGGCTGCAGGGCTCCCAGCTCTGCCCACTCTGAGCTCACCTGCTATGGCTGAGAAAGTGATGGTCGCCCAGGGGCCCCACAGAGTCAAATGTCAGGAGCTGTGGGCTGCATTTCTGGTGGGCCAGGGTGTTTCGGTGAACCACGTCAGCCCACTTCCCTACTGCCCACAGCCAGGGAGCCTTCTAGGACCACCTGACACCTGCCACCTGCCTTAGGGGAACCAGGGCCCAGTACTTAGAAAGTGGGGAGCCTCGCTGGCCCCCCGGCTTCACTGTGAACACCCTGAGCGTGAGACAGCGTCCCCTTCCCTGGACCACGTTCCCTGCAGATAGCCGCTGGCCTCCTGCTGCCTCTGCTTCAAGTCGGCCGAAACAGAACCTTTGCAAAGAAGCCCAGCTTGGCCCGTCTACCTTTCTTACCTGTGATAAAATGTACAAAACATACGAGGCACCATTCTAACCGCTTTTAGGTATACAGTTGAGTGACATTAAGTATATCCACAGGGTTGTGCGACCATCGCCACCATCCATCCTTCGGACTTTCTCATCATCCCAGACTGAACTCTGCCCATTCAGCACTGACGCCCCCCATCTGCCTCCTCTGCCAGCCCCTGGCAACCGCCTTTCTGCTTCCCGTCGCTAAGAATTTGGCTGTTCTAGGACCTCATATAAATGGAATCCCACAGTATCTGTCCTTTTGCGTCCGGCTCTTTTCACTTGGTGCTCTGTCCTCAAGGTTCATCTGAGATGCAGCCAGTGTCAGCATCTCCTTCCTCTGGGAGGCTGAAGAATACGAGTAACATTTACGTGTATACCATGTTTTGTGTATTCGTCCGTCTGACGACAGACACTTGTTTCTCCCGTGTTTTGCCTCTTGAGAATAATGTGGCGAGGAACACGGGTGTACACACATCGATCTGAGTCCCTGCTTTCAGTTCTTCTGGGCGTAGTCCCAGCAGTGGGGTTGCTGAGCCCAGTGGTAATTCTGTTTAACGTTCCGAGGAACCGCCACGCTGCTCTCCACAGCGGCCGCACCTCTTTGCATTCCCACCAACAGCGCACAAGGTCCTAATTTCTCCACATCCTCACCAATGCTTGGTGCTTTCTGCGTTTTAGATAACAGCCATCCTAATGGGTATGCGGTGGTGGCCAGTCTACTTTAACACGGCCACCTCCCGCCCACCCGGCCTTCCCAACACTCCTGATTCCTTTACGCAGTTCTTTTTAGTTCTTTCTCTTTTCTTTTCTCTTTTTAGAGACAGAGTCTTGCTCTGTTGCCAGGCTGGAGTGAAGTGGTGTGATCATAGCTCATTACAGCTTGAAACTCCTGGGCTCGAGCAATCCTCCTGCCTCAGCCTCCTGAGTAGCTGGGAACAGGTTCACGCCACCAGGCCCGGATGATGTTTTAGTTTTCAGAGACAAGGTATCACCATGTTGCCCAGGCTGGTCTTGAACTTCTGGCCTCAAGCAGTCCTCTTGCCTCAGCCTCCCAGAGTGCTGGGTGTGAGCCACTGTGCCTGACCTACTCATTCTTTTTCCTATTCAGACCTAATGTGTGATATGATCTGCTTATTTAGGTTTCATTGTCTGTGCCCCACCCCCAGGCCCAGTCCCCACTAGAACACAAGCTCAAGTCAGAGCTAGTTCACCACGGCTGTTTTCCAAGGGCCTCAAACAGTGCCCGGCACGTGGCAAATCCTCAGTGAACATTAGAGGAGTAAGTGATTCAATGAATAGAGTTGTGAGAAGGTGTTTTGGAGGAAGATACATCTGGCTTCAAGCCTGGCTCCAGCAGGCACATCTAGCGTCTTTGGGCTCGTGAACTCCTCGCTCTAAGCTTCAGTTTCTCCAACTGGCACAGGGGACAATGGGCTCCCGTGGGGATGAAGTGGGATGTTCACGGCCTGGCCCTTAGTGGGCACTCAGCTCGTGCCTGCTGTGAACGACGGGACTCCTTTCGCGTGCCTGGGTGCGAACAACGAACTCGCGGACTGGGGCACAGCGCTGAGAAAGTCAGCAGCCTCTTGGATCTCTCAGAGGCAAACTTCTCCAGCGCACAGGCACCGCTCAGGTAGACGCCCCAGGCAAGGGGCAGGGGAGGGTGGGACGGCTGAGTCCGCCTACAGGGGCACAGTGCAGGAGTCCCCATGAGGCAGACTGCCCTGGGGGCTGGTGGGCACCAGGAGCCCGCTCCTCCTGCCACCGCCCACACGTGGGAGGCCAGGAGGCTGCCCTGATAGCGGGTCTCTCCGGCAGAGCCACGGAGGCGTGGGAGGCGACCAGCACACTGAGGAAGTGTGACCGTCCGGGTCCCCCAGGGACGCCGTGACAGCAGCCCAGAGGGAGCCAGGCACAGACGGAGGGGTGCTCAGGCAGCCGCCCACCGCAGCACCAGCCACCCACTCCCGAACGCACTCACAGGCCTCCGGAGGGGGCCCTCTGGCAAAGCTGTTTGCAGCAAAAATCCAAACTGCAAGTAACAGCAGAACCAGGAGAGAAAGAAACAGCGTAGAGAAACAGATGGCAGCGCGCGGTGAGCACAGGCCGCCTGCCCGGGAAGCAGGTGCCACAAGGATGCCGGGCTCGGGCTTGGCGAGCACGGCCAGTTCCCACCAGCGGCTGGGCTGGCTGCGGAATTTGGGAGCCCCCGATGATCCTGACCTTCCATAGGCCTGTGAGGCCCAGACTGAGGAAGAGTCTCCTACTTGGAAGACCTCAGTGTGCTGCTTGTCACCTCCAGGATAAGTGGGTTGGAGATCATTTAAAGACCAACCCTGCCGGGCATGGCGGCTCATGCCTGTAATCCCAGCACTTAGGGCAGCAGAGGCAGGAGAACTGGTTGAGTTCAGGAGTTTGAGGTCAGCCTTGGCAACATCGTGAGATGCCATCTCCACAAAAAAAAAAAAGAAGAAAAAATTCTCCTATTCTGTAGGTTGCCTGTTCACTCTGATGGTAGTTTCTTTTGCTGTGCAGAAGCTCTTTAGTTTGATTAGATCCCATTTGTCTATTTTGACTTTTGTTGCCATTGTTTTTGGTGTTTTAGTCATGAAGTCCTTGCCCATGCCTATGTCCTGAATGGTGTTGCCTAGGTTTTCTTCTAGGGTTTTTATGGTTTTAGGTCTAACACTTAAGTCTTTAATCCATCTTGAATTAATTTTTGTATAAGGCGTAAGGAAGGGATCCAGTTTCAGCTTTCTACATATGGCTAGCCAGTTTTCCCAGCAGCATTTATTAAAGAGGGAATCCTTTCCCTATTTCTTGTTTTTGTCAGGTTTGTCAAAGATCAGATGGCTGTAGATGTGTGGTATTATTTCTGAGGGCTCTGTTCTGTTCCATTGGTCTATATCTCTGTTTTGGTACCAGTACCATGCTGTTTTGGTTACTGTAGGCTTGTAGTATAGTTTGAAGTCAGGTAGCATGATGCCTCCAGCTTTGTCCTTTTGGTTTAGGATTCTCTTGGCAATGTGGGCTCTTTTTTGGTGCCATATGAACTTTAAAGTAGTTTTTTCCAATTCCATGAAGAAAGTCATTGGTAGGTTGATGGGGATGGCATTAAATCTGTAAATTACCTTGGGCAGTATGGCCATTTTCACAATATTGATTCTTCCTATCCATGAGCATGGTATGTTCTTCCATTTGTTTGTGTCCTCTTTTATTTCACTGAGCAGTGGTTTCTAGTCCTCCTTGAAGAGGTCCTTCACATCCCTTGTAAGTTGGATTCCTAGGTATTTTATTCTCTTTAAAGCAGTTGTGAATGGAAGTTCATTCATGATTTGGCTCTCTGTTTGTCTGTTACTGGTGTATAAGAATGCTTGTGATTTTTGCACATTGATTTTATATCCTGAGACTTTGCTGAAGTTGCTTATCAGCTTAAGGAGATTTTGAGCTGAGACAATGGGGTTTTCTAAATAGGCAAACAGGGACAATTTGACTTCCTCTTTTCCTAACTGAATACCCTTTATTTCTTTCTCCTGCCTGATTGTGCTGGCCAGAGCTTCCAACACTGTGTTGAACAGGAGTGGTGAGAGAGGGCATCCCTGTCTTGTGCCCGTTTTCAAAGGGAATGCTCCCAGTATCCAGAATCCACAAATAACTTAAACAAATTTACAAGAAAAAATCAGACAACCCCATCAAAACATGGGCAAAGGAAATGAACAGACACTTCTCCAAAGAAGACATTTATGCAGCCAACAGACACACGAAAAAATGCTCATCATCACTCACCATCAGAGAAATGCAAATCAAAACCACAATGAGATACCATCTCACACCAGTTAGAATGATGATCATTAAAAAGTCAGGAAACAACAGATGCTGGAGAGGATGTGGAGAAATAGGAACACTTTTACACTGTTGGTGGGACTGTAAACGAGTTCAACCATTGTGGAAGACAATGTGGCGATTCCTCAAGGATCTAGAACCAGAAATACCATTTGACCCAGCCATCCCATTACCAGGTATATACCCGAAGGATTATAAATCATGCTGCTATAAAGACACATGCATACGTATGTTTATTGCAGCACTATTCACAACAGCAAAGACTTGGAACCAACCCAAATGTCCATCAATGACAGACTGGATTAAGAAAATGTGGCACATATACACCATGGAATACTATGCAGCCATAAAAAAGGATGAGTTCATGTCCTTTGTAGGGACACGGATGAAGCTGGAAACCATCATTCTCAGCAAACTATCGCAAGGACAGAAAACCAAACACCCCATGTTCTCACTCATAGGTGGGAACTGAACAATGAGAATACATGGACAAAGGGTGGGGAACATCACACACCAGGGCCTGTTGTGGGGAGGGCGGAGGGAGAGCATTGGGAGAAATACCTAATGTAAATGACGAGTTAATGGGTGCAGCACACCAACATGGCACACGTATACATACGTAACAAACCTGCACGTTGTGCACATGGCCTAGAACTTAAAGTATTAAAAAAACAAAGTACACACGCAAAAACCGTCAAACCAACCTGTGGAAATACGCGCACAACTCTTTAGTCAATCAACAAGCAGGAGAGAGGGGCAAGGAGGAAGAAATACAGACCCAGCGTCCGTGACAGTGAAACGATGAGACTCCGGCGAGGCGACGTCGAGAGACGAAAGCGAGGGCGTCAGGACACAGGGAGGGGCGGCGTCAGGACGAACCGGGCGAGGCGGCGTCAGGGACAGACGTTGAGGGCAGCGTCAGGGACAGACCCGTTGAAGGCGTTGTCGGGGACAGACCCGTTGAGGGCGGCGTCAGGACAGACCCCGTTGAGGGTGGCGTCGGGACAGACCCCGGCGAGGGCGGCGTCAGTTTTTACCCGGCGAGGGGCATTGTCAGGGGTTACACACCTTGCCCCGGCGGGTGACGTCAGGGACACACCCCATTGAGGGTGGCGTCAGGGACAGACCCTGGCGAGGGCGGCGTCAGGGACACACCCCGTTGAGGGTGGCGTCAGGGACACACCCCGGCGAGGGTGACGTCAGGGACACACCCCGTTGAGGGTGGCGTCAGGGACAGACCCCGGGTGAGGGCGGCGTCAGGGACAGACCCCGGCGAGGGTGACGTCAGGGAGATCCAAAGTGCCCCACAGGGAAAAGATTCTGAAGAGATCAGAACACGAAATTTCTTTGCAAATTTCTCTTTCAATCCACAAACATTTCCCGAGTGCCTTTGTATACGACACACTGCAGGAGACACAGTGACTGCCGGCTGCTGCCCGCGGCTGCTGGGTTCCAACCAGGATGCGGCGGGAAACTGAGGAGGCAAAGCCAACACTGAACAGAGAAGAACACGCTAATTGTCTTAACCAGCCTCCAGCTCCTTAAAAATTGGTCTTCTTCACCCCTTTCTAGGCCGCCCCCCTCAGATGACACCCGTGTCCTCCAAGGTACATTTGAGAGGTACATCATGGCCGAGGTACATTTGAGAGGCTGCAGGGATGGTTTGCAGAATCCTGGGGAATCTCGATTCCAACGAACTTCTCTACTGATTGCAGCATAACTTGGAGTGAGTCATTCTTTGTTTTCTTTTAGTGGATAGGGATTCAAGGCTAAACAGTAAACGAAATGAATTTCTGGTTTGCAACATCGTGTGCTTAGAAGCTGCCAGTGCAGTTCCTCCCAGTCCCAACTGTCGCACCCATGAAAGCACGTGAAAAAGGCACCGCGAAACCCCAGCACGGGGCCTCTGACAGCTCAGTGCCGGGCTCCACATCAGGTGAGGGGAGGAGGCGTGCTATGGACCACCTGAGCCTCACCTGCCCACCTGGGCCTCGCCTGCCTGGCTGGGATGGGGGCAGGAGCTGAAGCTGCCTGGGCAGCCTTCCTGGCACAGCAGGGCTGTCAGTTCCTGGGGCCACAGGGGCTGTCCTCCCTCCTCCAACCCTCTTGTCAGCCCTGGGAGATACAGCTTCCAGAATCAGCCAGGCCGGCGATGTGAGCTGCACTGCGGAAGGAGTATTTCATGAAGCAAGGCTCCATCTGGGAGAACAGGAAGAGGCAGGAAGAGCCGAGGACACAGCACAAGCCAGGGGCTGCGGTCCCTCGTCTTCCCTGGTTCTGAGGGGCCAGGTCACAGGAGAGTCAAAGGTGCCTCCTGCGTGGGGCAGCGTCACAGGCACAATCCCGGGCCAAGGGAAGGGCCATGAGAAGATGCCTTGGAGCCGGTCCTGGGCCTGCAGGGCTCGCCGCATCGGAGGTGGACAAACAGGGAGACAGGGGCCTGGGACAGGCTGCGGTAGAAGCAGGGAGGGGAAAAACCTCTAAAGCATTTCGTGCAGGTGAATGTGGCTTGCTGGGGCTCGGGAAAATAATTAGACAATTGTTTGGTGTCTAGGAAACATAAAGACTGGCCTTACTAATAAAATAGAAAACCGCAAGAAGAAAACGAGCAAAATAAAGGAAATAGTGGAAACCAGAGAGTGGAGAGCAGAACCAAAACTTACACTGGAGGGGGAAAGAGCAGACATGGCTGCGAGGAAAACGGAAGTGGCTGGGATGCTCTTCTAGGCGCATAAGAGCATCAGCTGGTATTAACACAAGTACTTTGGAAAAGGATCAAGAATCACCCAGTAGAGTTGAATGTGGACACACCCTGTAATCCAAGAGAAACCCTTGGCCTAAAATCCACAGAAACTCTTGCACAGGTACATGTGCTCCAGGAGCCATGAATGTTCACAGCAAGATTATTTATAATAGCAAAAAAGCGGAGAGTGACTAAAATGATCACCAAGGTAGAACGGATAAACAGGTATGTTTTTTTTGTTGTTTTGCTTTGCTTTTTTTTGAGACGGAGTCTCACTCTGTCTCCCAGGCGGGAGTGCAGTGGCCGGATCCCAGCTCACTGCAAGCTCCGCCTCCCGGGTTTACGCCATTCTCCTGCCTCAGCCTCCCGAGTAGCTGGGACTACAGGCGCCCGCCACCTCGCCCGGCTAGTTTTTTGTAGTTTTTAGTAGAGACGGGGTTTCACCGTGTTCGCCAGGATGGTCTCGATCTCCTGACCTCGTGATCCGCCCGTCTCGCCTTCCCAAAGTGCTGGGATTACAGGTGTGAGCCACCGCGCCCGGCCCAGGTATGTATTTTTTACAGTGGGATATAGACCGCAGTGATGGGAACGAATCCAGCTGCACGTGTCAACATGGGTGAATTTCAGGATCACAAAATTGAATGAATAAAGAAGAAACATACAGAAAAATACACACAGACCCACCTTGTTTATGTCACACGCAAACACAAGCAGAACTAAGCATTGTGTGGTAACGACCTGTTTCTCAGCTCCCGTGGTAATTAGTAGGTACCTCTTTTATTATGATTCTTTAAACTGTACACGAGTTTTTTTGAGTCCAGTTTAGAACTGTAAGCTGCCCAGGCTGGAGTACGTCGGTACAATTATGGTTCACTGCAGCCTCAACCTCCGGGGCTTACGCAATCCTCCCACCTCAGCCTCCTGACTAGCTGAGACTACAGGTGCGTGCCACTATACCTGGTTAATAATTTAGGGATTTTTTGTAGAGAGGGGGTTTCACCATGTTGCTCAGGCTGGTCTCAAACTCCTGGGCTCAAGCAATCCACCCACCTTGGCCTCCCAAAGTGCTGGGATTACAGGTATGAGCCACCATGTCCAGGCTTATTCCCTTTTTTATTTAAATCTTGAACACACGTCACAGTTTATTAATCCACCAGCAGGAAAACCAGGCGAGGGACTAGAGTGTGCCAGTCCATGGCAGGAATGGAGAGTCCAGAGCTGGGAAACGGAGCACTGAGCCAAGCAGCCAGTTTACAAAGGCAGCTCATTAGGAGAATGTCATGGTTCTGTGTGGTCTCAAGAACCTCGTCTCCAGGACTTGGTAGAGAGGAAATCAGGGACGAGACAATTGGGAGCACCGATCAGGAATCAAAAATTAAAAATAACCAATGAGAAGCAAATGATAAGGAAACATCTGTGGCTGTTTCAGGAATGACAAGGTTCACCGCACTAAGAAATGACTGAAATACAGCAAAAGAAACCACCACCAGAGTGAACAGGCAACCTACAGAATGGGAGAAAAGTTTTGCAATCTACCCATCTGACAAAGGGCTAATATCCAGAATCTATGAAGAAATTAAACAAATTTACAAGAAAAAAATCAAACAACCCCATCAAAAAGTGGGCAAAGGAAATGAACAGGCACTTCTCAAAAGAAGACATTCATACAGCCAACAGACACATGAAAAAATGCTCATCATCACTGGCCATCAGAGAAATGCAAATCAAAACCACAATGAGATACCATCTCACACCAGTTAGAATGGCCATCACTAAAAAGTCAGGAAACAACAGGTGCTGGAGAGGATGTGGAGAAATAGGAACACTTTTACACTGTTGGTGGGACTGTAAACTAGTTCAACCACTGTGGAAAACAGTGTGGCGATTCCTCAAGGATCTAGAACTAGAAATACCACTTGACCCAGCAATCCCATTACTAGGTATATACCCAAGGGATTATAAATCATGCTGCTATAAAGACACATGCACACGTATGTTTATTGCGGCACTATTCACAATAGCAAAGACTTGGAACCAACCCAAATGTCCATCAGTGACAGACTGGATTAAGAAAATGTGGCACATGCACACTATGGAATACTATGCACCCATGAAAAAGGATGAGTTCATGTCCTTTGTAGGGACATGGATGCAGCTGGAAAGCATCATTCTCAGCAAACTATCACAAGAACAGAAAACCAAACACCACATGTTCTCACTCATAGGTGGGAACTGAACAATGAGATCACTTGGACACAGGAAGGGGAACATCACACACTGGGTCCTATTGTGGGGAGGGGGTAGGGGGAAGGGATAGCGTTAGGAGAAAAGCCTAATGTAAATGACGAGTTAATGGGTGCAGCACACCAACATGGCACATACATACATATGTAACAAACCTGCACATTGTGCACATGTGAAACAACAACAAAAAAAATGACTAAAATACAGTTCAGCTGAGTTTAAAATTCATTAGGAGATCTCTCATTTTTAGGAATGAAAATGGTTCCTGGGGTTCTTTTTCAAATTTGTTTGTACTTTTCTCAAAGGTCTGGTTTGTTCAAACTGGTTTCTATTCCTTCTCTTAGATCTTTTGTTTTATTTTAGAGACAGGGTCTTGCTCTAAAGACCTTCATGAGCCTTGTTCACTAAGGCTGGAGTGCAGTGGCACGATCTCAGCTCACTGCCACCTCCACCTCCCGGGCAAACGTGGTCCTCCCACCTCGGCCTCCCAAGGAGCTGGGACTACAGGTGTGCACCACGACGCCCAGCTAATTTTTTTTTTTCCAGAGAAAAAATCTTGCCGTTTTTCCCAGGCTGGTCTCAAACTCCTAGGCTCAAGAGATCCTCCTGCTCAGCTTCCCAAAGTGTTGGGATTAGAGGTGTGAGCCGCCGTACCCAGCCTCTCTTACACCTTTTAAGTAATTTTTAAAAACACGTTTATCATCTCTTTCACCATTTCACTATTCTCTCTCATTTTCTGGGTACCATTGTCCTAGCTGTTGTATTTTCCATTTCTCCTGCTTTTCTTCATGTGGCTGGTGGACAACAGGGGTAAAATCCACAGAATTTTAAGTGGGAAAGACTAGGATTAATTGCATTACCAGTGAAGTGGTCTTTTTTGTATAAAGGCAAAAAGTATCAGATACCCCTGGACTCAGAAAACGTACCATCCATGCACCCTTATTTTTTAAATTACATAAAATTATAGACCAGCTAATTCTTAGATAAATAAAAATAATAACTCAAGGGTCTACAAGAAAATAATCATTGATTTTCCTTCTAGAAATCCATTCTAAGGATAGAATCTAAAATGGAGACAAAGAGCTATGCACACAGTAATAAGAGAAGAAATGAAAACAATTTAAATGTCCTCAATTAGGAAAATATCTGTATGACAGAATATCAGCGAGAAAGTTTACAAAGAGTTATTGATTACACCAGAAAAGACTTGAGATATCCATTCTAAAACACAGGTTCAATAATATAAAGAAAAAAGGCAGAGAACAATGATTGGAATACACTAAATTTCCAACGGTTATCTCTGATTCTGGATTTTTGGAAGGTGTGTACTTCTTTATGCTTATCTGTAATTGTAAATGTTCCTCAATGATCCGTATTAATTTTATCATCAGAAAAGAGTAAAATGTATAGAAAATATGTTAAAAAAATGAAAACTTCCAAAGATTATAACAGACAAGAACTTACGTATCTGGGCGATATTAAATAAGAAAAATAAATACTGTGCTACTGACTTTGAGATAGTCTGCAGTTTATTCTCAACACAGCAGCCAGAGCACCCTTTAAAAGAGGGGGAGATGGGATTCTGTCTCTACCTTACTCAAGACCCTCCAAGGGCGCCTCATTTTCCTGAGTGTAAAACCAAAGTCTTGGCCAGGTGCAGCGGCTCACGCCTGAAATCCCAGCACTTCGGGAGACTGGGGCAGGCAGATTGCCTGAGCTCAGGAGTTTGAGACCAGCCTGGGCAACATGGCAAAACCCCATCTCTACAAAAATACAAAAAATTAGCTGGACGTGGTGGCACAGCCTGCAGTCCCAGCTATTTGGGAGGCTGAGGTGGGAGGGTTGTCTGAGCCCTGAAGGCAGAGGTTGCCGTGAGCTGAGATCGTGGCACTGCCCTACAGCCTGGGTGACCCAGTGAGATCCTGTCTCAGAAAAACAAAGTAAACAAACGACTTTCAAAACCCAAAGTCCTTACAAAGGTCTCTAAGCACCGACACGATCTGACCCACAAAGGTCTCTAAGCACCGACACGCTCTGACCCACCCTATCATGTCTCTGACGATATGGTCTGGCTGTGTCCCCACCCATATCTCATCATGAACTGTAGCTCCCATAATTCCCACGTGCTGTGGGAGCGACCGAGTGGGAGGTAATTGAACTGAGGGGGCGGTTTCCCGCAGAGCGTTCTCGTGGTAGTGACTAAGTGTCACGAGATCTGATGTTTTTATAAGAAGAAACTCCTTTCACTTGGTCTCATTCTTTCTTTGCCTGCCGCCGTGTAAAACGTGCCTTCTGCCTTCCGCCATGGTTGGGAGGCCTCCCCGGGCATGTGGAACTGTGAGTCCATCAAATCTCCTCCCTTTATAATTACCCAGTCTCAGGTACGTCTTTATCAGCCGCGTGAGAACAGACTAATACATCTGACAACCCCTCCCTAGCCCCAACCTAACTCCTGCCACGCTGGTCTCTGCGCTGTGCCTCCAATCTGCCGAGCACACACGTCTGCCTCGGGGCCCTTGCACCTGTTGCACCCCTACTTGGAATGCTTCCCCTCCACATAGCCACAGAAGATGCTTCAGATCTCTGCTCAAACGTCGTTTTGTCAGTGGGCCCCTCCCTGGTCCCCAGTGTCCCCAGCACCTCTTCTCCCACCACCCTGACCGTCCACCTGTCCCCATCTGAGAACACATCCGCCCACCCAGTCCTGCCCACCGCCACCCTGACCGTCCACCCATCCTCGTCTGAGAGCACATCCACCCGCCCAGCCCTGCCCACCGCCACCCTGACCGTCCACCCATCCTCGTCTGAGAGCACATCCGCCCACCCAGCCCTGCCCACCCCGCCCGGACGCCCTCCCCACCACCGCCTGGACGCCCTCCCCACCACCGCCTGGATGCCCTACCTCTCTTTGCTCACTGCAGATCTTACACAGCCACAGGGGCCGCTTCTGGCCAGGGGAGGCCTCGATCCCACACTTGGTGCAGACTTTCTACGAGAGAGAGGACATGGGGTTGTCAAGACGGCAGCCGCTTCCTCCTCCACCAAGGGACTCGGACGACTGTAACGAAGGGACACTTGGCATCTGCCAAGGAGTGTCTCGTGCTTCAGGATAGAAGGAATCAATCACCTCAAAGGCACAGATCATCTAAAAATCCTTAGCTGGCTTTGGACATAATGGATGGCCCCATCCACGGACCTCCACGATACCGACTCCCCCCAGAGTTCGGTTCTGTTAGTCACAGCGAGGAAACTGAGCTTGCTGACGTTCACGGCTGCACCGTGTTTGACAGCAAAGAACTGGATAAAACCGAGACGCCCAGCACCGGGGAGGGTCCGGGCAAACACGACAGCAGGTGATCTGGGCTTCACACAGCGGGTCGCGTTGCTACCTGGAAATGGGGCAGGAAACAATGTGCTTCACCAAAGAAACAGACATTCGCGTAAAATCGTACCCAAAACTCGTCTGCGGGCCTGACACGTCGGAAGACGCAATCGCGAGAAACACTCGTAAGAACGTGAGCGCTTCCTTTACACCAAGCGCCGCTTAGTGACCCTCGTGCCCCAGTTACGCCAACGTCGGGCCCACGTTATAGGTGAGGAACCCGGTGCTTGGCAGAGTCTGAGGGTTTGCTCAGGTCCACATGGCAACCACGGATTCAGGTTGCACTCTGGAGACATTTTATCATGTTCTCTGCACACAGAAATAGCCAGAATCTAGAATCTACAGTCTGCTGACGTGCTGGGCCCTCAAAGACCCCAAGCCCAGGCACTTCATGAGAACTGTAAAGGGGCTTTGCTTTAAGCAAGGTTGATTAAGCTCATAATTTAGAAATACAGTTAGTGTTACTTAAAAACAAGACTATGGGCCGGGCACGATGGCTCAAGCCTGTAATCCCAGCACTTTGGGAGGCCGAGATGGGCGGATCACAAGGTCAGGAGATCAAGACCATCCTGGCTAACACGGTGAAACCCCGTCTCTACTAAAAAATACAAAAGGCACTGTTAGGTGATCGCACCATTTTGCAAATACCACATAGAGCACACAGACACACGCCGAGATGGTGCAGCCGGCTGCACACCCAGGCTCGCTGGTGTATTCTGGGGCCCCCAGGCTGCAAACCTGTACGATGTGCTACTGTACCGAATGCCGCAGGCAACTGTGACACAGCGGAAGGCATTTCTGTATCTAAATATATCGTAGAAATGGTACAGTAAGAATGTGGTATGATAACGGGGTGGGACATTTGTTGGCCGAAACGTCACTATGGGATGCGTGACTGGACTTCTGTTGCTTCCCCTGAATGCGCGGCCACAAGCAGAGGTGGGACAGGCCAGAGGCCGCATGCTGGGAGGCCGAGGTGGATCTGCTGGGGCTGAGGCCGGCTCCAGGCTGACCCCGGCGGAGTCTGATTCAGCGATAGCTGGCGACGCCTCAGGACTGGTGCCCCAGCTCATCCATCTTTCTGCCACACGCGGTCCCTGCGTGGGTGGGGGCCCTCTGCAGCCCCCCGCCGAGGGAAGGCGGCATCTGTTGCTTGGCCTTTTCTACAGGCTGCCAACTCAGCAAGGAGCACACCTCTCCACGGAGAGGAAAAGGTCACCAACTTGGCTTCCGTGTCGAGTGTGTGGAGGCCACTGGCCCGATCGGGCGGCTGAGCTCAGTGCCCCGGGGAGCGGGGAGCAAGCTCACGCGGGACAGAAGCTACGGTACGTTCCTGCGGGGGACGGATTTGCTACCATCCAACAGTCAGGTTCGAGAAATGTCACCTCTCTTTTAATTCTCCAAATAAAACGCAATCTGCTCCAAGCTCCTGTCCCTCTGGGTGGCAGGAAAATCTGCCCAAGCCTCGGCCACACTTAGGGCCCCTTTCCAAGCTCTCATGAAGGTCCCAGGCTTGGGGTGTTTGACGGCCCAGCCCATCTGCAGAGGGTCCTCTGAGCGCTGTCCATACACCTCACTGCTGGCCTGCTTGCTGCCCAGGCTCTCGTGGCCCCTGGAGAGGGAGGGGGAGCACGTGGCCACGTCTGTGCCAGTCTTGGGTCTCGGACTGTTGCTAGGCTGGGCTTCAGCCCCTCCAAGGACCGGTAACCTGTCCCCCTGGAACTCTAGGCCACCATCCCTCACACAGTCCGGTGACTCTCCCCTTCCCGAAGAGAGCAGCCTCTCTCCACCCCTCCCACCCTTCGCTCCCAATCTTTCTACCTCTACAATAGGGACCCCATCAGCCTGTGAGGTGGGTCCCAGAACCACAGCGTGGGCCTCTCCTCTCTGGGTAAAGGAGAAAGAAGGGAGGCACTGATGCTCCTTAGCTGCGTTTTCCTTGCAGATTCCCAGCATCGCCGTGTACACGGGAACAGGTGGAAACGAGTGTGGCCCTCAGACACGTGAGCTCTCCCTCTGCACTCTTTACACATGCACAGGCTGAGGGCCGCTCACCTTACAAACACCCAGAGTGCCCTGAGTGCCCTGCGCAGGCTGCTGAACGAGACGATGGTGCGGGAACAGGAGGGAATCACACACCCACAGCACAGTTAGTGAGCACCAGGGCCCGGGGACCGGACCAGGGACCACGGACGAGGTATCAGACCAGGGACCACGGCCCAGGCCACGGAGTAAGAGGGAGGCGGGTGTTCTGATCCCCACTACACAGATGAAGAAACAAAGGCTCAGGGATGGCTCTGGCTGCCCGAGGTCACATGGCTCGTTGGGGGTAAAGCGGGATCTCTGCTCAGATCTCAGGAGAGCTGGTCACACCCTCCCCTGCCCTGGTGCCAGGCTGGTGCCAGGCTCTCCAGAGAACTGCTCTGCTCAGGCGGGTCCCCGGGCACGTGCTGGTGGTTCTCAAAACAAGGGGCAGAGAAGGTGCCAGGGGCTGAGCCTGGGACGAAGCTTTGCTGGGGCCGTGGGTGTGGCCTGATGCTGGCTCCAGGAGCAGCGGCCCAGGCTGGGGAGTCTGGCCCTGCCCTCCGTGCTGTCTCCCAGTGTGGGGGGAGAGGTTTCCAGCTGTCAGCAGGAAGCCCCGCGGCCTGCCATTGCACCCCACAGGCGCCCTCACAGCCGGGCCTCTGCCCTATGCACACAGCCAAGGGGGAGGGGACAGCCTCTGCCCCCTCTCAGTCAGTTCACGCTGCTGTCACAAACACCACAGACTGAGTGGCTGAAACAACAGAAGCGTGTGTGTCACATCTGCAGAGGCCTGACGCCCCGGTTGGTGCCGGCACGGTAGGTTCTGGGGGGGGCGCTTCCTGGCGTGCGCATGGCAGCTTCTTGCTGTGCCCTCCCAGGGTGGAGAGTGAGGTCTGGCCTCCTCCTCCTCCGATAAGGACGCCAGTCCCATCACAGGGACCCACCCTCAGGACCTCCTCTACTCACCTCCCAAAGTCCCCATCTCCAAATACCACGTCAGAGCAAGGGCTTCAACGTAGGTATCTTGGGGTGATACAAACATTCAGTCCACAGCTGCCCCCAACCAGGACTGGGATCCTCTCTCTGCTTTTGTACTCGGGAGCCCCAGAAACGGGAGCATCATCGTCTCTCCCAGCCCCGGAGCCATCTCGAGCCGTCCGAACTCCTGAGTCTGCACCTCACGCCGTCCTGCACTAGAACCAAGTCCGGTTCCTGAAACGTGGCTCTCAGCTCCTTCCGAAGCCGCACGGCACCGTGCACAGGTTTAGGGGGCGGCAGACCTGGGTGGGCCCCGGGGCAAGCTACCAAAGCCTGTCTAAACCTCAGACGTTCTCATCTGTGAAGTGGGGAAACACTTACACCCTTGAGTTGTTCTGAGGATCAACATAAGAGCCACTCGATGAACGGCAGCTGCGGTTATCACAAGTGCAGCCCTCGCACCGCCTTCTGCGGCCTGGCACGACTTTCCTCCAGTCCCGCACCATCGAACACGCTAGCCACCAGCTGCCGGTGGCTATTTAAATGCAAACTGATTACAATTAAATAAAATGAAAAACAGCACTGAGGCCACACTGACCCCATTGCAGGTACTCCGTTGCCTCACGTGGCCGGCGGCTACTGCATGGGACAGGACAGAAATACATTTTCATCCTCACCGTGAGGTTCTGCAGGACAGCGCTGGGCCGGAGGACCCTGCCCTCAGACTCGCCACTCAACCTGCCACCAGCCTGCTCCCCCGCCCCCCTACAGCTTCCAATCAGACTAATGCGCTCATGTGCTGCCCGTCAGCATGGCTCTGTCTCCACCCCCACCCCATCTAGCGCTCACCGCCCCCCGATCCACTGATCCACGTTACCATCACCTGCTGAGCACCCGTGAGGGGCACAGGCCTGGCTTGACAGGACACGGACGAACAGGGTGGGGCCCAGGCCCTAAACGCTTGCTCCGATGTCCCCCTGCCGCTGCCGGGGGGAGCTCGGCTGCCCTGTGGGGGGTTTTGAGGGTCAAGTGTACACGTGTCTCACTGATGAAACAGGGTGCTGTGGAGGGCAGGGAGAAAGCAGGAGGGTGTCCACGGGACTGAGTCCTGTCTCTACTCATAGACCACGAGGACGCGGAGCCAGCAGATCTGGGGACAGGAGTAGCGTGGGCCAGTCGGCCTCCAGAGGTTCGGTGAAGGGCCCAGGAACCTCCACCTTCCCCGTAGGGTCTGGTGCTGCCCGCTCCCCGGGCCACAACGGGAGCTTGTGGTTGGCCAGGTGGAGAGGACAATCCCGTCTCACCTCGGGCAGCCTGTTTCCCGCTACCAACCAACGCTGGCGGCACCTACGGTCAGTTCTCCACGTCTCAGTCATCCCAGCTTCCTTCAGTGTCTCCGGCTGGCAGGGGGCACGGGGCGCTCCCAGGAGGCGAAGGCTATGGAAAGATGACGTGCTCCCATTCAAATAACACGTCATTGCTGCTCCAGTAAATCTCAGGTCAGTAAGACAGTAATGAGCTGCCTCTTACGGGCTTGGTCTTTGTTCCCAGGTTCCAATAAACAGGTGATAATTTTTAAAACCCACGAGAGCGCGCGCAAGCCAGCCTCTGCATCAGCTTGGTGCAAACACGGCACCTCACAACCTCCGTTAAGGCCAGTCCGGGGGCCCGGGGGGGCCACTCACTTCCCTGCCTGAGATGGGCTTCCTCGGAGTGGATTTGCCCAGGGCAAGGGAGTCCTGGCTTCCCGGGCTTGGCTGCCTCATGCATCCTGCAGCCTGGAACTGTGAGTGTTAAACCAACAAAGCTTCTGGGCCTAACCCAGGGTAGAAGCCACACGGCTCCAGGCCTTCAGACCGTGCACCCTCACTCCCCACTCCTGTCTCAGTCGCTCCACGAGCTTCTTTTGCAAAGAAACGTATATTCTCTCTACCCCCAAGAACACCGGAAAGGGGGTTCCCCAGGGACTGCCCATGGGACACAGGCTTTGGGGCAGGACAGAGCAGGGTGTGCCGTTGAGAGGCAACCTTGGACTTGGAACTCACCTTCTCTGAGCCTCATCTGTAGGCTCAGAGGTTCCTCATCTGTAGGTCGCTGGTAACAGGCGCCTCCCCCCACCCCCGCAGGCTGCAGATGAGGCGATCGAGGGAGATGGCCAAGAAAGTGCTTAGCATCACAAAAGGTTAGGCAGGCAGCAACCTCAGGCTTCTATATTCTCGGTTTTATATTCTCGGTGAAGGTTTTATATTCTCGGTGAAGGTGGCCAGCATCTGTCAGTCACGCAAGCCACAGCCCAGAGCTCATCCTGGGCCCCCATCGTCCCTCCCTCCTGCCCAGATAATCCGTCTCCAAGAATTCAAATCTGTCTCCAACCTGTGAATTTCCCTGCAGCCCCGTCCCTGATCTCTGCTGCCAGCGCTCATACCCACACCAAGGCCGCCGGCAGATCTCCCTACCCGACCGCCGCTGTCCTCCAACTGGTTCCCAACGTGGCAGCCAGCCCAGTCTCCTCGTGTCACTTCTCCCATCCCTCCCAACGTAAAAGCCATCAGAGGCTCCCCGCTGCTCTGGGGTGATCACCACCCACTTCGGAAGGCGTTCGGGCTGGCCCTGCTCCACTTCCCCATCCTCCACCCTCAGCTCCAGCCGTGTGGGCCTTTTGTCAGCCCCTGGTCCTTCTGCCACAGGGCCTTTGCACGTGTTGCCCCCTCTGTCTCGGATGCACTTGACCACACTGTCTCCTCATTAACCTATGCAGCCCTCAGACCTCAGCAAGCACCACGTCTTCAACGAAGCCTTCCTCGACTCCTTCCACGGTAAGAGCCTCCAGAATGGGCTCCTGGCTCTTCTCCGCTGTCCAGGTTGTGATTTTACCCTCCACTGTGTGCTGTAGGGCTCCTGTCACTTCCCCCGCTGGGCTGTCAGCTCCCTGAGGGCAGAGGCCACGTCTATTTCTGTTCACCTTCCTGCTCCCCGTGCCTGGCACAATGGCTATTTACAGAAGAACGGAATGAACAAACAGAAGCTACTTAAGATATTACAGTTGAGAAGGTGAGACGGGGTCCCTCCTGGAACATGCCAATCTGCTGAGAAGACAACCTGCATGGAGGTGTGAAGGCGCTCGCTCCACGGCACGAGGCAGGGCCCGATCGCGTCCACAAGGAGTGACGCTGACCAGCAGGACTGATCGCGTCCACACGGAGTGATGCTGACCAGCAGGGTTGTGAGAGGCCACGCCAGAGACAGCCGCACACGGGTGAGTGTCCGAGGAGATGGGGTGCTGGCCGGGGGGCCTCATTCTCAGGGTGTGGAGCATAAACTCAGGCTGGCCCGGCCACAGCGGAAATGACACCAGAAGTTCTTCACTAAGGGTGAGGAGTGCGGATGTTTACCTGACCCTTCCCGTGACGGCTCCTGCCTGCCTCCCCCGGGCTCATGCTGCAGCCGCCTACGTGTGCAGACCCGTTCCAAGGCCTGATCAGGCACCTTCCTCAACGTCCTTCTTATCCAGGTCACTTCAGTGATGCTTCTGCTTCCTGCAATTTCCCATCCCACCCCTTCTCCTTCCAGACGGCACCCAGGAGTCAAAACACAACAGAACGGTCTCCTGGGCCGCCCTGAAGTTCGGTCGTCACGCCCAAGCTGGCCTTTGAGTCCTCACCGATCCATTTCACGATGCGGAATTCCAGCACGTTCCGTGGCGCGGTTCTCACGCGCCCACAGATCAGAAGATGGGAAGCGGCTTAGTGCCAACACGGGGGGAGGGAACGAAACTGCTCTGAAAGCAGATGCCGCCGTCTCACAGCAGCCGCGGTCTGGAGTCACTGGGTCACCGGCCAACAGCCTCATGCTCCTGGCTCCACAGTGTCACCATCCACCACACGGAGAGGGCTAGGGTGAAACTGCGCCCAAACGTTCTGTCCAAGGAGGCCTGGAAAACGTACGCTGTGCCGTGGAAATGAACGCTGAAGATGGCTGGTTTAAACGTCTGGAGCTTCAATTCACAAACATGTTTACTATACTGTAGGGAAGGCATTATTCTAAGAACGCTGAGGACAAACAAGACACGGCCCTTGGTCCTCAAAGAGTGTCCCATGGAACGGAGTCGTTTATCAACTAGCAAAACTTAGGGCCAGGTGCAGTGGACCACGCCTGTGATCCCAGCACTTTGGGAGGCCGAGGTGGGAGGATTGCTTGAGGCCAGAAGTTCAAGACCAGCCTCGGCAACATAGTGAGCCCCCGCCCCGCCCGACCATCTCATGTAAAAAATAGCCATCTTCTGTCTGGAAAATTACTTTCCTGAGAGTTCCAGTGAATTGAAATTGGCAGGTGAGCTGGTTTCTCAGGAAGAACCCTGCCGCGGACGACGCTTCCAGAGGGGTTATCCCCCTGCCCCGATAAAACAGGGAAAGAAATAGCTGCTTCCAGAGGGGTCATCCCCCTGCCCCGATAAAACAGGGAAAGAAATAGCTGCTTCCAGAGGGGTCAGCCCCTGCCGCGATAAAACAGGGAAAGAAATAGCTACGTTTGAACGACCTCGGTGCACGCACAAAGCAGCATGACGAGGGAGCCGCCACGTGTGTGGTTCACACCACACAATGTCCTCCTGATGCTAGAAATCAAACCTTCAAAAGGGAAAATCTTACTGGGTTTAGGGGAAGGCTATGAAGCGATAAAGACAATGATGATGTAAATAGAAAAAGTGGCGAAAATGATGACGAAGCTGTATGGGGCAATATTCACCAGAAATTAAGTTAAAAAAAGCACGTTGGAAACAGTCTGCATGGCAGGGCCATCCACCACATAAATATGTAGATACGTCCGTATCTACAGAGGCGTCTATATATACACAGAGAACTATCTAGAAGGATATCAGCCCAAATGGAAATCCAACTGTGCAAAGTCAAAATCTATTTTAAATGGATAAGCAGAATTCCTATTTAAAGGAAGCTTATGCTAAATGCTTTGGAGAGTCACTTGCCCCAACTTCATTTTTTGACCAGGTCTGGATTTTTGCAGGTCAGGATGGATTAAAGAAGCTGAAAGTGTCCACGCAGACAGACAGGAGACAGTCACAGTGGCTGACCGTGGCCCAAGTGTAATCAGGCCTGTGCACCCCCACAGCGGGTCCCAGATGCTGCCCTGGCTCACCGGCCCCTCCGATCATAAGCTCAGCCCTGCTCAGCCCCTGAAGCACCATCCACCAGGCTTGGAGAAGCATCACCTGCCCCAGTGGGCCGGCCGTGGAAAGGCTGGATATGGCTCTGTTGCTGTAGACGCTGTCTGGAACCCAGGCCCTGCTGCCAAATGACTTTAAATGTATATACAGTTCAGATATTGATGTATATAATTATAAATATTTATACACTTTCTTGGGTACTTATGCTTACACCAGGCACCAAGCTCGCTGTTTGACGCAGAATCTCATTTAATTTTCACCACAGCCCTCCGAGGTGGGTGTGACTGTTCCTGTGTGACACAAGGGATCTGAGGCTTGAGGTTAAGCAACTGGACGCGGGGATCTGGGATGTGAACCCTGTTCTGTCTGAGCCTCCAAACTGGGCTCCTGCTACCCCAGCCGGGCCTGGTTGCCTGGCTAGCATCCTCTTGCCTGGACCCCACTTCACTGTCCCCACCCTGAGGGAAGGCAGGGCTGGCTCCCTGGGCCCTGGCTCCTCTTCCAGAATGACAGATGAGGTCAAGCCTCAAGTGGGAGGGGCACAGCCAGGCCCCTCTTCCCATTCCTCAGGACACAGCCGGGGGGCCACGCCGAGCTCTCGATCTTGCCCTGACCACCCACAAATACCAAGTCACAGAAGGCCCCAAAGAGGCACAGCCTTAATGGCAGCCACCTGCTGCTTGGTCCGAGACAGAAGCCAGAGGCAAGCGGAGAAACATTTGAGGAGGAAGACGAGTCTCTCTGGGTTACCTACCCATGTCCTACAAAGGGAGGACCAGCCCTCCTCCACCCTGGCTGCTGGTGGTTCCCAGGGGAACCAGCCACACAGGGCAGCCTCCTCCATCCTGGCTGCTGGTGGCTCCCAGGGGAACCAGCCACAGGGCAGAGCCACCCCTTTACCAAGGCTGCTGGCAGGCTGCAGCACCACTACCCAGCAGGCCGTTCCCCTCCATCGGAAGAGCCTCTGACACAGCCTGGGGACCACCTGCAAACCCCAGGCCTGTGCCAGCCCCCAGCCACCCCTCCCAGTCGAAAGCAAGCACCATCATTTCCTGTCGCTTTCAAGCTCCGCTTCCAAAACGCCAAACACCTCCTCCCCCCGCCTGCCACTCACGCGGTCACCGCCACGTCCCGAGTGCAGAGGAGGGTAAAAAAGGCAACAGCATCAGCTGTCGGCTATTAACATTCACAGAGCGCATAATAAGAAATCATGGCTTGGACGGGGCTTCGGATCGTCTCTGCACTCGTGCCTCGGCGAGTGTCAGTCGCAGGGAAATCGGTTTATTCTGACGAGATGAAGCCGCCAGGCTGGCTGGGGGCAGGGGGTCCGGGGGGCCAGGGGAGACAGCGCCTCACCTGCCCACCCCACAGGGCCTCGGTGAACCCCTTCCCGGTCCTGGTTAACCTCTGCGTCCCCTCTCAGTCCCACAGAGGTTTCTACATCTTTTCCGGCTGGACACGGGGAACAAAGGAGGTCTGAGCCGTCTGGAACTGGACCGAGGGCTGTGCAGCATGAGTGACGGGGGCACGCTGCATTCAACAGGAGCTTGGGCCAAGGGGTGGATGGGGTGGCTAAACCAGAAGGTGAGAGGGGGGTTTTCAAAACCCAGCAAATCTGGCCGGGCGCGGTGGCTCATGGCTGTGATCCCAGCACTTTGGGGGACCAAGGTGGGCGAATCATGAGGTCAGGAGTTCAAGACCAACCTGGCCAACATAGTGAAACCCCGTCTTCACTAAAAATACAAAAATTAGCTGGGCATGGTGGTACGCACCTGGAATCCCAGCTACTTGGTGGCTGAGGCAGGAGAATTGCTTGAAACCAGAAGGCGGAAGTTGCAGTGAGCTGAGATGGCACCACTGCACTCCAGCCTGGGTGACAGAGCAAGACTCTGTCTCAAAAAAATAAAATAAAAATAAAACCCAGCAAATCTAATAACGTTCAATCAAAGGGGGAAGCACAGGACGTGGGGCTTGGTCTCCAGGAGTTCATTCAGCACCTGTGGAGGACACGGTGGGTGCCAGGTCTGAGCCCAGCGTGAGGTGTGGGGACTGCTGATGTGGTGAAGAGATGTACAAATGCCAGCAGGGGACGGATCACTTGAGCTCAGGAGGTCAAGACCAGCCTGGGCAACATAGCAAGACCCCGTCTCTACAAGAAAAATACAAAAGTTAGCCGGGCCTGGTGGTGCACACCTGTAGTCCCAGCTACTCGGAACAATCATTTGAGCTCAGAAGGTCGAGGCTACAGTGGGTTGTGATTGGACCACAGCGCTCCAGCCTGGGTGAGAGTGAGACCCACTCAAATTTTTAAAAGGCCAACCTGAGTGGACAGAGTATTAAGTCTGACCGGGACTGAAACACACCTGTGCAGAAATGGACATCGGGGAAACGCACCTCAGTGTGGGACGGACAGAGGAGCTGTCCTTACGGGGCCGGAGGACACAGCTAGGAGCAGCTCCTGGACCAGCCCCACGTTGGTAATGAGACCAAGGATGTTAAGCCTAGAGGCCAGGCAAGTCCCCCGTGTGCTCGTTTCTGCCGATGGGTCGCCACGGCCACCCCCTGGTCCGCACCTTCGCCTCTGAGGGCTGTCGGGGGCAGTCGGAACCTGCAGTGCCCAAAGACGGGCTACTCAATGTCATGCCCACTTTTTTCAAACACACAATACTGTTTTGAAACTTCAAATCACGTATGAAAAAAAGGATGTGGAAGGGTTCCACGAGTATCCAAAGGGAGCCTGGGTTTTGAAATGTGGATCGATGCCGCTCCAACGTCCTGCCGGAGAAGGAATAGGAATCCACCAGCCCTGCTCGGGAGGCCTCTTGGGAGACTCCAGAATCATCCCCTTCAAACATCCAAGGGGACAAGCCTGGGTCTCGTGGGGCGTTGTGTGAGGACAACCCGTGACACCGATTCTCCCCGAGGGTGAGTGAGGACTGGAAATCCACGCGCATCCAAGCCGTCCCTCTGCGGAGAGTTCCATCAGGAGCTCTGGCACACAACCCTCTCCAAGCCTCCCAGGTCTGCCCGACACCGAGCCGAGAAACGAACATCCCTGGTTACAAAGGAGCCGGGAGAAGGAAAGAGGACGAGCCACCCTGTGTATGGTGGTAGGTGGGGTCCCCGGCCTCTGAGGAGAATGGCAGCCCGGCCAGATGTAATGCTACTGCCTGGGAACACAAACGCTGGAAGCAAAACCCCAGACAGAGCCACATCACGGGCCTCGGCCACTCAGCCCTGCTCAGAACCCGCCTCGCCCGGCCCCAAGTCACATTTGGCTCACTGCCTCGCCCTGCTTGTAGAACCCGCCTGTGTTCTGGAAGCCCTGCAGGGGTCCCACAGACAGTTTCTCATAGAGAAGTGAAGGGGTCGATGCCAGGTACCTGGCCTGGGCTATGTTAAAAAAATCCTTGTTTTTTATCCCCGAAAACACCCCGTCCTTCCCAGCAGCCCCTGAGCCAATGGCTACAAGCGACTCTGCCTCCTTGGGGGCGGCCAGAAGCCTCGCCTGGGAGGGAGGACACCGCTATGGCCAGCCCTGGCCTCACAAGGAGCTCAGGTTGGCAGAGCAGATCCTAGCTCAGCAATTCTGCAGCTCCTGGCACCTGACCAGCCTGTGGGCCTGGGACGCTGTGGAATATATTTGATCTTCGTCCTGACACAGAGTTCCTCAGACCCTTGGGATCTCTGGAGCAATGAGTGTCTTTTGTATGCCAGTGGGTTGACTGGAGTGGGGCACCCCTGGGTGGCTTCAGGCTGGGGTCTGGTCACAAGAAAGGCCAAGCCATGATCAAGCGGTTGTGACTTTCCAAACCCCACCCCCAATCTCCAGAAAAGAGAGAGGAGCTAAAAAGATTGAGTCCGTCATCAGTGGCCAATGGTTTAATCAACCAGGCCCACGTGGCAAAGACACCACGAAAACCCAAGAGGACGGGGCTTGGGGAGATTCCAGATACAGCTGTGAACACGTGGAGGGCCCGAGAGCCCCTCACCCGTCCCCACGTGCCCCACCCGGGGCTCCTCTCCCATCTGGAGGCCGCCTTGTTCATCCGTGTACTTTGTAGTTTCCTTCGTAACAAACCAGTCAACACCAGCAAAGGGTTTCCCTGCGAGTTCTGTGAGCCGCTCTGGCAAATTACTGAACCCAAAGTACGGGTTGTGGGAACCCCAGTTCGCAGCCAGCTGCTCAGAAGTTCCAGAGGCCTGGACGTGCGACTGGCATCGGGGCGGGGGACAGTCTCCTGGGGCCGAGCCCTCGTCCTGCGGGATCTGATGCTACCTCGGGGTAGACAGCGTCTGAACTGAGCACAGCCCCCTGGAGAACCTGCTGCGGAACACGGATGGCGAGTGGGTGGGAGAAATCCGCACAAACCTCGGTGATCGGAGGTCCCAGGAGCGTGCTGTGTTGACTGACTGTGAGAGAAGAGAAAAGGCACTTTCCCCGGTATTTTCCTCTATTTCTAGGGCCTGATGCCCAAGATGCTAAAGTCCGGTGCTTCCGGAAGGCTTAAAACTCCCAGGAGGGTGAGCCGCAGCCTCGGTTCTCTCTCCACCATCTCGTCCCCTGGAATTTGGTGAAGAGCAGGGTTGGTCACAGGTCAGGGCCAATGTTGCCAAGGGCATCCCGCAAACACGTCTAAGTCCCTGTTACCAGCGGGCCCTGGACTAGCCAGAGGACGGGGGGCTTCACGAGCTGATGGGGAGACAGGCGAGAAAACGACACAGGGACACACACGCCAACTTCCCTCCCAGCCCCACCTCTCTCTAGTCCCACCCCCACTGGCCTTGCCAAGCCCACCACGCCAGCCCCACATTTGCTCTCTGCTCCCAACCCTCTAGCCACCTCCCTGCCTCCGTGCCCTGTGGCTCCCACCTGGCAAACTTCTACGCATCCTTCAGGAACCCTGACGTCTGTCTCCTCCCCCGTGACCCAGGGCCAGGGTCCACCAGAAAACGAGTCAGCACAGACCACCCGGCCAAAGTCAGGAGACTGTCCACGTCCTCCAGCTCTGCCCCCACCAGCTCAGCGTGGCGGGCGGGGCCCCTCGGTAGCCCTCCCTACCCCAATCCCGGGGTAGAGCACTGGCCTCTGATGTTCCAGGATTATCACAACTCTGAAAAGGTCAGTCCGTAAAAACACGCTCTCCCTTCCCTGTGTTCGTTCCCACGCCTGGGAGACAGTCAACAGTCTCCAGGCCAGGCTGGGCACGGTGGCTCATGCCTGTAATCCCGGCATTTTGGGAGGCTGAGGTGGGCAGATCACTTGAGGTCAGGAGTTGGAGACCAGCCTGGTCAATACAGCGAAACCCCATCTCTACTAAAAATACAAAAAAAAAAAAAAAAAAAAATTAGCCAGGCATGGAGGCACGCTCCTGTAGTCCCAGCTACTCGGGAGGCTGAGGCAGGAGAATCACTTGAACCCGGGAGGCAGAGGTTGCAGTGAGCCCAGATCAGGCCACTGCACTCCAGCCGGGGTGACAAAGGGAGACGCTGTTTCAAAAAAACAAAAACTCCCAACCAGCAAATGCAAGTTATTGGGACTTATTTTTTTATTTGAAAAATGCAGCAGACTAGACAAGAATTGCAGGATTTCTTAATATTCTAACAGCAACGGCACTAACGATCCCATAGGGACCTGCTATGCACAGAACGGAGCTCCAAGGAGGCGGACGGCAGGTCGGGGCCGGGGGAGCCAGCCTGGCCCTGGGCCTCAGAACTCCCAGCAGCAGATCTCACTCACGCGGCTGCACCCAGGGAAGGAACTGAGGGCCTTGGGACCTTGTGGGGGTGTTTTAGAGTTGATGCTGCAGGCAGCAGGGAGCCACTGAAGACTTTGGGGGGAAGGAGGGAGACAGTGACCTGACCAGAGCTGCGTTTGAACAAGCAAGAGAGGAGCAGAGGACTGGCTGGAAAGCAAAGGAGATTCATCCAGTCTGGAACCCAGTGGGGCCCTGCAATGGCCCAGCAGCCCCTCCCCTGGGTTGGCAACCCGGGTGCTCCGGCCTCACTCCCTGCAGGGCCCGAACGCCGCTGCTGTCTGAGTCTGTATATGGTTCTTGGTTAGAAGGGTCTCGCCCTTCTCAGCCTCAGTTTATCCATCTGTAACCTGGGGCAGAATCCTCCCTCCCTCCCTCCCATGGGAGGCAGGACAACAAGGGTAAGAGGAGAGTCTGGGAGGAGAGGGCTAGAGGCCTCCGACAAAGGCCTGATTCTCAGTTTTGAGGCCCAGGCTACAAGGATCCTGGGGGAAATGAACCAGCTCCCTCTTTTCCCCTCAAATCCCCCGTCAGCAGAACTGCCCCCCGCGTCCTCCCACAGGGAACGAGACGGGCTAAGTCCATCCCGAGTTAAGGTCCTCGAACGGCAAACGGCTGCAGGGAAATGTCACAGCCAGCATCAGAGGGACGACTGGAGGCCAGTGAAGAATCGCAGGCCTCCCGGAGTGTGGCAGCGCGCAGGGCACGGCCGGCGAGGTGTGCGGCACGGGGCAGCGCTGGACCGCAAATGTCATTATCTGTTATTTACCACAACAGAGGACGAGAGGCTGCACAAAATCACGGCGCCTGGTAACGGCCCCTAAGTGGATTTGCCAGCGATCCTTCTTCCTGCTGCCGAGGCTACACTGACCAGACCCGGGGAAGACGGTGCCTGGGGAGGAGGAGTCACTGCAGGACAGCCCTGACCAGTGTCCCAGCTGCCCTGACCAGTGTCCCAGCTGCCCTGACCAGTGTCCCAGCTACCCCGGCCTAGGCCTGCAGAAGCTCTTACCGGCTCCAGCAGGGGCTGGCCTCACAGCGAGGCAGGGCCGTCACTCCTCCACGTATCCAACCATTGTCCAGCCAATTCAAGGGTGGGACAGACCAGGGCAAGGTTTCAGGCCCACTCTGTAGGGGGCCCTGCCTCGGGGGGCCCAGGGCTGGGTGCTACCTCTCACCCCAGACGCTCGGCCACAGGGGCTGCGATCCCTTCCCCGGCACTGGGGGTACTTAGCCGTCGGCCACCTCGTTCCACCGGCCACCTCGTTCCATCGGCCACCTCGTTCCACTGGCCACCTCATTCCACCAGCCACCTCGTTCCACCGCCCACCTCGTTCCATCGGCCACCTCGTTCCACCGGCCACCTCATTCAGAAGTGGGGCCAGACATCACCTTGCTTTGGGCGTCTCCTGTGCATCTTTAGATCTCTTTACATCTTAAAAGGTACATAGACAAAGTTCTCTGCGTTTTTTTTTTTTCTTGAGACAGGGTCTCACGCTGTCACCCAGGCTAGAGTGCAGTAGTGGGACCACAGCTCATTGTAGCCTTAACCCCTCCCAGGCTCAAGCAATCCTCCCACCTCAGTCTCCCCACTAGTTAAGATTATGGGTGCACACTACCATTTCTGGCTAATTTTTGTATATATATTTTTTTTCTTTTGTAGAGATGGGGTTTTGCCATGTTGCCCAGGCTGGTCTTGAACTCCTCGACTCAAGTGATCTCCTGCCTCAGCCTCCCAAGTAGCTGCAACTACAGGGGCACCACCATGCCCAGCTAGTTTTTTTCATTTGTTAAAACAGGGTCTCGCTTTGTTGCCCAGGCTGGTCGTCTCAAACTCCTGGCTTCCAGTGATCCTCCTACCTTGGCCTCCCAAAGTGTAGGAGTAACTGCAAGGCACTGGCTGTGTCACCGAGAGGGAGTCACCCCTCCGAGGTCAGTGTCTCCATCTGGAAAATGAGTATAAACACTGCCTTTTGCCTGCCCATCTCCTGGGGGCCACGAGGGACACACGACATCATAGACATGTCAGGCACAGGGGTTCTCAGAGGTGCCCCCTACCCTCACCTCCTCCTGCTCAGAGGGCAGACTCACTACGGCCTGAGCCAAAGTGAACCGGGCAGCAAACCTGCCACGGCTTTAAAATAACTACCCGTCAAGCTGTGTCCCAGAGGCATGAGGCACGAGCTTCGCCTCCCAGCCCAGCGGCTGCCGCTGTGGCATCTGCGGACAGCGAGGCTGCGAGGCCCGGACCGAGCCCCAGCCGCCTGGGAGGAAACCGCAGGCAGGCCCAGGAGATTCTCTCGTCCAGCCTTCGCCTGTCACTGGAAGGCCAGAGAAGGGAACAGATTTTCATGAGGTCACGCAGGAGGTTCTGAGCATCGCCGTCTTCCGACTCCCGCAGGTCTGGGTATAGCAGACCAGGCACGTACACGGAGGCTCAGATGTGTTTTACCTGTGAATTTAGGCAGCACGGCCCCACGCCACCGCCCCACCCCACCCCCATGTCTGTCCTTCGATTCACACAAGGTCCAAGGAGCCGTTGGAGGGAATGAACTTGAGCCTCGCCTTCAGCTGGATTTGAGACGTGGGCAGGTGTGTCTGTGCGCGGTGTGGGGAGTAGACAGCGGAGGAAGCCATGGGAGCCGCCCTGCAGAGAGGGCCAGGGCCCCAGGAGAGATTCGGACCCCAGGAAGAGGCTAAACTCAGCGGGAAACAGGATGGGAGGCGTCTGCTGTCGAGGGAGGGTGGGTCCAGGCCCGGCCCTCCCAGCTGCCCCTACACTCACCCCAGGCCTGCCCTGCAGGTGTGTGAGCCGCCTGGAAAAGGGGGGCTAGAGGGAAGTGTGAAAAGGCCCCACTTACGACACAGCTCCTAAAACGGAAGTGTGATTTATATGTATAGTCATGGGACGATGGTTTTGATATCTGATTAAGTAGGAAAAGAAGATGAAAAAGGGAATTCCAGAATAAGCAACAGATTTCGGTCCCAAGGAGAGTGTATATACGCGTCCATCCTGCGAACATTCATGTGAGGGTGGAGACAGGGAGGGTGGGAGAAGGACAAACACACAGACCGCCACGGCCAGGGGCGGGAGCGTCCTATTTCACACACACCTGCGGTGTTTGACTTATTTTCTAGGGTTGGATTGTCCTTAATATGTAATGTCTACGAGGCATCCCAATCAGAAAATAACCTTGGCAGTTCTCCACAGGATTCCGGGTGGAGATAAAATCTGAGGCTTTAACGACTTATCGTTAACGTTGGCGGCTCATGCCTGTATCCCGGTACTTTGGGAGGCTGCGCAGGAGGATCGCCTGAGGAGTTTGAGGCCAGCCTGGCCAACGTAACAAGACCCAGTCTCTACAAAAAATAAGAACTTATGGCCAGGCGCGGTGGCTCAAGCCTGTAATCCCAGCATTTTGGGAGGCTGAGACGGGCGGATCACGAGGTCAGGAGATCGAGACCATCCGGGCTAACCTGGTGAAACCCCGTCTCTACCAAAAATACAAAAAACTAGCCGGGCGAGGTGGCGGGTGCCTGTAGTCCCAGCTACTCGGGAGGCTGAGGCAGGAGAATGGCGTGAACCCGGGAGGCGGAGCTTGCAGTGAGCTGAGATCTGGCCACAGCACTCCAGCCTGGGCGACAGAGCGTTTTTTTTTTTTTTTAAAAAAAAAAAAATAAGAACTTAGCCAGGAGTGGTGGCGCACCTGTCGTCCCAGCCGCTCGGGAGGCTGAGGTGGGAGGATCGCCCGAGCCCAGAAGGTCGAGGCTGCCGTGAGCTAGGATCGCAACACGGCACTCCAGCCTGGGCAGCGGAGCGAGACCCTGTCTGAAAAAACAAAAACGAAACAAAAAAACAAAAGATTTGACAACTTAGGAATGAATTTGATCACCCAGCAGTTATCAGAAAGAGGTGGAGGGGGCAGGGAGGAAGGGCTGTATTGACATTTTAATAATTATGGAGCAGGGACCACGTTTCAGGCACCGTTTAAGAGCTTATCGCATACTTTCCTCATTGCAATCCTTACAACCACCCCGAGGCAGGTACTATGATGACTCCCAACGTCCAGGTGAGAAAGCCGAGGCAGAGAGAGGTGGGAGAACCCGGGAAGCCAGAGTCCGGTGTTCCAAACCTCTGCACAGTACTATAAGTTACTTTTTAAAATTCCGAGGAAAGAAAACGAATAAGACCAAGAGAAGCTAAATCATTAAATTCTGGAATCTGCTGAGGCTCAGACCACTGAGGCTGGTACCCCAGGCCGCCCCGACCAACGACATAACCAGAGGAGAAGGAAGTCAGGCCCCTTCTCACCTCTGAGCGGCTGGTGCCTGCGTGGGCTCACGGCTGGGGCGGGGGGCCTGCCGTTTCTGTACAGGACCAGAAAGTAAACGTTTTAGGCTGTTATAAGGGTTCTATCCAGCCAGGGCCGGGCCGAACGGCCGCAGGCCACAGGAGAACGAGTGAGCGAGAGCGTGGCTGGGCTCCAGGAAACCTCGAAGGACACTGAGATTTACAGTCACTGAAGTTTCATGCCACATGATCTTCTTCTTTTGTTCCCTCCCACCCCCCGAGCTATTTACAAATGTAAAAACCATCCTAGCTCACAGGTGCTACGGAATCGGGGCCGCCCCCGTCCAGCGCCACGAGCTCCAGGCCCGGGCGCAAGAGAGGAACAGGGTCACCGGTGCTTGGGGAGGGCTCCGGGGCGTCTGCACCAGCAGGCACACAGCCCGGGAGGTGGCCGGAGTCACCAGTTCTGGAAACAGCCAAAGGTTCGGCCTCGTGTCTCAGCACTGGCCCAGGTGGGACTCAGGGTCAAAGCCTGAGCCGAGGCGAAGTTGAGGTGGAGCACAACAGCCCCGAGCTGCGCCCGCCGCACTGCAGAGCCCCCACAGGACAGTCCAGGAGGGTGGGTGGTGCCTGCCTCGCAGCTCACAGGCTGGGTAGGGAAGGACTAATCCATCCTGGAGGCCCAGGTCACACCAGCCTCTTCTGCCCCGACGTCCCACCCGGCAGCTTCACCAGGTTACAGGCCGGTTCCTCCCCAACTGGATCTCAGTTGCATTCCTCCCGCGTCGGGTGACCTGACCACACACGCGGCAGGTGCCCAGCGGCGGTCCCAGCCCCAGCATCCCAGCAGCAGGACACCGCGTGGAGACCCCAGGTCACAGGAGTGTCTCCACACCAACATTCAGGCCGGCTCGAGGGGAGAAGACAGCCGCCCGGCCACTCTCCCACCACGCCCCACCTGGCGGGCTCCTCTCCTCAACCTGGGCCCCCCGTTCTCTCCCAGGTTGCTCACATCACTCAGTCACCCCCACGACATCTGCCTCTGAGCTGCCAGCCTCCCTGCCCAGCCCCTCCCTTCCCTCCCTCCCTCCTTTTTTTTTTGAAACAGGTCACCCAGGCTGGAGTTCAGTGGCACAATCGTGACTCAATGCAGCCTCCGCCTCTGGGGCTCAAGCCTTCCAGGCTCAAGCAGCCTCAGCCTCAGCCTCCTAAGTAGTGGGAAACATAACTGAGCACCACCATGGCCGGCTATTTTTTTTTTTTCGGTACAGATGAGGTCTCACTACATTGCCCAGGCTGGTCTCAGACTCCTGGTCTCACCTTGGCCTCCCAAAGTGCTGGGATTACAGCTGTGAGCCACTGCGCCCGACTTCCCTGGCCCCTTTCTAACCCACGGCCTGGGATCCAGCCTGGACTCACTGGAAAATACACAGCCTCCCTGGACCCCCAGCCCCACCACCACCACGCCCCACGAGCCCCTTCCCCACATCTGCTCCCACCGCAGACCACCCTCCACGCAGGCCCCGTGCCCACGCGCAGCCTGGCCGGTAAGGCCTCGGACCCAGCACTGGCCGCCGTGTGACCTGGCAAGGGACTAACCCCCGCCTCGCCTCCATTTCTTCACCTGCAACGTGGAGACCGTGACCTCGCAGGGTGGCCTTGCTCCTCAGGTGGGTGCGGACCTGGTGCCTCTAAGTGAGCTCTCCACGGCTGGCAGCTTTGCCATTGCTAACTCCTGTCTTCAGAGTCTCCATCTCGGCCGCTCCTGCCTTAATTCAGGCCCTCATTATGGCGAACTGGATAATTCAATATCCACGAATCCTCTGCCTCTGGACTTAACCTCCCCCCAGGCCCCGAGACTCACTTCCCTGCTCAGTGCCCTTCGATGGCTCTGCTGCCCACAGGACACAAGCCCAGCCCCTGCGCCCGGCACACAGAGCCCTCCCGATCCTCACGTCTCTCTCCTTCCCTCCCTCCCTCCCCATCCGCTTCTTACCCCTCACGGCCTCTTTTCCTCTCCCCTCTGCCATCCTCCTCTTCCCTTTTCCTCCCTTCCTCTCCTTCTCACTCTCCGGCATAACCAGACCCCCAGCTGCGCCCAGTGCCCCCACACTTCCTCGGCACCCTGTCCCTGCAGAGCTGTGCCTGCTCCGGAAGTGCCCTTTCCTGGCACCTGGTCACCCGCCTCCAGGCTCAGCTGCCATATCGCTCTACCCGGCAGCCTGGGGTCCTCCCCCACCTCCCCAGGTGCCACAGCTCGCCCATGGCAGGTCCTCCCCGCGGCAGGTCCTCCCCACAGCAAGCTCGTCCAGCAGCAGGTCTGTCCCACGGCAGGTTCTCCCCGCGGCAGGTCTGCCCCACGCTCATCCCTGCCTTCTACTTCTGCAGCACTTCTCACTGCACTGCAATATCTGACACCAACCATGAGCTCCTGGAGGGCGGGGCTGGCATCTCCACCTCCTCAGCCCTGCGGCCTGGCACGAAGGTGAGCTGAGTGCACATAGGAACTGACCAAGCGACAGGTCACGCAAAGCTCCATCCAGAAAGCTCTGGGCCTCGCCAGGGATCCGTGTGGTTGCCCAGGCCCGCCCTGGGTCTCTGCAGCCCCTTGGCTGCCTCCATGCTGATGACCCTGGGCTGAAGGTCGGCAGTGTGCTGGGGTGAACGGCAGGGGCTCAGCAGCGCACAAAGTAGCTGTTCTTTCTTTGGAAGAAGAAAAGCCACACGCAGGCCTCGAGACAGCGAGAGAAAAGGAGGCCTCAGTGGACACGTTCCACTCGTCAGACTCCGAGCAAGGCCAATGTTCCAAGACGCCGTGTGGTGTCTGGTCCACTCCTCCGATCCCAGCAACTGGGGCAAGTCCATTCCTGCCGAACAGCCGCGGAGATGCCGGAGATGCCGGAGCCGCCGGAGCAGGCCCCTCGGGGCAGACGAATTAAGTGACTTTTTCCGGGAATTTAGGAAGCTTCAGTCGCTGAATGAAAAAATCCATCTTTGTCATGAGTCACAAACGCACGTCTTCCACGTCGGAATTAGGTCAAGAGGAGAAAGGACATCGTGAGGCCAATTTGCAGGCGACTCGGATGAAATGGCTCAAGGAGCTTCCACAGCTCCACCAAAGGACGGGCACTGAGGGTCAGGTTTGGAAAGGGAGGAGGGGACGCGGCCGCGGAGGACTTTCACCGCACACCCATCTGGGAGGCAGGCTCTGCAAAACACTGACTTCTCCTAAGTCTTATGCTTGTGGGGATGTAAAATGGTGCAGTTGCCACGGAAAGCAGGATGGAGGCTCCTCAGACAAGCAAGCACAGAACTGCCATACGATCCAGCGATTCCACTGCTGGGTATAGACGCAAGAGAATCGAAGGCAGGTCGCAGACAGGTGCGCACGCCCATGCTCACTGCGGCATGTTCACAGTAGCTGAAACGTGGAGCAACCCAAACGTCCATCACAGGTGAGTGGATACACAGAGCGCGTGCAACGAAATGTTCCTCCGCCTTGAACAGGATGGAAATTCCGACGGATGAACCTTGAAAGCATTACGCAAAGGGGGTCTGGTTCAACTGAAGCTTCCAGTCTGGGAGGTCTGTGGGGTCTGAGATTCTGCATTTGTAATGAACATCCAGGGGAGGGTCCACATCACTGGTCCTCGGCCCACACTTTGAGTAGCAGAGACCCCATCAGCACCGGAACTCTCCGCTAGCCCTAACGCCTCCATCTCCAGGAGGAGCTCTCTGTAAACTGGATGGTGCCGTGACCCCCACAGCTTCCCAAGGCAGGAGAATACCCCTCAGGGGTGAGCAGACTCTCTCCAGGCAGCTGCTGCAGGCAGGTCACGAATCACCGCCATGTCTAAGAGTGGAGGGCTGGCTGCTGGGAATAAAGCAGTGATGGAGGCTGGGTGCGGTGGCTCACGCCTATAATCCCAGCACTTTGAGAGGCCGAGGCAGGAGGATCATTTGAGCCAGGAGTTTGAGATCAGCCTGGGCAACATAGCAAGACCCTGTCTCTACAAAAACTAAAAAATTACCCAGGCGAGGTGGTGCATGCCTGTAGTCCGAGCTATGAGGGAGGCTGAGGTAGGAGGATCGATTGAGCCTAGGAGTTTGAGGCTGCAGTGAGCTGTGTTTGCCGCTGCGCTCCAGCCTGGGAGGCAGAGCAAGACCTTGTCTCTTAAAAAAGGAACACACTGATGGAAAGAGTCGGGATCTGCAGGCAGAAGAGCAACAAGGACACTCCCCCTGCTCCTTCCACAGCTTCAGGGCCTCGAGTCCCAGATACTGAACAGAGAGGGAAGCAGAAACCTTAGGAAAATGGCATGTCCCCCATCCAGCCCCAGCTCCTGCCAACGCCCCTGCCGGGGTCCGGGATACGGCATGTCCCCCATCCAGCCCCGGGCTCCTGCCAGCGCCCCTGCCGGGGTCCGGGATACGGCATGTCCCCCATCCAGCCCGCGCCCCTGCGGGGTCCGGGATGACTCTCAGCACGACACACCCCCTCCTCAGAGCAAAGTGGGCTCAAGCCAGGTTGGGGGAAAGGTCAGGTTCTGGCCCAGCCCCTTCTCTCCATGCTGGGCCGGGTGGCACCTGCCCCACCTGAGCTGGACCTCCTCTAAGTGACTCGGGTAAATATGAGACTGCCCAGTCTTCCTCCATTAGGACTCAGGCCATCGTTTCATAGCAGGCTCCCCGGCACCCACACTGTGGGACACATTTGGCTGAGACCAGAAAAAAACCCATCGCTTCCCTCAAACAGTGACAAGGCATCCCAGGCTCAGGTGGGCTCTGCTGTGGCCCCGCCCAGCTCCCCATCGCTGGCTGGACTCTCAATGAGACTCAAAGCTGGCTGACTCAGATCCCAAGCAATTAGGAGCACCAGGCCTCTCTAATGAACCAGCCAGCCCCTCTCCCTTCCCACCACGGCCCTCAGATAATGAGGGCAGGCAGCCAAGACAGGAGGCCCAATTACGGAGGGGACGCAGCGCCCAGGACCGGCATCTCGGCTTCCGCCCGCGAGCTCATTAGCTTGTAGCTGCTGAACGCTGCCAGGGCTCTTGCTGGGGACGCCTCTGTGTGTCCAGGAGCACCTGAGGCTCTGTCCTCCCCAACCATGCCTGGGCCTGGATGCTTCCCACGGCGGGGATCTCCCCAGCATCCCTTCTCCAGCCTGCCTGAGCCCACACACCTCCCAGGGCCCCGGGCTGCAGCCGTCCACAGAAGGTGCGGAGGCGGAATGTGGAGATGGAAATAAACAGGGAGGTGCCCCAGAAGCCGGCAGGCCCAGAGTGGAGGGCGTTCCCTGCACCGTGTTGAGCCCTCCCAGCCCCCCAGGGCTGCCGGCTTAACCCCAACCCCAGCTGTAATTAATTACCCATGATGGTTTCACACCTCCCCCGGCCCCCAGCACTGGGATCTGCCTGGCTCCTGACACCAGCAGGTGTGTGATAAATATTCATGGGATGAGGAACGGATGGCATTGTCTCTCCTCCCAGACATCAGAGAGCCCTGCAGGGACGAGGGCTTCGCAGGGGCTATGTCTGGGCCTCCCTGCATCTCCAGTGACTCGGGTTCTAGGCAACCACCCCTACAGCAGGGCCCCCAGGGGGTCAGTGTCTCTGCGATCATCTCCCTGGGGTCCCAAGCCTTCTGCACCTGCCCATTCACTGCTCAAACGCAGCTGGTCCTCCGAAAGACTCCTCTGCACCTGCCCATTCACTGCTGAAATGCAGCTGGTCCTCCGAAAGACTCCACCCTCTCACAAGTCACCTACAGCTCAGCGTCCCAAGGATCTCAGCTCTGCCCTGGGTTTGCAGGATCTCAGCCTCAGAGGCAGCGGGAGCAGGCCCCATCCCTCCTCCACCGTCCACTGTCCCTAAGTCGAATCTGCCATTGCGTCCTGTGCTCCTTTTCCCTTCCGCACACGCCTCTGTGCTCCCCCAGGCATCATCCTCACAGCTGGACGCTTGCCCAGCCTGTTTCCAGCTTCGAGCCTCGGCCTATGTGGTCTTCCCCTCCCCGATGCCCTTCCCTCTGCCCTCAGCCTTGCAGAAGTCTGCCCAGCCTCCAGGGGCCCACTCCTCCAGGCAGCCCTCCTGGCTGCTTTGAGTCCTGGGAACCCCAGTCCCAGCCACACGCGTCACGCTAGAGAGTACCACCGTCGGCCCATCGTGACCGTCAGGACCTGAGGGAAGCGACCACCCTGAACACCTCTCTTTTTGGATCCCCCTAACCCAGGATTGGCACACAATACGCTAAGCGACTGAGAGAGACATTTACATGAATAACTCGCACAAACACTGAGGGTTGTCCCTGCTGGCTCAGGACGTCCAGTGAGCTACAAAGGCTTCCAGAGGCTTCTATGTAAATTATAGAAAACATGGGACTAACTGCGGGAGCTCCAATTTTAAGAAAACAAGAATTCCAGGGAGGAGAATGTGGGTGCTATGAACTGTGTCCCCTCAAAATTCCTATATTGAAGCCGTGACCCCCAGAGTGACTGTATTTGGAGAGAGGGTCTTTAGGAGGTAATTAAGGTAAAATGAGGTTGCGAGGGTGAGGCCCTAATCCAATAGGACTCGTGTCTTTATCAGAAAAGTAAGAGGCTGGGTGCTGTGGCTCACATCTGTAATCCCGGCACTTTGGGAAGCGGAGGTGGGAGGGTTGCTTGAGAGCTAGTTTGAGACCAGCCTGGGCAACAAAGCAATACCCTGTCTCTACAAAAGATTACACATTACACAGGCATGGTGGCGCACATCTGTAGTCTCCGCTACCCGGGAAACTGAGGCAGGAAGGTTGCTTGACCCCAGGAGGTGGAGGCTGCAGTGAGCGATGATCACGTGACTTCACTCCAGCCTGGGTGACAGCGTGAGAACCTGTCAAAAAAACAAAAAAGCAACAGGAGGAGGAAGAGACCAGAGCCCTCTCCCCTTGCCACGCGAGGACACGAGGAGACGGCAGCTGTCTGCGTGCCAGGGAAAGGGCCCTCACCAGACACAGAATCAGCCAGCACCTTGATCTCAGAATTTCGTGCCTCCAAACTCCGAAAAATGCCTACTGCTGAAGGCGCCTAGTCTGCGGCGTGTTGTTACGGCGGCCTGAGCCGACTACGCCACGGGGAGTCACTCAGCCTCTTCTGCAATGTCTGGGGATCTGCTCCATCCTTGGTAACACGTGTGTGGCCTCAGCAGGCCGGACCCTGGAGTGGATTCTTAACCACCACAGGCACCCTTTACTGCAGGCTGCCCGCGGGCCAGGCGGTCGGCGAAGGATACTACTTTCATCACAATATTTAACATAGTACTGGAAGTTCTAGCCTGAGCAATTAGGCAAGTGATGCTGCACCGCGGCATCCATCAACAGAGACCGAAGCTTAATGACCCCATTTCACAGATGAAAGAACAGAGGCCCGGAGAGGTTAAGTGACCTGTACGAGACCGCACCACCGTGGCCACACTGGGACCTCAACCCGAGTCCGTCTGGTCCTGCAGCTCCGCGCGACCACCTCACAGTCCTGCAGCCAGGGAGGAGGGAAGCTGGCCCTGCCGGTCCCTGCAGGAACACGGAGGCACCCCTGAAAGTACAGACGAGTTCCTCCCATCCGGGCACGAGCCCCAGCACTGCGTGGCGTCTGCGTGGGGACAGTCCTCACCGGCAAGTCCAGGACCACCTGCTGCTCGGGGTGGACCAAGCGACCTCTCGCCCCGGCCCCCGGCAGTCTGGGGCTCTTTCCTTCCCAGAACCCTCGTTCACCCCAATTCCTCCCCATCTGCTGAGAATACACTGAAGAGGCCGACGCTCTGTCTTAGCAAATGGCCTCAGTCCTCACGTGGCCTTGTCCCCAACCCTATCATCTCCCGGTGACGGCCATCCCCACCTAACTTGTCTCCAGCACTACGGTCATCTCTTAAAAACACAGATCACATCACACCCCTGCTTCAGACACTCCGCTGGCGTCCCATTAAACGCAGGTGAAATCTCAGCTCCTGACCTTGACCGGCGAGGCTCCCTGTGATGGGCCATCCCGCCGCTCACACTCCCTGCCCCAGACGCCACCATCTGCCCCTTGAACATGCCCAGCTGGTTCCTGCCTCAGGGCCTTCGGGACTCATCCGGGGGAAGCCTGCCGTTCCCTCCGCCGGGACGGTTCCACCCCGATCTTCCCAGGGCCAGCTCCTGCTTGTTTGGGCCTGAGCCGGGAGAGGCCCCCAGGCCGCCCGCTAGGAGCTCCGCGTTAATTCAGCGGTGTCCTCGGGGTGCCTAGTGCTGCTCCATGTTTAGTCATTTGTCCTCTCCAGGCCCCGACCCCTGGAAAGTCGTCTCCACCACAGGGTGGACTTTGTCTCGTTCGCGGCGTCGCCAGCACCCGGAGCAGGGCTTGCACACGATGGGCTATTGTTTAAAGAACAAGTGACTACGAATGAACGAACGACACCACCTTCTCCAAGAAGTTAGAGTGACCCTCCGAAGCCCCCAAATGCCCACCATCCAGCGGTGTTCCCCTCACACCCTCTCCTCTCACCTCAATCCTGGAACAAGCCCCTCAGAAGCTCAAAGGCTCCCCCGCCTCACAGCTCAAGGCAGGACCTGTAGTCCCACCTCCGCGGACCTGTAGTCCCCGTCCCACCTCCACTGACCTGTAGTCCCCGTCCCACCTCCACTGACCTGTAGTCCCCGTCCCACCTCCGCGGACCTGTAGTCCAGGCCCTTCACAGGGCTTAGAAGGAGCCAGCAAAGCCTGACACCGACGTCCCCATCATCCCTCCAGTATTCTTGGACCAGTTAATCCACATTCCTCAGCCCAGTTTACCACATATGACAGAACAGGAGAAAAGACTGACCACAGCTGTGATCCTGGCTTCCCTACTTATTACCGGGCAGATTAACCTCACTGCACCCTTGGTTTTCTCATCCCGCTTTTGAGTGCTCCTGAAAATGCCCTCCAGGTTGCCAACGGCCTCCATGATCCACGTCCATGTTCATTTATTTTGACTTCTCCATCTTTCCCGGTCCTCTCAGCACTTCCCACCCCACCCCATCCTCCATCCTCCATCTTCTGTCCTCTGTTATTTCTTCCTAGGGTTTATTATTTCCTGAAATCATCTTGTTTATTTGATCATTACTTGTTTTTTAGTTCCCTTGCCCAATATAATCTCAAAAAAGTTCCTTCTCTGTCTTTTTCAGTATAGTAACTCAAGTCCTAAAACCACGACTAGGCTGGGCGCGGTGGCTCACGCCTGTAATCCCAGCACTTTGGGAGGCCGAGGTGGGCGGATCACCTGAGGTCAGGAGATCGAGACCGGCCTGGCCAACATGGCGAAACCTCATCTCTACTAAAATACAAAAATTAGCCGGGCGTGGTGGTGCACGCCTGTAATCCCAGCTACTCGGAAGGCTTAGGCAGGAGAATTGCTTGAACCCGGAAGGTGGAGGTTGCAGTGAGCCGAGATTGCGCCATTTGCACTCCAGCCTGGGTGACAGAGCAAGACTCTGTCTCCAGAAAGCAAAAACAAAAGAAAACTTGAGTAGCACATGGAAGTGACTTGAGGATGGTTCCAGAAAAACTAAGGTGAGCACAAAAAAGAGGAAGACGTGGTCTCCTGAGAACAGTGTTTCTAACCTGGGAGGGCAGCAAAGGGAACCCCATTGTAACAGCCGTGCAGCTCCCAGCCTAGGAGGAGCAGGAGTGAGAATCCAGAAGGGTTTATGCCAGGAAAAAAAAAAACAGCCTCCATGTAATTGTAAAATCGAGATGTTAACTAATCTTGAGGATTAGAAGGCACATTATTCTCTCAGCAATAAGAAAAAGGCAAGTCGAAACTCCAGGAAAAACTAAAAGTTATATTTAAAAAGTCCTAGATTCAATATGAAACCATTTAATATGTGGCACAATTCAGTATAAGGAGAAAATCAGTTTGACCTCCCTGCAAAGATCGTTCTTCTTTGAGTAACTGGGGATCAACAGAAGTAAGCCAGTAGAACAGAAAGTGCCATCCTGGCACACTGTGTGGCCTTGAAGAAAATAGGATGTATCTAATAACAACTGAAAACATGTTTTTCTTGTTGACTTAATATATTCTGGAGATAACACTTACTGAGTGCCTATGTGCCAGGCAAGGTTTGAAGAGTTTTGCATTTAGGAATATTTAATCCTCTGAGCATGGTGAGGTGCATGGCATCATGACCACATTTTACAGATGAGGAACATCAGGTGTGAGATACTAAACGAGTTTTCTGAGGTCTTAGCAGAAGGGCTAGATTCGCACCCTGACTTCTAACGCCAGCTCTGGGTCTCGTGGCTTGGGCGTGAATCTAGCAGAAGGGCTGGAAGGTACATCCACGCGACGAGACCCAGAGCTGGCCCTAGACGTCAGGCCATTTGATTTTTAAGTCTTAGTCCTTCTGGCCAAGAGGCAGAGGACACCACACGCCCAACGCAGACGCACACAGTCCTGGGAGCCAGGATGCAAAGCCACAGAGCACCAGGGCGGGTCCAGGCTGGGATGGGCCAGAGCAGGGTCTTACCTTCCTGCAGTCTTTGCAGAACACCGACGAGCTGCCCAGGAAGCCCAGCACCTCCCCACAGAGCAGGCACTGGGACAGGCCATTCCCCATCACGTTCCGCCTCATGGTCTCCAGCCGCTCCACCAGCCGCCTGCGGCACAGGACACAGAGTCAGAGGGAACGTGCTTCCCGCCTGGGCGCAGCTGCCACCGAGGCCCAAAACCGTACCGCGCCACATGTGCTGTCCCCCACCCAGGTGGTTGTTCCTCGCACTTCCCTGGCTCACTGCGAATCCTTCGTTCACTCACCAACTATTCACTGAGCACCTGAGTCATCAGACACGGGGAATATCGTAGCAAACACGCGAGAGACAGACATGGTCCCTGCTCTCATGGAACTTACCTTCAATAAGGAAGGAAATTCATAAACAAGAAAACAAGCAAACTGATTTCAGATAGGGAGATGAAATGGAAATAGTGGCGGGAGGGAGGGGGAATTGGGGGGATGGAGGGCAAGAGAGACTGAGGGGAGGGAGGGCAAGGGAGACTGAGGGGAGGGAGACTGAGGGGAGGGAGACTGAGGGGAGGGAGACTGAGGGGAGGGAGACTGAGGGAGACTGAGGGGAGGGAGACTGAGGCGAGGGAGACTGAGGCGAGGGAGACTGAGGGGAGGGAGATTGAGGGGAGGGAGACTGAGGGGAGGGAGACTGAGGGAGACTGAAGGGAAGGAGGGCAAGGGAGATTGAGGGACAATGGCATGTTCCATGGGGACCAGCGATGGCTCTCAGAGAACAGGTGGACTCACAGCTGAAGAACGAGCCATGCCATCTGGCCTGTTTTTCCCACTGTAAAGACAGGAAGGCCAGACACGGTGGCTCACGCCTGAAATCCCAGCCCTTTGTGAGGCTGAGGCAGGCGGATCGCTTGAGCCCAGGAGTTCAAGACCAGCCTGGGTAACATAGTGAGAGCCCGTCTCTAAAAAAAAAAAAAAAAGCTGGGTGTGGTGGTGCCCTGGTACCCACCCGCGGTTCTAGCTACTTAAGGCTGAGGTTGGGGGATCGCTTGAGCCCAGGAAGTTGAGGCTGCAGCGATCCGTGATCACACCCCTGCACTCCAATCTACACGACAGAGACCCTGTCTCAAAAAAAAAAAGAAAGAAAGAAAAGAGAAAGAAAAAGAAAAGAAAAGATGAAAGATACGTAGGAGGCCAGCAGAATGAAATCGATTCCTGCCCAGTGCATTTTTTCTTCCTACTCGTGCTTTTCTGTGGTTTTCAGATTTTCTAGGAAATACAAATTTCTTTTGTAATTAAACAAACACAGAACACGATGAAAGTGCTGGAAGACTGAGCTGTGGTGGGCGCTGGAGTCAGAGGCCGGGAGCGGCTCCTGCGGGAGCTTTTGAGGGCGACCCGAACCCTCCCTTGGCTGAACCACAGCTGACCCGCAGGTGCACAGAGCCAAACAGCCCCCGGGGCGCTTCACCACGCTCATTCGCGCCCACAGCCGGGGCGCACACCTCAGCTGCTAGCGTGCTCTGACGGGCCTATCCTGAGGCCTCAGCAGGCTGAGTTACACTCCGGGGTGTTGAGGCAGAGCCAGTGACCTCCTGACCCCTCCCAGAGGTGAAATGCAGCACCAGGACGCAGCGTGCCGGCCTCCCAGTCCCCTGTGCTTGCACCAAAGCCCTTGCTGTCCTCCCACTGAGCTGGCTCCGGCCCCGCCTCACCCAATTCTCTGCTGCTCCAGGACGTCCAGCCGCTCGGCCCTCTGGATGACCTGCAGGATGGCCTCCACCTCCGCCGGGCTGAGGTGCTGGTTCCTTCTCTGCTTCTCTGTCTGGTAGGTGTGCACAGACCAGCCTGTCTGCAGCCTCGAGAGGGAGCAACACAGACCGCGTTGAGGCCTCCCCAGTGCAAACTCCTGCAGCCCCTACCACATCCACCAAGCCCTCCTGAGAACAGTCAGTGGACAGCCCAGGTGCTACGTGCCGGGGGCGAGGAGTGTGGGCAACAGAGACGGGGCAGACACAGGCTCCAGGCACCAGCCCTGCCATCCGCCGGCTCCTGGGCCTTGGCAAAGACGGCAGCACCATCTTAGCCCAGGAGGCAGAAACACGGAATATGACCCTCAGGGACACACAGAAGGCCAAGGTCACGGCACATGAGGGTCAAGGGAGGAGCAGGAGAGATTACCAAGAGAAGGAAAAGGGAGCTCCCAGCTCCGTCAGGTGGTGAGACGGAGTTTACCAGGGGACAGGAAAGGAATGTAATCAGGGTCAAGACACAGCTGTTGATATGAACACCCTGAGAACTGGCAGGTTCAAGGCAGGAGGGGAAAGCGGGTTTCGCCAGAGGAGCTATGGTGAGGGCAGGCAACGGCGAGGCAGGGCTGGGAGTGGGTCCGGAGGCTGAGCTCTCCGCTGCACTGGGCTGCAGGGGTGCTGCCTCCTGAGGCTGTAACTGGGGCGGGGGAAGGACTCAAACTCCTTCTATTTTTCTGGGCAGGGAGAGAGCGGCAGCAGCAGATCAAACCGCAGAGCCCCTGCCCTGGGTGGGCGCCAGCTTCCGGGACACACTCCGTGCCTGTGACATTGCTGTGTGCAGAGATGAATGAGACGGGAAAAGCCTCTGCACCCTGAAGAACTGCAGTACGGTGGGGGAGGCAGATGCCAAACCAATGACTCAGACACCTATTTAACGAACAGGTGTGAGGCGTTTTCATTCAACGCATTATAAAGCACCGGCTGGGACGCCCGGCCTCTTGGGCGCAGGGACACGCTGCTTGGTGGGACGTGCAGGTGGCGGCAGGAAGTGAACAAACAAGAGAGTTCCCGGCAGGGAGGGGATGGGCTCTGGAAAGGCTTCTTCTTTCTTTCTTTAGGGAAGTGTCAGAAGAGTCCTGGAGGCAGGACCTAGGGCAGCTGAGGGAGGCGGACCCTCTCCCGGGGTCTCCCTGACACAGGATGGGCCCCGGTGGTCTCATGTCTTGCCTGGTCCCGGCTGTTGCAGCGAGGTGGGCCCAGACCCTCCATCACCCCGAGAGGCAGGCCTGGACCCTCACAGTCACCCTGCAAGGCAGGCTAGACCCTCAGAGTTGCCCTGTAAGGCCCCAACCCTCAGCCACCCTGCGAGGCAGGCCTCCCGTTTCTCAGAGGAGATGGGGGGTGGAAGGTAGCCGGCCAGCAGGAATCGGGGGTTGGCCGCCTCCACCGCTGACTCAAGGCCTGAACACTGACCTGCGGAGTTCACACCCAGCAGCTGCTGACAGTCCTGCCTGGGAGCATTTCGGGCTCCCCCAGGGCCTCCTCTGCGCCCAGGTTCCTACCTCCATCCGCTCCGCCTCCTGGCCCCAGCCATCCACGTCCTCTCATCTGACCTGCTGCTCCAGGCCCTGACTCCCGCCTACGGCCACAGCTCCACTGAGCGTGCTGCCCACCCCCCTCGCAATGCCCCGTCCACACGGCCGTAGGAGGAGGCGGCCAACCTGAGGGCACCTGACATCGATGGGCAGCAACCTCCAGGAAGAACCCGCACGTCTGGGAGCCCCGCCTGTCATTTCCCCCGCACGGCGCCCTCGTCTCTCGGCTCACCTGGCCTCTCCAGTTTCTCCCTCGTGTTTTAGGCTGCCTGCAGTCCCCAGGCCTTTGCTCATGCTGCACCCTTCACCTGGGGCACCTGTCTCTCTCCCTAAACCCTCTGTCCACCTCTCACTCCTATTCTGTCTGTCTATCTATCTGTCTATCTATCATCTATCTATCTGTCTGTCATCTATCTGTCTATCGTCTATCTACTTCTCCATCCATCTGTCTATCATCTGTCTATCTATCCATCCATCCATCCATCCATCCATCCATCCATCCAGTCTGTCGCCCAGGCTGGAGTGCAACGGCACAATCTCAGCTCACAGCAACCTCCACCTTCCGGGTACAAGCGATTCGCCTGCCTCAGCCTCCCAAGTAGCTGGGATTACCGGCATGCACCACCATGCCTGGCTAATTTTTATATTTTTAGGAGAGAGGATTTCACCATGTTGGTCAGGCTGGTCTTGAGAACTCCTGGCTTCAGGTGATCCACCCACCTCAGCCTCCCAAAGTCCTGGGATTACAGGCGTGAGCCACCATGCCCAGCCTATTCTTTCTAAAGACTTCTTTACACATGACCTTCACCTGGAGGCTTTTCCTTGATCCAAAACAGGCAAAGAATCTACTCTCAGAGTTCCTGGAAGGCCTGGGTGCACGTCCTTCATTGGGCTGATACATTATTAGGAGATAACATGAAACCCCCCATCTCCCCTCCAGAACGTGAGTCTCTGGAGGACCAGGCCCTGCCCCTGGCCCCTGCCTATCTCTCCGTCTTCCTTCCACACTGTCCAGCCTTCACACTGTGCACTCGCAACACACTGACCTCCGGCCAGGGCTCCACTTGCCCCGTTCCTTCTACCTCGGGGCCTTCGCACATGCTGTTCCCTCTGCCTGGAAGCGCGTCCCTCCCACTGCCGTCTAACGTTGCCCCATCGTCTGGGTCTCAGTGGAGGCCGCACACTCTCAGGGAAGCCCCTCCTGATCTCGACTAGGCTACACCTTCACCCACGTCCCCACTGCCTGTTGTCACCATCAAAGCAACTTACCTAACTATTCAAATAATGCCCGCCTCTGCCCACCTGTGCTTTAAGACCAGGGACCGTGTTGGTCCTGTTCACTGCTGTGCAGTCAGTGTCTGGCACGTAACAGGGGGTTAGAAAATGTCTGGTGGCAGCTGGAGGACTGAGGAGAGCCCCGAGCTGCAGCCCCGACGTCCCTGAGGGTCCCACGGGGCACAGCTCCCGGCTCTGCGGGTGGGAGTTAGTACGCCTCTCCTTTCCGGAGACTGTGCCAGGCTCGAGCAGGCAGCACCCCAAGGGAGGGGATAAAGGCATTCTCTCTTCCAAAGGTGCTCCGGCAGCTTTTGGCTGCTGCTGAGCGAGAGACAAGGTCAGGGAGTGCCGAAGGGAACCCTGGAGGGTCACGAGTCCTGCTGGGCCGTGTCTAGAGCACAGCGGCAGCGCGCTCCTTGGAAACTCCTACCCTGCCTGGGAGGACACTTCATCTGCCCGGCATCAGAGGACAGGGAGGCAGAGGGACCAACCTCACCCACTGTGGGGGCCGCACGAAGGAGCTGAGCCCTCCCGGCGAAGGAGAGAAGTTAACTGTGGTGCCAAGATTCCTGCAAATCACGCAGGACTCCACTCTTCTCGGGCGTTTCAAATTAGTTTTTCTACTCCCCTATGATGTTTCCGTTCTGTCCCCTGCAGGTTCGTAACATCTCATTACAAAGTGTTTGAATTTGGTCCCATTCGGGAAACGCTGGCTCCCGTGATTGGCATGGGTTGAAGGACGAAGGGGCCCGTTTGGACTTATCAGACGTCGGAGACCCCCAGCCCCTCGGATGGACAGGGAGGGGCTGGAAGGCAGCCGAGGCACTTGAGACCCCCATCTGCAGCCACAGTGGACAGTCGGTGGAGATGGCCTGACCTACCCAGAGCTGAGAGCTCACTAGGCTGAGGGATTGCAGGAAAACCAGGGCCGGGCACGGTGGCTCATGTCTGTAACCCCAGCACTTTGGGAGACCAAGGCGGGTGGATCACTTGAGGTCAGGAGTTCGAGACCAGCCTGGCCAACATGGCAAAACCCCCGTCTCTACCAAAAATACAAAAATTAGCCCATCGTGGTGGCACCTGTAATCCCAGCTACTCGGGAGGCAGGAGAATCGCTTGAACCCGGGAGGCAGAGGCTACAGTGAGCTGAGATCGCGCCACTGCACTCCAGCCTGGGTGACACAGTGAGACTCAGTCTTAAAAAAAAAAAAAAAAGGAAAACCAGGACCCCCAAGGGAAGAAACTGGAAGTGAGGAACTAGTGAGGTTCTCAGGAGAGCACGGAGAAGGCCCTGGGACAGCTCTGGGCTGGTCGCGCTTCGGCCTGAGGGGCAGCTCTTCGTCCATTCAACAGGCCTTTGTTCCCCCGTCTCACAGTGCCAGGCACTCGGCTATGACTGGGCATCCAGGGACCAAAGGCTCCCTGTCTTAAGGGACTTGCAGTCCTACGGCTCAGTGACAAGAGAGAAGGCACGTGAGGTGAGGTGGGTCCCTGCGGCCTTTTGTGATAGAAAGGACACAGGCTTAGGAGTCGGCTGGACCCAGGTGCGGGTCGCAGCCCTGCCACCCACAAGTTAAGTGACGTAGGCAAGGAGCTCAGCCTCACTTTTCTCATCTGGGAAATGGGGATAAATTCTGCACGGTAGTTGAATGAGTGGATGGCTGTGTCCAGGGCCCGGAGTGTGGTGTGCATCCGACGGGCACTTCTCTGCAAACACCTGTTTCAGGGCTCCTGGGAATGAATCTTGCTAAAGACAGGAGAAGAGCAGGGAGGCCGCAGGAAGCGAAGGCCTGGGGGGCCCCAGAGGTACTCACTTGGCTCGAAGGGCAAGCTGCCGGTCATTGGGGCAAACCCACTGGTCATTCCCGCTGCCGAAGATGGTGTCGGCCATGGCTCGGAGCACCCGGCTGGGGGAGGGGAGTCACATCTGAGATGAAGGAGGGAAGAAGAAAGAGTGCATCACTGGCTGGGGTACAGATGGCAGACGGGGTCTCTATGCACTCAGCCCCTCCACCGCACCTCCATGCGTTGTCCCCATGGATGCCTGGAATCTCACTGTGCGAACCGTCTCTCCAGCAAAACACTGTTCCTCAAGACTCCTCTTCAGAAGGCTCATGATTCTGGGAGGGTGACCAGGTGGATCATGTGGCCGAGTGCCAAGAGTGAACGTGACTGGCATCAAAGGGTTAGACTCAGAAAGGAGAGGGCAGGCACACCCTTAGCAGTTTTCAACTCAGCCCAGGAGGCCATCTGTTCCCTGCCCCCTCCCAGTACAGCAGGGGCCAAACTGAGCACGTCACCCAGCAGGAGGTACTGGGCTGGGGGGTGATGGCCAGAGTAGAGCAGGGGCTGACCCGACCACGTCACCCAGCAGGAGGGGCTGGGCTGAGGGGTGATGGCCAGACAGGCTGAAACCCTACACCTCTCCCAAGCCTGGGGACCTGGCTCTCCTTCCCAACAGATTCACACCGATGGTCACAATGCCCTCGAGGGGAGGCAAGAGGGCAGGGGGTGGCAGCTACAGCCAGGATCGCCACCCGGCACCGTGCCAAGGGGTGCCGCCCATAGACACTGCCATGAGCATGGCATCTGGGGATCCCGCAGGGAGGTGACCCTGCTCCAGGACCCCCGATGGGTCACCTGTGCACCGTCTAGTGTAGCCGGCTTCCTCCTTGCCTCCAAGGACAGGATTATCTTTGGTGATCTATCGTGAGGACGCCACACGTGCATTCTGAAGGGAGAGTGGGATGAGGCTGAGGGTATCTCAATCCCAGAGCAAGAATGAGGGGCTCTCCTGAGTCACCCACACTCCCCTGGTCGAATTCCAGCTTGGCCAGCGGTTCTCAAACCCAGGACCCCTTTACGCTCTTAAAAAATATCCAGGTTTGAAATCCATTTGGCACTTCCTCAAAATGTTAAATACAGATTTACCATATGACCCAGAAACTCTGCTCCTGGTTACAGACCCAAGACATGTCCTCACCGAAACCTGTGCACAAATGTTCTCAGCAGCATTATTCACAACAGCCAACAAGTGGAAACAACGAAAATATCCACCGACCGATGAATGAGGAAAATGTGCTATTTCCGTACAATGGATTATTTACAAGGGATTATTATTTGGCCACAAAAAGGAATGGGGTACTAACACCAGCTAAATCATGGACAAACCTTTAAAACATCCGAAGTAAGAAAAGTCAGTCGTAAAAGACCACGTACTGTATGATTCCGTTTACATGATGTGCCCAGAATAAGCGAATCTGAGAGGGAAGGTGATAAGTGGTTATCGGGTCTGCAGGAAAAGGGAACAGACTGCCAGTGGGTTCAGGACTTCTTTTTGGGGTGATAAAAATGTTCCGGAATTAGACAGTGGTGATGGTTACACAATTTTGTGAATATACTAAAACCACTGAACTGCATCCTTTAAAAGTGTGAATTTTATGGTCTATGAATTACAACTTCAGCACCAATACAGACCACGAAAAAAATGAATTATAACCCATTCATAGGCTGGACATGGTGGCTCATACCTGTAATCCCAGCACTTTGGGAGGCTGAACTGGGCAGGTCACCGGAGCCCAGGAGTTCGAGATCAGCCTGGGCAACGTGGTGAAACCCTGTCTCAACGAAAAGAACAAAAATTAGCTGGGCGTGGTGCATATCTGTGGTCCCAGCTACACTCGACCTCCTCCTGAGTGCAGGGAGCCACGACGGCGCCACTGCACTCCAGCCTGGGTGACAGAGCGAGACTCTCTCTCAAAAAAACAACAACAAAATGCTATAAAAAATTATTGAGGTCGGATGTGGTGGCTCAGGCCCGTAACCCCAGCAATTTGGGAGGCCAAGGCGGGAGGATTGCTTGAGGTCAGGAGTTCAAGACCAGCCTGGCCAATGTGGTGAAACCCTGTCTCTATTAAAAATACAAAAAAAAAATTAGCCAGGCGTGATGGCACATGCCTGTAATCCCAGCTACTCAGGAGGGCGAGGCAGGAGAATCGCTTGAACCTGGGAGGTGGAGGTTTAAGTGAGCCGGGATCGTGCCATTGCACTCCAGCCTGGGCAACAAGAGTGAGACTCCGTCTTCAAAAAAAAAAAAAAAGACATTATTAAGGAATCCAGAACACATGGGCTATGACCATTGCTAGTTACCAGAAATTAAAACTGAGAAAATCTTTAAAATTTTGTTAATTCATTAAAAATAATAAACCCGTTACAAGAAAAAAACAACCCCATCAGAAAGTGGGCAAAGGATATGAACAGACACTTCTCAAAAGAAGACATTTATGCAGCCAACAGACACATGAAAAAATGCTCATCATCACTCGCCATCAGAGAAATGCAAATCAAAACCACAATGAGATACCATCTCACACCAGTTAGAATGGCCATCACTAAAAAGTCAGGAAACAACAGGTGCTAGATGATGTGGAGAAATAGGAACACTTTTACACTGTTGGTGGGACTGTAAACGAGTTCAACCATTGTGGAAAACAGTATGGCGATTCCTCAAGGATCTAGAACTAGAAATACCATTTGACCCAGCCATCCCATTACTGGGGATATACCAGAAGGATTATAAATCATGCTGCTATAAAGACACATGCACACGTATGTTTATTGCGGCACTATTCACAATAGCAAAGACTTGGAATCAACCCAAATGTCCATCAGTGACAGACTGGATTAAGAAAATGTGGCACATATACACCATGGAATACTATGCAGCCATAAAAAAGGATGAGTTTGTGTCCTTTGTAGGGACATGGATGCAGCTGGAAACCATCATTCTCAGCAAACTATCACAAGAACAGAAAACCAAATTCCGCATGTTCTCACTCATAGGTGGGAATTGAACAGTGAGATCACTTGGACTCAGGAAGGGGAACCTCACACACCGGGTCCTATTGTGGGGAGGAGGGAGGGGGGAGGGATAGCATTAGGAGATATACCTAATGTAAATGACGAGTTAATGGGGGCAGCACACCAACATGGCACATGGATACATATGTAACAAACCTGCATGTTGTGCACATGTACCCTAGAACTTAAAGTATAATTTTAAAAAAACCCTTTAGACGTTCACGATTTACATATTTTATGAAAAACTACACTTAAAAAGCAATTAGACAAATACATTGTTTTACATTTTTACAACTGTTTTTAATGTTTGGCTTCACAAAAAAAACAGCGGGACATTCATATCTGATTCTTCACTCACACATTTGTGACAGGTGGTTTCACTGAAGTCCATGAAGGACATCCAGACCCTCACAAATGTGCACGATGGCTGAAAAGAGGAGCACTCTTTTTTACTTTCCAGAAATTGTAAATATTTTTCTTTGATATTGCACCCAAACTCCACAAATGGTAGTTTCTTAAAGACTAGTTTCAATGCGGCATCTGAAACTACTGTTATGCCCAGACCGTTTATTCCCCGAAGAAGACCACCAGAGTCCAGAGTCAAAACTAAGCAGCAAGGATCTTTATTACAGGTTCGAACCTGGAACTCTCCCTCGCTCGCAAACGAGACGGGCAGGAGAGCTCCCCCACTGAGCTCCGAGCAGTGTCATACAGTCTAAGAAAAGTGGGCATAGAGTTATTATACAAATCAGATATATGATTGGCTAGTGTTTGAACAAGGCGATTTGGCTAACTATGATTGGTTCCCACCATTTCTGATATTTTGGTTCAAACTTTGAGGCGGGAGAGCAGGTTTATGGCAGCAAGAGTTTATCTTACTTAAACACGTCTTGTGACCTTGCCTCAGAACTTACAAAATCTCTGGTACGTGCAGAAAACCAGGTACTCACAGAACTTACGAAATCTCTGGTATGTGCAAAGATTAGAGAGCAGAACGAGGGTGTAGCGGGGGGGCGGGTACACATCTATCTTTGTGTCCTTTCACCACATCAATGAACTTCTCCTTTTCTGTACATTTGTGAGAGGATAAAACCCGGTCCCATTACTCTTCTTATGAAAACACTTCTGACCCTGTGGATCTCCGGAAGGGAGTTGGGGGACCCCCAGAGAGGCCCCAGCTCAGAGAACTGCTTTTCTAGGCCAGGGCCACCCGTTTCCCTGACGACGCACCGACCGCCACCACCTGACCACACGGGTCCAGGCCACCACCTGACCACACGGGTCCCTCTACCCCAGGGACACGTCCAGGCACCTGTTCTTCCAGATCAGACCTGACCCTCCCCAGTGGGCTGCCTCGGCAAAGAGACCTGGACAGCCCCAGGCCCCAAATAGCCAAATGTGGAAACCCCATGGCCAGGCCCATATCACCTGGGACCCCCCAGATGTAGGCTCCATCTTCTCCCCGATGAGGCTAATGGACAAGCAAGGAAAGACACGGTCAAAAGTGACACAGTCCTCAGACAACTTTAAACCAGTGCCCCATCCCAGCCTTTAGAGCACTACGGTTTGCTTTGCTTTGTTTTTTAAAAACTTCGGTTATCTTGTACTTTGCAGTCACACCACCCTACATGGGTGTGGAAAGCACTATTCTGTTCAGAGTAAACATTTAAATACACTTTACAGGCTGAACGTGGTGGCTCACGCCTGGAATCCCAGCACTTTGGGAGACCGAGGTGGGCAGGTCACCTGAGCTCAGGAGTTTGAGACCAGCCTGGGCAACATGGAGAAACCCCATCTCCACTAAAAATACAAAAATCAGCCAGGCGTGGTGGCGGGCACCTTTAATCCCAGTTATTCAGGAGGCTGAGGCAGGAGAATCGCTTGAACCTGGAAGGTGGAGGTTGCAGTGAGCCGAGATCGCGCCACTGCACTCCAGCCTGGGCAACAAAGCGAGACTCCATCTCAAAAAAAAAAAAAAAAAGGGACTAGAGGAGCTCGCCACCTCGCCCGGCTAGTTTTTTGTACTTTTTTTTTTAGTAGAGACGGGGTTTCACCGTGTTAGCCAGGATGGTCTCGATCTCCTGACCTTGTGATCCGCCCGTCTCGGCCTCCCAAAGTGCTAGGATTACAGGCTTGAGCCACCGCGCCCGGCGAAAATTTGGCTTTTATGTGAACTTACTAGAAGTCCAGGAACAAGTCAACTCTCTTCCCGTGCCTCAGTTTCCTCGTTGGTACCCAACAGAGCTGTCGGACAGAGCGACTGCCTTGGGTAATTTCAACGCCTCATTCTGACCCTGCTGAGTTACACGAGGGAGGCGAGGGAGGCGAGGGAGGCTGCTGGCTGCTCCCACGTGGGAGGTGGGAACGGAGCCCCTCCCCAGCCCAGTCCACAGGACAGAGGCGGCGGCCACAAGAACTGTATCCTCCATGTCTCCACCCTTCTCACTGCTGTAGCTTCCGGGCAAAGGAACCACAGAGCCAAACGCTGCAGAGGTCAAGGGAGACGGAAGGATGTCGCCTCCAGGGCTGGGGCCACGGGCAGTGGCAGGGCAGGTTCATCGTCGATGGCAAGTCTGTGGCTGACCACGCTCACAGGGGTGGCCCCGAGCAGATGTCGGACATGAGAACCCAGGAGAATTCAGGCCCCGGCTCTGGGACGGCTGTGCACCCCCACCCTGGCCGTGGCTGGCACCTCCGAAGGCACAGCTGTCCTTCACTCGTACAGAGCAACCTTGGGACAGATGGCGCGAGAGGAACGGCAACTCGAGGAGGCACATTTTAGGAAACTGCCCACGGAGTCAGCTTCGATTCTCCAAACCTCTTCAGCCTGCACTGGCTGCCAGCTCCCTGACTCGGCACGGAGGGCCTCACCAGCCAATCCCCATGCCCGGCACCCGGCACCCTCTTCACCAGGGGGTCAACTGTGCTCACCACCACCCAGCGCTCACCTCCCGGGCTCGGATGGATGGCAGGGAGTCTGACCCTTCTCTCTTAAGAGCAGTGCCTTGTGCGTTAAACAGGGACCGTGCCCTTGTACTGATATACGGCCATTTGTCCTGAACAAAAATTAAACTGATGAGGGAACAAAATAGGGCCTTATAGAAGGTGAGTGGAAAAGCAGGGAGGGCAAAGCCCCAGATTCGCGAGGGAGGATGGAATCGGCCTGGGGAGCAGGGGCAGGAGGTTCTGTGGACACGGCTGGTGGAGCTCTGAGGGGAGAAGAGGCAGGTTCTGTGGACGGGGCTGGTGGAGCTCTGGCCAATTCCTCAGTAAACTAGAGAGACGTGATCCCCAGGGCCAGGTCTGTCTCTGAGGTACTCCCAGCTGGGACAGGTAAGAGGCCAGAAGTGTGTGTGTGTGTGTGTGGTGTGTGCGCGTGCACACGCGCGTGCAAGCTGCGTGTGTAGGGTGCGTGTGCACGTGTGTGTGCGTGTGTGTGCGTGCAGGGTGTGTGTGTGCGTTTGTGTGCATGTGGGGGGGTGTGTGTGCATGTGTGTGTGCGTGTGTGTGCAGGGTGTGTGTGCGCGCGCGTGTGTACATGAGCATGTTCGATGAGCCCACAGGCCAAGGCCGCGGCTGGGGAAGGCAGGCCCATCGAGGGGAGGGGGGACATCCCTCCCAGGAGCCCGCCCCGAAGTCTTGAGTTCGACATGAAATTTCCATTTCTCCTTCCCCGCTGGACTGTGGCTCCCTAGAGGGTCCCTACATCCTCCTCCCTCCCTCCCTCCCTGATGCCCAGCACCGGGCCTGCTGCAAAGTAGGTGTTCAGGGAATATCCATTTAATTCAACTGCATTTCATCAGAGAGATGTGGCCTCCCCCAGACAAGGAAGAATTCAGAAAACCACCCAGACGTGCTCAGAGCAGACAGCCGGGCTCTAACCAGGCTCTGCGACTGGCTGGCTCATAAGCCTTTTGTTCCTCAGATTCCCCACGGGGTCGTCAGCCTCACGGCAGCTCCACCTGACAGCTGGGCTCGCTCCTGGCTGCGGGCTGGTGCCCCCCGAGCCTCCTCTGGGAAGCTGAGACCTCCAGGTGCCACCTCGACCCCGCCGGGCGACAAGCTGAGCAGGGGCTGCACTCAGGCCGGCCGGCCCGGCAGGCGGATGCTCCTGAGCCCCTGGTAAAACCCCACAGTACGGGACTAGGAGGGCCCAAGGGGAACAGGGAGGGGAACAGGAGTTGCCTGGTGATAATTTCCTCAGAAAATTCCTAGGGGACAGAGGTTCATCAGCTCCAGGCAACTTCCTGAGACAGATCCGTAAACACAACCCCTTCCTCCAGGGGGATGCAATTCTCTCTCTAAAGTCCAGAGCTCACCACCCCGGGCGTCAGTCACCGCAGACACCACCGCAGACACCACCCTGGGTGTCAGTCACTGCAGACACCACCGCAGACACCACCGCAGACACCACCGCAGACATCACCGCAGACACCACCGCAGACACCACCGCAGACACAGAGACGCCCATGAGAGTTCACCACCCCGGGCGTCAGTCATTGCAGACAAAGGCTGCAGCCGCAGCCACAGCCATTATGCAGCCTCACGCGGTCGCTCCTGGGGGCTGTGGGATATTCATCCCAAAAAGAAAACACCTTAAATTCAGGCGCCAGCCACCCCCATGGCGACTCTCAACACCTTAATGTGGCACCTTACAACCTTTCCTATGCATTACGTACAAATCCTAAATAAAACTGGGTTCTTACTACATACACTGCTTGCTGGTTTTTTTTAACCACATTGTACTTTTCCCACATTATGAAAGTTCTTTAACAATAGGATTTTAAACGGTAACTTGGTATTCTGAATACAATAGGCTTTACCATCTTCCTGTGGGGGGCACACGGCTTGTTTCCAATTTTCCTCGTACACTTTTTAAGTGTATTCTTTAAGTTACCTTTTCCACAGCCACGTTCACAGCCACTCAGAGCTGTCCGCGGCAGGCCTCATGCTTGCCCTCTCCAAAGTGCACCTAGAATTGTCCACCACAGAAATTCTGCTGGCGGCAGCCGCGTCTTGGGAGCCTAATCTGTGGCTCTCCGATTAGATGGTTTCAATAAGGTCACGATCCTCTAGTCACAAAAAACAAACAAACAAACAAACAAACAAAAGTCTCTTCTTCGCAAACAGTTGCATCTACTGACAAGAAGCCTTCTATCTCCTCAGCAGCAGTTGTGGGCTCAGAGGCTGGTAAAGCCAGCACGGGCCTGAGAGCCCCGAGTGACCCCGTGGCTGGGGCCGGTCACGTGACCCTCCTCCAGCGACTGTTCTCCGCCTGCCTGCGGGTCCCGAAAACGTGCCTCGGGAGCTCGTTCCCGTCCGCACTAGGAAGCAGCGTGAATAGTCATCACTCCAGGAAAACTGGCTCAACCCTGACCTTCCAAATCCCTCCACAGCCTCAGCACAGTGAGGAAAACACCAGCCGCCTGCAGCCGTCAGTCTCTGACACACATCAGACTGAAAGACACATCCGGGGGCAAAACCACCTGCCTCCAAGAAGCCTGGAAACAGCGCGTCCGCTGCGGCGGGACAGGGACGGGGACGGGGACGGGGACGGGGACAGGGACGGGGCGACCATCCCACCACGTGCGGCTTCTTCTCCCCACACCTTCCCCCAGGCTGCGATCGCTCCCCACCTTACACCCTGGCATTTTCACCGCCTCGATCTCGTTTCACGGACACGTTCGGATGTAACTGAGCCTTCACACTCCCTCGGGTGCGGCACCAACAAGCGCGCTTTCGTCCAGCCACAGGGCCCCACCCGTGGGGAGAGGGCAGCAGATCCCAGCCCCTGAGACCCGCGGATCTGCTTGGCCGGGGTCTGCCTTGAAGTCACGTGCATGAGAGACCCCCAGAGAAACGCATTCCCACGGGCACGGCCACGCTGTGACTCGGGGGCGACGGTGGCAGAGGAGGCCGGGGGATGAGGGCGCAGGTGTCCGGCACAGACCGTCTCCACGGTGAGAATGAAGGAAATGATGCCCGGTGCACCGTGGGGAAGAGGCGGCGGATGGAGGGGCTGAGGGAAGCTGCTGTGCCTAGGAGGGACACCCCCATGCAAAGGCCAACACGGGCCACCAGCCGCTGCAGGACGCCAGTTCCTGTTGGCCACAGAAAGAGGGCTCAGGTGCGTCTTCCACACCAGGGGCGGCTGGTGCCCTCTGAGCCCAGAGCAGCAGAACGGCCCGGCCAGCCCATAGGACTGGAGCGTGGCGCACACCCGGCGGTCGCAAACCCTCAAGTTTGGTAATAAATGGAGGTCAGAAACCCCAGCTAGTAATAAATGGAGGTCAGAACCCCCGAGTTTGGTAATAAATGCAGGTCGTAAACCCCCAGGTTTGCTAATAAATGGAGGTCGTAAACCCCCAAGTTTGGTAATAAATGGAGGTCGTAAACCCCCAAGTTTGGTAATAAATGGAGGTCATAAACCCCCAAGTTTGGTAATAAATGTAGGTCACAAACCCCCAGGTTTGGACAGGTATGCTTGTCACGCAGTGTTACCACAGCAACACATAATAGATAAAAATGGCATCTGGCAGATAAAATCCCAACCCTGACCTCAGTGTCCAGAACTATTCAGAGTTTGATTTTCCACTTATGGTACAAAGGCCAAAAGACCAGACGAGGGAGGCAAACAGGAGACGCGAGAGGCAAACAAAACCCACTCCCCACCCTCCCCGTGCCAGAGGAAGTACCCGCGGAGAGGGCCTGGAGCCTCCCCAGTGCCCGGTGCCAGGAAGTACCATGAGGCAGGGCCTGGAGCCTCCCCAGGTGCCCGGTGCCACAGGAAGTACCCGCGGAGAGGGCCTGGAGCCTCCCCAGGTGCCCGGTGCCACAGGAAGTACCCGCGGAGAGGGCCTGGTGCCTTCCCAGGTGGCCTCTGCAGGGCTGGAAGAGAGGCTTCGTCCCAAATGCCAAATCTGGGCGCTCTGCAGGGCCGGGCTGGAGGGGCTGAGCGCCTCCGGCCTCCGTGGGAAAGGACGCTATGATCTGTGAGTCACGTCTGCCCCTTGCATGGAGGGGGTGAGTCAGCCATCCCGCCAGGGCGCTGTGCCTCAGCCAGGGCGACAGGGAGGAGACGGGTTTAAAGGAGGGAAAAGAAGCCGGGACAGATATAAAAGGATACTTGCCACTAAGCCGGTGTGTCCCGAGGCCTCGAAGACACCGTGTGGGAGCCTCCGTTCAACACCAAGGTATTAACATCCCAGGGAACCCTTAGCAACAGCCCTGACATCTGCTCTGTTACTACGATACGGGAACACGAGGAGAGCAGCAAGATAAGGTGAACCCAGACGTCACCATTTCCCCCACCTGTCAGGCCTCATTGGGAGGATAAAAGACTTAGAGAGGGAGCCTCAAAGGCCTGTCTAAACCCCAAAGCTACCACTTACTCGGAGACATCGCAGGCTGATTATGCACCGAGCAGGTTCGAGCGGATTCTGGAGTTGAAACAGGAGCCCTGGGGAAACCAGTGTCTGACACAAACTCCTTCAATCTCTTTGATCTTATTTTTGAGATGAGTTTCCGGAGGCCGGATTTTTCCTGAGTTTTCCGATTTTTCCGAGCCCGGAGAGTTTTCCTGATGGTTTTTCGAGCGATTTCCGAGTTTTGCCTGAGTTTTTCCGGATTGATTGCCGGACCCAGACAGGCAAGTTCCTTCCTCATCTGCCTTGGAACCTGCTGGGGCTCCCGGGTGCCCCTCTTCACGTGCAGCCAGAGGTCCGGCTGTGTGACTCCCTGACTCAAACACCCTCAGCAGCTCCCCACTACCAAGGAAGAGCCCAAGCTGCCCTCAAGGCCGTCCATGATCTGGCACAAACCACCTTCCATTCTAGCAGCCACCTCACCCCTCTGCAAAACTGGCGCTCCAGCCGCCAGGACCTGGATGCGCCCCAGCTGCCCAGCCTTGTCTCCGGCACCTCTCACCTGGAACGCCTTTGGTTCACGCTGTCCACCTCCCCCAGCTGGGGGTGGGCCAGCACCACCTCCCCTGGGAACTCTCTGGCTCCCCCGATCTGGCCCCCGTTCCGATTGAGCCCACCTCCCTCCCATTGGCACTTCATTCTGCCCGCATCCCGGGGTCTTCACCCGTTACCCCGATGCCCAGACACGGGGGGTGTCCAGTACTCCTCAGGGGACTATAACCATCAAGAGTTTGCCACTCACCGGAACTGTGTAATCGGTTAGGCACCAATAATTCTTTTTGAGACAGGGTCTTGCTCTGTTGCCCAGGCTGGAGTGCAGTGGCACAGCCGTAGCTCCCTGCGGCCTCCAACTCCTGGGCTCAAGTGATCCTTGTGTCAGCCTCCCAAGTCGCTGGAACGACACGCCTGGCTAATTTTTAAATTTTTTGGTAGAGACAGGGTCTTGCTCTGTTGTCCAGGCTGGTCTCAAACAATCCTCCTGCCTCAGCCTCCCACGTAGCTGGGACTATGGGAGTACGCCACCACGCCCAGCCTGCCAATAAAATCTTGTCTTAAAAAGCGCCTCACGGAATAAGGTCCAGCCTCGCTGGCCTGAAATTTAAGGCCCAACAGTGTGAACCCGTCACCTCCTTCACCTGCCTCTTTCCCCCCTGCCTCTACACCTGGGCTCTCTACGGACCCTCCAGCCCCTGCTGAGACTCCCGCAGCCTTTCCTGTCTGTGCTCTTTGAGGAGCAGCGACCCCGGACATGCTACCCAGGATCCCGTCCGGGGGCCGCCCCACTTGGTCACAGAGCTAAGCGTCTGCTACTGTCCTCAGCAGGACCAACAACAGCACCTTTCAGTTTCCTTGGCCTCGTTCGTCAAACACGCGCTGGGTGCTGACGAGGCACCAGGTCCTTGCCCAGCAGCTCGGTCTCGCTGTTCGAGGGCTGGGCGGCGTTTTCTCCTTGGTACCCCGCAAGGCCTTGCGTGGGGCACACGTAGGAGGTTTCACTGAATCCTGTGGGTCTTTCTTCACCTAGGAAAGTAGATCCTTGGGCATCTTTAATGACAGGCAACTCCCCCTCCGGTGGACCCCAAATCCCTACTCGTCTCTTCGTCTGTTACTGTCCTTCCCAGGCAGAAACGCCCTGCAAAGCCTCCAACCCAAAGGGTATCTGAAATAACCTACTTCTCCCCCATCTCGTTTCAAGTGCCAGCCCTCAGCTTTTAACAGCCACAGCCGTGCCTACGTGTCCCCAGAGGCATAGCTTGCGTTTGTCTCTTCTGAAAGGCCTGAAACAGGGTAGGTAGAACTTCTGTATCAAGGCAATCACGGAGCTGAAGGCAGCAACAGCAGGGTAACCAGGCTGGGCGTGGTGGCTCACACCTGTGATCCTGGCACTTTGGGAAGCCAAGGTGGGAGGACTTTTTGAGCCCAGGAGTTCAAGACCAGCCTGGGCAACAGAGCAAGGCCGCGTCTCTACAAAAACATTTAGAAATTAGCCGGGCACGGTGGCATGCACCTGTAGTCTCAGATACTCAGGAGGCTGAGCAGAAGGATCACTTGAGCCCAGGAGATGGAGGCTGCAGTGAGCCATGATCGTGCCACTGCATTCCTGCCTGGGTAACAGAGCAAGACCCTGTCCTAAAAAAAAAAAAAAAATGTACAGGGTAACGAGAGAGAGAGAGAGAAGAAAATGAAATTCAAACTTAGTGCAAAGGTGACCAGAATAACACGTAGGTACCCGTGGCCCCTGGGCTCTCTCTGCCCAGAACACGCCCAAGTCCTCCCGGGCTGCGGGGCACCGGGCTTGGGACGGGCAGTGTCAAGTATTCAAGCTATTTGTCTTTGAATGCAGAAATGCAGGCCTGCTTCCGTTTACGTGATTTATGTGGGTCTGGAACATCCCAGGCAGGCGGAATCTTTGCAGAGGAAACCTGACTTCAGCTCCCACCCAGGAGCTGCTTGTTGCAGGAGCCCGAGAGAAACCTCTCCATGAAGCAGAGAAGCTTCTGGGGAAAAAAGAAGGCCCACCCTCCTCACCTGCCTGGAAGAGTCCCCGTCCTCGGGTGTGCGGAGTCCTCGGGTGTGCGGGGTCCTCGGGTGTGCTCCAGGTCCTGGGGAGCAGCGTCCCACACCCCTGCCTCCCCCAGCGGCCTCTGCACAGCCCAGCCCAGACTCCAGCTCCCAGGTGGCTCTCCGCGGGCCCTGCCCGGTACCTCTCCAGCCTTCCTGGCCCCACCTCACCAGAGCCAGGGTTTACTTACAGCCAGCAGCCAAGGCCATTCCCGGCTGACCTCGCCGGCTATCTGTGGGCCCAGCTGTCTCCTCTTACTCACAGAAACACAAACAGACGTTTCTCTGTTGCAACTCCACGGTTAGGCACTGCCCTGCCTGGGAACCAGCTGTCCGGTTCTCTGCACACTCCCCATTCTCCTGGCAGACGCTAAAGCTCCAAATAAGTAAGGGTGCCCATAAGGAGGCCAGCTGAGGGCTCAGGCAACAGTGGGGGACCTAGAACACGGCTTGGGACTGAGAAGGCGGGCAGGGAAAGGGTCAGACACAACCACTGGCACTTAGCTAGTTTTCAGGGCTTCTAGGAGGAGCCCTCAAGTTAACAAACGTCCCTACACATGCTCAACCTGACCTTGCGCTACCAAACTGGGAGGGGGAAGCCACCTTCATGGGTGCTGCCCACCTGCCAGGTGCCGCCACTGGCCGGCCAAGTGGAATCATCACAAGCCCAAGACGCGACCATCGCTCCTTCCAGAAAAGAAGAAACCAGCTCGAGAGGTGCAGCCACTTGCCCAAGACCCCGTAAGCCGGCACCAGGTGCCTGGTTTGGCCCAACGGAGCTGGGCTGAGCCCAAGTGCTTTCTATCCCCCTCTGCCTCCCAAGGCACTGGGTTGCAGGTGTGGTGCCCAACGAAAGCAATATGCCGGGGTATTATCCGAGCACCTGCCCTGCACCCAGCAGCTGGGAGCAAGGAGTTCCCAGAAACTAAGTTGTGCAGTAATTGGCCAAACAGTTCTGAGAACTGGGCCGGGGCAGCCTGAAGGGGACGGCAGAGGAGATGGGCTGGCTGTTCCCTGGGGCAGGCGGGGCTGGGATGAGAGGTGCGAGGCCTGTGGGACCTCGGTCAGCAGCCTCCAGCACCGCTGTTATCCCACCCTTGGCCCTCAGAGCAGAGAGGCACAAAGGAGCTGGTGTGAGAGGCCTGGGGCATTTTCAAAGACAGCCCCTGCTCCCCAGCAGACCCACTGCCTGAACCAGGTGTCACCCAGACCTCAGTCACCCCACAGTCCTAAGGGGTCCCCTTGGCTCCAGGCTCCCCAGCTCAGACCCGCCCAATCTTGCCATCAGACAGGCCCTCCAAAGGCCCTGCTCCACCCAGACACCTCAAAATCAAGCCCAGGGTCCTCATCCGGGAGTTCACGGCCATCCACAGGCTCCACCCTGCCATGCCAAATTTGTATCCAAACAAACACCTGGCATCATCTATGCCCAGCCTCCCATCCACCACCTCACCGTTCTCACCTGTGGCCTCCCCATCCACACTCACTGCCCTCACCTAGACCTCCAAACATCCACACTCACTGCCCCCACCCAGGCCTCCCCCATCCACACTCACTGCCCCCTCACCTAGACTCCTCCTACATCTCTTTACTTTACTGTCTCTACCTAGGTTTCCCTTTACATCTCTTACTGTTCTCTTTACTCTTAGATTCTCCCTTTATCTCTTTACTTAATTGTCTCCTTTAATGAATTCGAATATCTTTACGCATTATCTTTTATTTGTTTCTCTTTGAGATCTTTATTTATTTCTGTTTTATTTGCTTTCGACGATTTATTATTCCCGGATGGTTTCTTTATTCATTTATTTGTTCTGGATGGTTTTCGAGATCGCATTTATTGTTCCGGTTTGTTTTCCTTTATTTTATTTTGTTCTGACGTGGTTTTATCTTTACTTTATTGTCTCGTGATTTAGATTCTCGAGATCTTTATTTTATTTGTTCTTAATTTGTTTCTTAATATCTTTATTTACTTGTTCTTTACTTAGGTTTCTTTATTCTATTTCTATTTGTCTCGATTTAGGGATTCTTCGAGATTCTTATTTATTTATTCTCAATGGTTTTCTAACATTCTTACTTCATTATCTTCGATGAGTTTTGAGATCTTGATGACGGATGATTCTTTTCGAGATTTTATTTATTGTTCTACCGAGCCGAATATCTTTATTATGTTCTCGACGATTCTTTTCTTTATCTTTATTTATTTATTCCCGGATTGATTTTCTCGAGATTCTTATTTTGTCTCGGATTTAGATTTTTCGAGACGAGATTTATTTATCTCGGATGGATTCTTTTGACGAGATTTCATTTGTTCCGGACGATTTTTCTTTATTCATTTATTGTTCTTTATTTGATTTTTCTGAGATTCTTTATTTCATTTTATCGATTTTTCTCGGAGATATCTTTATTTTATTGAAATCTTTATCGACTTTCGAGATTCTACTCACCCCCACCCAGACCTCCCCCCACATCCCCTCACTCACCCCCACCCAGACCTCCCCACATCCTCACTCACTGTCCCCACCCAGACCTCCCCACATCCTCACTCACTGTCCCCACCCAGACCTCCCCACATCCCTCACCACCCCCCACCCAGACCCCCCCCCACATCCCTCACACCACCGTCCCTCACCCAGACCTCCCCACATCGGCACCTCACCGCCCTCACAAAGCAAGCCGCCTGCCTCTGTCCCTCAGAAGCACACTGTTTTTCCCTCTTCCCAGAACTCCCAGTTTCTGGTGAACGTCTGACCTCTCCTACTGGAGCAAACACTCCGGGAGAGCAGGGTGCCTCCTGCCCAGACCGTACTGACAACATGTGGCACTAGAACAGGACTGAGAGCCCGGAAATAAACCCATACATCCGTGCTCAACTGACTTTCCACAACAGTGCTGAGACCATACCATGGGGAAAGAACAGTCTTTTCAACATCTGCTGGGACAAGAGGAGCCACGTGCAGAACGATGACGACCCCGAGGTCACACCATTGTCAAATTTAACTCAAACAGATCAAACCTAAAACAAGAGCTAAAACTATGAAATTCTTGTTTTGATTCGTATTTTCCTGATGGTTAATGATGTTGAGTCTTTTTTCAGGTGATTTTTGGGCATTTGCGCATCTTCTTTGGGGAAATGTCTTTTCAAATCCTTTGCCCGTGTTTAAATGGAATTGTCATTTTGTTGTTGAGTTGTGAGAGTTATTTATATAGTCTAGATACTAGACCCTTATCAGATACGTGGTTTGCAAATATCTTCTCCCATTCTCAGGGCCGTCTTTTCACCTTGTTGACAGTATCTGTTGATGCACAAAGCTGGAAATGATGGTAACATTAGAATGTCGGGATAAATTTTCATGACTTCCGATTTGGCAATGATTTCTTAGATAGGTGTCATCTATGTTTTGGTGTCATCTAAGATTTGCTTATGATTTCTTAGATGACACCATACATGACAAAAGAAAAAAGAGACCAATTGGACTTTTTATCATAATTTTTTTGAGACAGGGGTCTTGCCATGTTGTTTAGGTTCATCTCAAGCTCCTGGGCTCATGTGGTCCTCCCACCTCGGCCCCCAGGCTGCTGAGATGACAGGCATACACCATGGTGCCTGGCTGACGTTACCATCATTTCCAGCTTTGTGCATCAACAGATACTATCAACAAGGTGAAAAGATGGCCCAGAGAATGGGAGAAGATATTTGCAAACCACGTATCTGATAAGGGTCTAGTATCTAGACTATATAAATAACTCTCACAACTCAACAACAAAATGACAATTCCATTTAAAGATGGGCAAAGGATTTGAAAAAGACATTTCCCCAAAGAAGATACGCAAATGCCCAAAAATCACCTGGAAAAAGACTCAACATCATTAACCATCAGGAAAATACAAATCAAAACCACCATGAGATACCACTTCACATCCACTAGGATGGCTATACGAAAAAATATGAAAAATAACAAGTGTTCGCGAGGATGTGGAGGAACTGGCACACTTGTGCCTTGTTGGTGGGAATGGAAAATGGAAGCCACTATGGAAGACAGTTGGGCAGTTCAACAAGTTAACACAGAATTATCATCTGACTCAACAATTCCGCTCCCAGGCATAGACCCAAAAGAATTGAAAGCAGATGTTCAAATAAAAACCTGTATACCAGTGTTCACAGCAGCACCATTCACAATAGCCAAAACGGGAAACAACACAAATGTCCATCAACTGGAAAAGGGACAAACAAAATATGATGTATCCATACAAAAGAATATTATTTGGCTATAAAAAGGAATGAAGTATTGATTCCTGCTACAACACAGACAAACCTTGAAAATCTGCTAAAAGAAGCCAGTCACAAAAGACCACATATTATATGATTCCATTTATGTAAAATGTTCACAACAGACAAATTTATAGAGACAGAACGTAGATTAGTGGTTGCCTAGGGCTTCTTGGGGTCAGGGAAGGGTGACAGCAAAAGGGAATGGGGTTTGTTTGTGGTGATGATTGGTGATGGTGATTAGAAGGTCATCCATGACCTCGCCCATTACTCTGGTAAATGAAGACCATCTTTGCCTCATGTCCACTGGGTATGTTATGAATTTCTTCTCCTCATAGAGAATTTATAGTGTCTCATTGACCAACCAGTCAGACGTGATACTAATCTGGGTTCCAAAAACAAGAAACACCACAACAGATAAAGGAAATTGTCAGTGATGGAATCCGAAGGTCAGGCATGTAAGTTTCACTATAACATTTGTTCCACTTTGCTGCATGTTTTTAATTATTCATAACAAATTATTATAAAAGTAAAATTACAAGTAGATAGCTTGGGCATTCAACCCATAAAACCCAGGTTCACAACATTAAGAGAACACAGACAAAGACCTTGGGAGCTCCCACTTGCAATAAAACACATCCATGCCTGTTCCTGCTCCCCACAGGTGTCCACAGGTGACACACCAGGTGACACGGCTGCCTGAAGGAAGATGCAGGACTTCCCTATCGTGGCACAGGACTGGGGACTGTGGAGACAGTCTCTACTTTAACACATTCAGCTCTCTGAGTTCAAAGCGAGTCAGAAAATGGGCAGAGCCACTATTTTTATTACCTCAAAATGAATCTGGCAAAGGATGCTGGGGCTGACCAAGCAGGCGTTCAACCCGGTCACACACTCCAGGTAGCCCCGCTAGAAGAATTCTCTTCTTCTGCCAGGTGACAAAGGGCAGTGGTTACAGGTCCGGGCTCAGGGTCACGTATCTGAGGTTTGCATTCTGGCTCTGTGAATTATGAGCTTGGTGACCTCGGGCAACTTCATTTCTCTAAGCCTTAGGTGCATCACCCATAAATGAGTAGCTGCCTCCTGGGGCTATTGGGAAGAATAAATTCAATCGGTGGTTCTGAATCAGAGTGATTTTGTCCCCCAAGAGACTTTTGGAAATATCTGGAGACACAGTAGGGGGTGCTACTAACCACTATCCATCCAGTGGGTAGAGGTCAGGAACGCTGCTAAACATCCCTGAGGCACAAACCAGCCCCCATGACAGAGTTATCCAGCCTACACGCCAAAGCACTTGAGTTGAGAAAACCTGATAGAGGTGGTGCAGGTAACACAACCAGCACAAAGCCTGTCACAGTGTGCACTCTCAGGGTAGGGCCATCATGGCTGTCCTCATCATCACCATCGTCATCATCGCCGGTATGCGCCACATTATCACCATCCGGTCCATCCATCATTCCACTGTCCATCTCTGTCCACCATCCATCCATCCTTCGTCCTTCCACTATCCATCCACCATCCACCACCACCATCCACCCTCCATCCATCCTGTCCACCATCCATGTCCACTATCATCACCCTCCACCATCATCACCCCCATCACCACCATTACCATCATCACCACCATCACCATCATCACCACCATCACCATCATCACCATCATCATCACTGTCATCTGTCACCACCATCATCACCATCATTGTCACCAATACCACTATCATCACCCTCACCATCACCACCACCATCACCATCATCACCATCACCATCATCACCACCATCACCATCATCACCACCCTCACCATCGTGTGTCATGCTGTCGTCTCTTGTCACCATCATCACCATCCATCTCCTGTGCCCTGTCACCTCGCCATCACCACCATCATCTGCCACCATCCGCCATCATCGCCTGCCATCACCATCATTGCCATCCCGGTCATCACCGTCGTCATGCGGTGTGCCATCCGCCATCATTGCCTACCGCCATCACTGTCAAATGCTGTCACCACCATCCTTTTCCACTATCATCCCTCATCCATCCCTGTCCTGTCCATATTCCCTCCATCCATTCCATCCATCCATCCACCATCCATTTATCCATCCTCCATCCATCCACCATCTCTTCCTTCCTCCATCCACCATCCTCCATCCACTGTCCTGCTGTCCATCCATATTCCTTCCTTCATATCCACCATCCTGTCCATCCATCCACCATCATTATCCATCCACCATCCACCATGAACATTATCATCCATCATCCATCCATCCACCATCCATCCACCATCCACCATCATCCACTATCACCATCCATTCCATCATCATCATCATGTTCCATCAGTCCATCCACCACATCCACTGTCTCTCCTGTCCACCATCCACCATCTGTACCACTCTCCATCCACCCTCATCATCATCACCATCACTGTCACCATCATCATCATATTCACCTCCATCAGTCATCATCACCATCACCACCATCAGACATTGTCATCATCACTGTCATCACCATCATCATTATTACCATCATCACCAACACCACTATCATCATCCTCATCATCATCACCATCATTGTCAATCACCATCACCGTCATCACTGTCACCATCATCCTATTCACCACCATCAGGCTTGTCACCATCAATCATCACTGCCCTCACCATCATCCTCCTCTGTATTGTGGGAAATGCCCAGAGGGGCTCACATCTGGGCAGGAGGCCTGATGAACAGAAAGTGTATCTACTGGGAAGAGGAATCAGCATGAGGGGAAAGGCCACGTGGCCTTGCTGAGAGAGGCAGGAGGCCTTTGGTGAGGCCATATCAAAAACCATCCTAGTCTGTAGTCCCAGCATTTTGGGAGGCCAAGGCGGGAGGATCCATTGAGCCCAGGAGTTTGAAACCAGCCTGGGCAACATGGTGAAACCTTGTCTCTGAAAAACAAAAACAAACAACAAAAAAAAACACGCACACAAAGAAAAAATTAGCTGGGCTCAGTGACATGCACCTGTAATCCCAGCTACCCGGGAGGCTGAGGTAGGAGGGTCACCTGAGCCTGAGGAGGTTAAGGCTGCAGACAGCCGTGATCGTACCACTGCACTCCAGGCTGCGCAACACAGTGAGTCTCTGTCTCAAAGGCAAACAAACAAGCACAACACTGTAAATCCCATCCGCAAAGGTGCCAGTAGCTGGCAAGTCTACAGCCACTGCTGTGAGGACTCCGTCTGCCTGGTCACTTTCCCACCTCTCTAACTTCTCGTTGCCACAGCAGGAACTTCCTCGAACAAACCCACCAGGGGGTTCATGCTAAGAGAAGCTGGAAGGGGGATCGCTGGGGTTTCTACACCTGTGTAGCCAGACTTGGGGAAACAGAAACAGCCACCCAGGACTGGCTAGAGAACTGAGTCCTGGGGCAAGTGACAGGAGGCCAGGAGCAGTGCCCTGAGGCTGAGAAGTGGGTGCCTGCTGGGGCATGCGTGCTCCCCGTCTGCGTGCACACCCTGCTGGGGCATGTGTGCTCCCCGTCTGCGTGCACACCCTGCTGGGGCATGCGTGCTCCCCGTCTGCGTGCACACCCTGCTGGGGCATGTGTGGTCCCCGTCTGCGTGCACACCCTGCTGGGGCATGCGTGCTCCCCGTCTGCACACACCCTGCTGGGGCATGCGTGCTCCCCGTCTCTTCATTTGTCATTCCTCCCGTCCCTAAGAACATCTTCCGGTCCCCGTTTATCGTCTCCACCTCCATTCTCCCCGTCTCCATCGTCTTTCCATCTACTAGAACATCATTCACTCTACTGTTTATCATTCTCCCCTACTAGAACATCCGTGCTCCCCCATTCTACCACCCCTTCCATTAGTCCATCTACTACTAGGGCATCGTGTTCCATTCAGGGCACTCTTTGTCTCCGTCCACACACCCTGCTGGGCATCGTGCTCCCGTCTACCACCTGTTTCCTATGGACAAATGGGATGCTAGTGGGCTCTGAGTCTCAAAGACTCCAGGACATAAGGGAAACACAAAATGTCACATGGCGGGGAGGTGAAAGGTTTGTCTGTCAATGATCAATTAGGAGAACCACCATTGAGGGCTTTTACCATTTGCCAGGCTTAGTGCCAAGTGCTTTATGGAATCATGTCCTTTATCTTTCAGAGTAACCCTGTGAGGCAGGTTTTAACACCCCCATTGTACAGGTGAGCAAACTGAGGCTCAGAGAGGTGAATGACAGCTGGTAAGTGACAAAGGTCCAGGATTTGAACTCCAAGCATAAGCTCTTAACCACAAGCGTAGTCCAACTTCTCACACTTCATGGTACTCTGTGCTGGACAGAACTATGTGTGTTTGGGGCCTTTCCCCGTCGCAGTTGTATTAGTCCGTTGGCCTACCCGAGACTGGGCAATTTACCAGAGAAAGAGGTTTAATGGACTTACAGTTCCACGTGGCTGGGGAAGCCTCACAACCACGGTGGAAGACAAGGAGGAGCAAGTCACATCTTACGTGGATGGCGGCAGGAAAAGAGGGAGCTTGTGCAGGGAAATTCCCCCCTATAGAACCATCGGCTCTCGTGAGACTTACTATCACGAGAACAGCACGGGAAAGACCTGCCCCCGTGATTCAATGACCTCCCACCGGGTCCCTCCCACAACAGGTGGGAGTGCAAGGCGAGATTTGGGTGGGGACACAGCCGCACCATTTCGTAGCCATCCCATGTACACACATCATCTTTTTTCCTTCTCCTTTCAGATAAGTCAGAGACAATAGCTAAGATTCTAAATAGAAAAACACTATTTTGTCAAAAATAAGAAAACAAACAACAGATACTTCACTGAAGATATACAAATGGCAAACAAGCCAATGAAAAGATGCCCAACATGATATGTAATTAGGGAATTGGAAATTAAAACAAGATACTACTACACATCTGTTAGAACAGCCCAGATTTGAAACACTGACATCACCAAATGCTGGTGACACTGACATCACCAAATGCTGGTGACACTGACATCACCAAATGCTGGTGAGGATGTGCGGCAACAGGAACCCCCAAAACATTGCAAAACAGCACAGCCAACTCGGGCAGCACAGTGGGACTCTGTATCCATGAAAAATAAAAACATGTTTAGCCAGGAGTGAGGGCACATGCCCACAGTCCCAGCTCCTCGGGAGGCTGAGATGGGAGGACGGCTTGAGCCCTGGAGCTCGAGGCGGCAGGGAGCCGGGACAGCAACCACACTCAGCTCCAGCCTGGGTGACAGAGCAAGACTCCGTTCCAAAAAAAAAAACCAGTACAGCCACTTGGGAAGGTATTTTGTTACAAAGTTGACTATACTCTTACCGAAGGATCCAGCAAGCACATGAATATGCAAGCACTTGGTATATGCAAATGAACTGACCATTTATGCAAATAACCTGACCGTTTATGCAAATAACCCGACAGTTTATGCAAATGAACTGACCATTTATGCAAATGAACTGAACAGTTATCTCTGTTCAAGAACCGGCACCCTCATGTTTACTAAATATTTATACATAGTTGCAAAAACTTGGAAGCAACCAAGATGTCCTTCATCAGGTGAATAAATAAAATATGGTACCATATATTCATACGATGAAACATAATTCAGCGATTAAAAAAATGAGCTAGTAAGGTTGGACAGGATGGCTCATGCCTGTAACCCCAGCATTTTAGGAGGCCGAGGTGGAAGGATTACTTGAGGCTAGGAATTCAAGACCAGCCTGGGCATAATAGCGAAATCCCGTCTCCACAAAAAAAAAAAATTATTTAATTTAATTAATTAAAAGAAAAATGGGCTGGGCGAGGTGGCTCAAGCCTGTAATCCCAGCACTTTGGGAGGCCGAGACAGGCAGATCACGAGGTCAGGAGATCGAGACCATCCTGGCTAACACGGTGAAACCCCGTCTCTACTAAAAAAATACAAAAAACTAGCCGGGCGAGGTGGCGGGCGCCTGTAGTCCCAGCTACTCGGGAGGCTGAGGCAGGAGAATGGCGTGAACCTGGGAGGCGGAGCTTGCAGTCAGCTGTGATCCAGCCACTGCACTACAGCCTGGGCGACAGAGCGAGACTCTATCTCAAAAAAAAAAAAAAAAGAAAAAGAAAAATGAGGCTACTCTGGGCACACTGTCTATAGGGTAACCCTTCTCTGCAAGAAGCAGTTAAAAAAGAAAAAAAAAAAAAAGAGCTGGCAAGCCACAGACAGACATGGAGGAATCTTAAACGCATACTGCTAAGAGAAGGAAACCAGTCTGAAAGGGCTACTTACTGCACGGTTCCAACTACGTCTATTACATTCTGAAAAATGCCAAACTACGGAGACAACAAAAAGACCAGGGATTTGGGGGTGGAACGGGAAGAACGAGGAAATGGATTGCAGGGGATTTGGAAGGCAGTGAAGTTATTATTCTCTACACATGTCTTTACACATTTTTTGAAGCGATAGAACCTACACCTCCAAGATAGAACCCTAAGTGTACACTATACATCTTGGTTAATAACAATGTATCAGTTTACCACGTTTATTGTAACAAATGTACCACACCAAAGCAAGATGTTAATCATGGGAAATTGAAAGAGGTAAAAGGTTAGACGGGAACTCTGTACTTCTTGTTCAATTTTTTTCTGTAATTCTAACACTGTTCAAAAAAAACAAAAAAGTGCTACCAAATGCAATGAAAAAAATTTAAATTTTCTTCTTCATAGAGAAAAAAAACACCACATCCATCATCACCAATGGGGAAGAATCTTGCCATGCCACTAATATTACCTTTGGGTGTCACACCGTCCCGAACGCTTTTGTGTGGATTAACCACAGGAGCTCGTCATCCCTGTTTGCCAAAGGAGGAAGGTACGTACTGTCCATGCCTGTGTTCCATCCCCACCACGCAGCCCTCCCTTGGGAGTGCAGAATACTGAAAGGTCGACAAATACTGGGCCCCAATTCTTATTCTTCATCACAGGCATCACAGCTGGAATCTGTGTTTATTTCTTTGTTTACGTGTCAATCTCTGGAAGGTGCACGGGGAGAAGGGTCACCTCCATTGTGCTGCCACCGAAGAACCAGTTCGTACTGTACGGTGCACGAGATGAATCCCGAACGACTCGGACAGTGGCTCCAATAAATGCTGGGGCCAAGCAAAGAACACCGGGAGCAAAGAGAAGGCGCAGGGAAGATCTTGCTCTGCGGCAGTCCCGGAGGGCTTCAAAGAGAAGAACGAGGTGCAGGGCTCAGAGGGAAAAGGAGGGACTTGGCAGGCAGAAGGCCACATTTCAGGGAAAGAACTGTCCTCCCAGAAGTGCCAGAAAGGAAGAGGAAACTCACTCAGGGAACTAGGGTAGCTGGGCGGGAGGCAAACTGGTCTGGGCAGGTTAGTGACTGCCCTGAGGTCACAGCTCGCTGGCACCCTCTTGGGCAGAGCTAGGAGTGCCGAAGCCGTAGAAATAGCCAAGTGCACGTCGAGCTTTCACTGAAGTCAGGCTGAAAAGAGAGGACAGTGAACAGACCCTCCCCTTCCCCATGTCACCCACATCTCCCAACATCCAGGGGCCAGGAGCGTGCCAAGAAATCACCAGCCCAAACTCAAAACGGCTTTAAGGTTAAATTCACATTCTATCCCACCATATATTGATGATTTTTAAAATTAAAATGACTGGGCACAGTGGACCACGCCTGTAATCCCAACACTTTAGGAGGCCAAAGTGGGAGGATTGCTTGAGGCCAGGAGTTCGAGACCAACCTGGGCAATGTAGCAAGACCCCATCTGTATAAAAAAAACTTTTTAATAGAAATAAATGTTTAAAATGTACTAATTAATTAATTCAATTTAATGAGAATAATGCTTCTTCTCCACCCTAAGAGATAGTCCTTCCAAAAATGTCTTCCAGTAAAATCGAGTCCAGGATTCTGCAACTCTGGTTTTATATAGTAATAGCAGCAGTAGCTGACATTTCTATAACACCTTACCTATATCATCACTCACAATCTCCCCTGCAATCCCAGCGAGTGCCCTCAGCACCCCAATATTACAGATGTGCCCAGCACACTGCAGGGACAGCCCACACCCACACACAGGAGCGCAGAGGCCAATTAGCTTCCTCCAAGTTAAACGGCGTGTCCACAGCCTCACTACTACAGACACGGCCTTCTTTTCAGAGGCGTAAGTTTGCAATTGGACTGTACAGCTCACCAGCAGTTTACTTTGGGGCTTGTTACATGTCCCTCCACTCCATTTCTTCCTCTGTACGACAGCAGTAATAAATAATGCATTTCTCAACAGGTTTTGTCCATAGTAAATTGTGGTAACCGAGTAAAAGTTCCAGGCTGGGCGCGGGGGCTTACGCCTGTAATCCTAGCGCTTCAGGAGGCTGAGGCGGGCGGATCACGAGATTGAGACCAGCCTGGCCAACATAATGAAACCCCATCTCTACTAAAAATACAAAAATTATCCGGGCGCGGTGGCTCACGCCTGTAATCGCAGCACTTTGGGGGGCCGAGGCAGGTGGATCATGAGGTCAAGAGATCGAGACCGTCCTGGCCAACATGGTGAAACCCCATGTCTACTAAAAATACAAAAATTAGCTGGGCGTGGTGGTACGTGCCTGTAATCCCAGCTCCTGAGGAGGCTGAGGCAGGGGAATCACTTAAACCCAGGAGGCGGAGGTTGCAGTGAGCTGAGTTCGCGCCACTGCACTCCAGCCTGGTGACATAGCGAGACCCCATCTCAAAAAAAAAAAAAAAAAAAAAAAAAAAAAAATAGTTCCAAACACAGTATCTGGTATGTAGCAGGCCCTCACAAAACAAAACAAAACAAACCTGTTTTTTAAACCAAGCTGGCCCCTGAATGCTGATGAACTTCTCCACACTAAAAGGATGAAATGGGAGTTTAAAACAACAGCAGACCCTGATGATGAATGAAATCCTGGCCTGGGGCCGTCAGCCAAGGGCATCTGGGCCAAACCAGAGGGCAGGAAACAGCCGGCTTCCTCCTCCCGCATGAACTCTGGCCCAGAGGGAGCTTCCTTCAGCCGACCGCACCCACTTCCCCCAGAACATTCCAGAACATTCCACAACACTCCGTGCTAGGCCAGGAGGCTCCAGGAAGAGGTCACTGAGTAGCTCTTACCATCTCCTCCCAGCCCAGCCAGGAGAAGATGCCCCTCCCGTCCAGGACTCCATGCACAACTGACCTGCCCATCACCCACGGCCTCCCCACAGAGGGCCAGGGCTCAGCTCGTCCACCTCCGACCCGCCTCACTCCAGCGCCTCTAGGCTGCCCTCCAAGCCAGTACGGGATGGCCTGGGTGGCTGGGTGGCTTGTCTTTGGCTATGGCCCTAGTCTGGCTTCTGAAACCCTCACTACTTGGGCCCCTGACTAGTGATCTGCCTTCAGTCCTGGTAAAACGAGACTCTTCAAGGACCGTCAAGAAACACTCCCCTCCTCAAGCAGCCTCAATGGCTCCCACTGCCTCCTGAAAAGTTCAGAGGCCACACCCTGAGACTGATGGTCCTCCACAATACAGTCCCACCCTATCCTCCGTTCCCTGCGGGACTCGCCTGCTGCAGCCAAAACAGACCACACCAAGAATCGTGCCCACACCCTGAGACTGATGGTCCTCCACAATACCGTACCCTCCACCCTACCCTCTGTTTCCTGCAAGACTCGCCTGCCGCAGCCAAAATAGACCACACCAAGAATCGTGCCCACATTTCTGGACCTACAAGTACAGACTCACCCTCCATCTCCCCCTAGCTGGGTTTCACTCCTCCCGCACCCCACCTGTCTCTTCCATGATCCTTTCTTTTTCTCATCTCTGAATTCCTCCAGCACGCAATTTCCAAAGCGCGGGCATCCACGTGCCACCTGCCATCCCCGTGCGGCTCCCGTACTATTCTTTACTTAATATTTCCCTTTAAATCAACCCACTCTTTTACTTGAACAAATTTATTTTCAAAGGAAACTTTGTATCTCCACCATAAATAGAAAAACCATCCCATATGCCATAAATAGAAGGCAACTGAATAAAAACAAGTTATGCTCTAATACACATGAAAATAAATCAACAGGAAAACACTGAAATGCTTGTCTGTGTGCCTGACGAGGTAAACCTATATATAGGTTGTAAATGGAACAGCACCTCGAGGGGCAAGGGTCCTGGAACGGGCCCCTGCGTATGGGCTTGGGGAGTGCTCAGTCCTGACAGTTGCTCCTGACCAAGTCCGCTGGCCACACGGCCTTCTAAAGTCTTCAAAACTCTCCTCCTGCTCTAAGACACGTGGCCTTGGCACTTTATTTTTTTGCTTTCTTTGGGGCCCTTGGGTGTTTTGGCCCCATCTCACAGTCATCTGGGCACTTGTCACCGAAGGTGAGTATCCCAGGGGAGGGAGCGCAGAGCCTGCAGCCCCTGGGCCGGTCCTGCCCACAGCACAACACAAACACAAGCAGCATGTTCCGGTGTGCTCAGCTGCGTGGCCCCCATTCTCTGCCTGACCCCAGGCCCATCTGCTGCTAGCACACAACCCCGCCGCCCCGCATCCCAAATCCATCTGTCCACTGGGGTGTTTCAAAGGACCACACGGAAAGAGCACTGGAGGCACCAGCGGGGCACGAGGCCTGTTCTCCAGCCCCGGCTGCCCCTTGAGGACCTGGGGCAAGTTTCCCGTTAATGATTAACCAGACACTCTCCCAGCGCAGACACAAAGCTTTTCCCCGGAAGTTAGCAAAGTTCTGGGAGAATCCCTGCATGGACTGGGCCCCGACTCCAGGAAAACGGAGGCGTCTTCTGATGTTTCAACGCTCCAGGGGAGCCATGAGACCCAGACACCTACCGGGAACGGAGGGGCTTCACCCAGACAAGGCCCCGCACAGGGGAGGAGGAGGCCGCTCTCCCTCCCACCGCCGCTGTCAGGGGAGACCCGCGGCGTCCAGATGAGGAGCTGAATCACTGGGACTTAAGTCAATAAGTGGCAGCCACCAGGCAGGCTCAGCTGGAGCCAAACCAAGGCCTGGATTCTCCTCGTGGACGCAAGCCAGGCAAGGCCCCACCACGTCCCCCAGTCACGGAGTCCAAAACTGAGCAGACTTGGGACGCTTCCTCTTACACCGCAGCCCTCTGTGGGAATGTTCGTCTGGCCACTTTTACACATTTCAAGCTTTTTTTTTTTTTTTTTGGTTAGAAAGGGCACATTTTCTGAAAAGGCATCCAATACAGTCCTTACAGCCGTGGGGGTGGGACGGGGCGTCAGCATCCCATCGCTTCCTGAAGCCCCGGCTGCCCGGACCGGGCCCCTTCTGGGGGCGGCTGTTCGGGAGGAAGGCAAACTGAAGCACAGACAACCTGACAGACGTGCAAACGGAGCAGCTTCCCGGAGGTGCCTCCAGGAGGACAAGGGTAACGAAATGAACCCCGGCACAGCGAGGGAGCGTTTGCAGCCTCACGTCCTCCTGCAGAGAGGAGGAGGATGACAAGGATCTCTTTGTTGACCTTTTCATGGTGCCAACAAGCTACTGATGGAAAAAAGAAAATGTTTTGATGCTTAAAAAAAAAAACATCATCAGCAACGTATCCCCATGGGAGCAGCAGCAAGTGCTGCCGAGAGACAGACAGACAGAGGGATATAATCGCCAAGAGGCTCTCAAACTGGGATCCACGGAGCCAGGGGTGCCGGGTACCTCTTCAGGACTGTGCAGGTACAAGCAGGGGACTGGGAACAAGGGGGGCTATTACAGCTCAACTCAGAGCAACTCAGCTTTTTCTTCTTCATCTATCAGGCTTCCAGGTAGGATTTCATTTGAAGAAAAGATCCTGCAGTAAAAAAGTTGAGAAGTGGCAGGGCGCGGTGGCTCAAGCCTGTAATCCCAGCACTTTGGGAGGCCAAGGCGGGAGGATCACGAGGTCAGGAGATCGAGACCATCCTGGCTAACACGGTGAAACCCCGTCTCTACTAAAAATACAAAAAAACTAGCCAGGTGAGGTGGCGGGCGCCTGTAGTCCCAGCTACTCGGGAGGCTGAGGCAGGAGAATGGCGGGAACCTGGGAGGCGGAGCTTGCAGTGAGCTGAGATCCGGCCACTGCACTCCAGCCTGGGAGACAGAGCGAGACTCTGTCTCAAAAAAAAAAAAAAAAAAAGTTGAGAAGTGCTGATATGTGTTTCTGGTTATATGAAAGGGTAGAAGGAGGCCGGTGCAGTGGCTCACGCCTGTAACCCCAGCTACTCAGGAGGCTGAGGCGGGCAGGATCACCTGAAGTCAGGAGTTCGAGACCAGCCTGGCCAACATGGTGAAACCCCATCTCTACTAAATACATAAAAATTAGTCGGGCTTGGTGGCAATGGTGTAGTCCCAGCCATTCAGGAGGCTGAGGTGGGAGGGGGGCTTGAGCCCAGGAGTTTGAGGCTGTTGTGAGCCATGATCTAACCTCCGTACTCCAGCCTCGGTGACAGAGTGAGACCTTGTCTTAAAATTTAAAAAATAAAATAAAATTCATAGGGAGGCCAGGCACAATGGCTCACGCCTGTCACCCTAGCACCTTGGGAGGCCAAGGCTTAGCCAGGCATGGTCCTGGGCCCCTGTCGTCCCAGCTACTCAGGAGGCTGAAGCAGGAGAATCTCTTGAACCCAGGAGGTGGAGCTTGCAGTGAGCCAAGATCGTGCCATTGCACTCCAGCCTGGACGACACAGAGAGAGAGTCCGTATCAAAAAAAGAAAAGAGAAGAGGAGAGAAGAGAAGAGAAAGCGTGGAATGTGCTAGCAGCCGTCTCTGAGTGAGCGGGACCCCACACACACACCCAGGCTTGCAGGCAATCAGCTGGTCTCCGTCATGCACATGTGCCGTGTGTGCAGAAGAGACGCCTCCTTTGCCAGGGCCCAGCCTGGCCACTCTGCTCTTCCCCTGGCAGGACCACAGGCCAGGAGGACCAAGTTCAGAAACGCAAGTGACACCAAATCAAGCAGATGCTTGAGCCAAGTCAAGTTTCTGGAAAAGAGACTTGAACCCAGCAGGGACAGGGGCTTGATGCAGACGTCAGGGCCAGACGTGCAGATCCAGAGACCAGAGGCCAGAGACACGGGAGGACTGTGTCGGCGACCAGAGCTGATCTCGGTCGGTCCCTGGGGCAGGCACGGCCGCGAGAGGCTGGTTTCCACGTGTGTCCAGAGGTTGCTTCATGGAAAGGCCAGCTCTGCTGAAGGTCCGGGGGCACCAGTCACGAAGGTGTGACGAGCCCTGAGTGTCCTCTGCACAGCTGAGAACGGCGACCACACCCCACACATGCTAACAGGTGCCCGACGTCCTCACAGGAGACCACACACCACACATGCTAACAGCTGCGCCCTCACTAACCCGAGGGCGGTGTGTGCATCCGTAGCACCTGCCCATCCGGCACCATCCTCTGACCCAGGGACTGCGAACAACAGGGCCCCATGGCCATGACATGTCCTCACCCTCCAGGTAAAATCTCGCCAGTTGAGTCTGCACGTGAAAGTAGGTGCTGAATTGCCTAATAAATCCACACGTGAGAGGTGCAAGAAGGAGCCAAAAAGGGCTGAGCTGAATGACTCGTATATGAAATAATGTGATCATTAATATAAATAGGAAATTTAAAGTCCTCAGCTGAGTGACAGAAAACACCTTAAAAAGCTCAAGACAAATGAAGAAAATAAACCTATAATTGCAAAATCAAAGCATTACAAGAAGGTGTGCTCAAGATAACATGCTACAGATGTGATCGATTCATATTTTAACATTAGAAATGCGTGGGGCATGGTGTTCCCTGGACAACCGGCTGCATGAAGGCTTTCTGGAGGGCTGGGCCAGGCCAGCGGGAAGGCAGCTGGCACAGCTAGGGCTGGTGTGGGGTCCTGGGGCCAGGGCCTGCTGGACGGCAGTCCCCAAGGACCAACAGGCGTGGGAGAGGCAGGATATAACCCAGCTGGGGAGTAAAGGCTGTGCATTCTCGCAGGGCATTGCCTCCACCACCCCCAGGCCACAACTCGGGCCTGCCCAGTTCCCCTAGCTCTTCTTTCTCCTGCCCTGCCTACCCGAGGCCCCTCTCACCCTGCGCTCCACTCATCTCTGCTTCTCCCCAACCTGCCCAGCTGGTCTGTGCGGAGCTCCTGCAGCTGCCTCAGATCCACCCTTCCTGGGTGGCCGCTCCTCCCCACCACTGCCCTAAGGGCACCTCAAGCAAAATCTGGTTCTTCTCCCCTCCAGGTCTGCCTCTGCCTTTGCTCCTGCTATCCCCAGGGCCCCAGGCGCCCCTCCCTCCACCTCATCCTTCCGGACCCAGCAAATGTCCTCCACTGGGAGGCCTTTCTTGACCTCCCCACCCTCCTGGAAGGAACCTCTCCCACCCCAAACTCCCATAACTAGTTGCCTGTCCCTTTGCTTCCTGCTGAGCTTATGCTGTATTTGTTCATGTACTTATCTTCTACCGGACTCATCTCTGTATCCTTTTTATTCTTTCATTCATTGATTCCACAAATACTAATTGAGCGCCTCCTATGTGCTAGAGCCCACGCTAGGACTGGGGACGCAGTGATGAGCAAGACAGACACTGTCCCTGCCGTCCTGACACTCCCATCTCGGAAAGAAAACAAAACACGAAGCAAATAAACACCAGTAAATACGTCAGGACAAGCGGCGATATCGGCTGGGATAGAAGGTGGAGGTGATGGAGAGGCGAGCGTCAGTGCAGACGGAGGAGGCGGGGGAGGAGACTCAGAAAGCGACGTTCGGCTGGGGCCAGAGGGGTGAGCAGCGCGAGTCGGGCAGCTCTCCAGGCACATAATTGGTGGTTGCTGAACATGTGTGGAACAAATGAGCGGTTAACAAGCCAGAAATCCCGAGCGTGTGCCCCGTGTCGCTCCAGACACAACTTCCCCACCCGTGTCACCCCGATGGGTCCCTCCGACTGGCAACCAGGGGCATTTTCCAGCCCTCACGCCTCCTACGGGGCCCACCCGTGTCACCCGTGTCACCCGCGCGGAGTGCGCTCACCAGCACATGGGAGGACCTCCGCTCAGAACCCCTCACAGCCTCCCTGACATCACCAGCAGCCCTGGGGCTGCGGAGCAAGCGGGTTTTGTCTCCCTGCAGACTCCAGCCCCGGAGCACCAGGCACAGACGCCCAGTGAGGCCGCCTCTGCGCTCGGGGGGAACAGCCCTGACAGATTGGTGGTGTCCGCCAGGCGACGGCAGAACACACAGAGGCACATTGGCCACGTATTTTCCTTGTCACCCAGGGCCGCACAAATGACCACTCAGGCAAGAAACCTCCTTCAGGTCTAATTGCCTGGACGAGCATCCGCATCTGCCGCCCTTTCCTCAGGGGCCACGTGAACCAGGTCACTGATTTTTTTTTTCCTGCCTCGACTGCTCATTAGCTCAGAGCTAAATGTGTGGCTCAAATACAGCAAACTGTATACAGCTCGATGGCCCGAATAGGGGGTCTCACGCTCCCCCTGGCTTCAACCTTCTAGATAATCTACATCTATGTCTTTCCTGATCTTTTTTTTTTTTTTTTTTTTTTTGAGACGGAGTCTTGCTCTGTGCACCAGGCTGGAGTGCAGTGGCGCGATCTCTGCTCACTGCAAGCTCCGCCCCCCCAGGTTGACGCCATTCTCCTGCCTCAGCCTCCTGAGTAGCTGGGACTACAGGCACCCGCCACCTCGCCCGGCTAATTTTCTTGTATTTTTAGTCCTGATCTTATTTTTATGATTTCTATTTAGTTACATGTACATAAACATACACACATATATATAGAGACATATGTAAACAGACATACACACATGTATCAATATAAAATATCTACATATAGGCCCGGTATGTAAAACCTACTTTACCTTTTGTCTATGAATATATCTTTTTTTAAAAAATAGAGACAGGGTCTCACTATGTTGCCCAGGCTTGGCTCAAACTCCTGGACTCAAGCAATCCACCTGCCGGGGCCTACCCAAGCACTGGGATTACAGGCATGAGCCACCGTGCCCAGCCATTAACATGTCTTTTTATATTTATTTCTTATATTTCTTCTCCCTTTTTTCTTTTTTTTCAGAGACAGGGTCTCACTATGTTGCCTACGCTGGTCTTGAACTCCTGGGCTCAGGCAATCCTCTTGCCTCCGCTTCCCAGAGTGCTGGGATTACAGGCATGGGCCACCACACCCAGCCTTTATATTTCTTATATGCATAAAATATAGAGAGAGTTACAAATATATTCTTGTAAGTACCCTCAATTCTTTTATAGAACAAGATAGAGGAATAAATGACTAGACAGATAGATGACAGACAGGAAATACCAGGGAAAACATAAGACAACCTTTGCTGAGAGAATTCAGAATACAGTTAGCTGCACTCTGTCATGAACAGAGCATGGAAATAGAGATCAGAAGCCGGACTCGCAGTCCCAGCACGGACCAGCGACGTGACTGTGAAGGGAAACAAGTTAAACACACACAGCCCCGCAAGTCCTTACCCCAGCCAGTCTGAGGTTTTATCAACTCTTACATGTCTATCATCTAATCTGCGCTGCTCACTTCCCCTGGTGGTAACAGAAATTACACGGGAGGTTCCTGACTGTGCCGTCAACACCGGCTTCATGCAGGACGCTGGCGTCATTATTAGTATTAGAGACGACACTCCAGGCAGCCCACGTTCGACCATAAACAATAAGACACCAAATGGCACGGCCTCCTACTAAATGCTGCGGGAATTCAAAGAGAGAGGAGCCCTCAGAACCCACATCTGCATTCAGAGTGTCCTGCCCCTCTGACGTCTGAGAGCAGCGTCTGCCTGAAGGACTTCGATCCCCTGCATCTCTTAGCAAGACAGCAAGTCCCAGTCAGGATCAGTGCGACCCTCAGGACTGGAAACGGCTGCCCTGGTATGGAGCAAAGGGCTGGGGCTCTGACAGCCCTCGCAGTCCCCAGACCACACTGTCCTCTGCAGAAAGGCCAGCACAGCACACATCGCCCGTGGGCCAGGTGAAAGAGGACAGGCCAAGGCTGGAAACCTGGGGCCCTGGGGCAGCTGACCCCTGCGTGTGCCTCCCGCATGACCTCACAGGCCTCGACCCTTGCGTGTGCCTCCCGCACGGCCTCCCAGACCGCACCCCTGCGTGTGCCTCCTGCATGGCCTCCCAGACCTCACCCCTGCGTGTGCCTCCCGCATCACCTCCCAGACCTCACCCCTGCGTGTGCCTCCCGCACGGCCTCCCAGACCGCACCCCTGCGTGTGCCTCCCGCATGACCTCAAGGACCCCACCCCTGCGTATGCCTCCCGCATGACCTCCCAGGCCTCACCCCTGCGTGTGCCTCCCGCATGACCTCACGGACCTCACCCCTGCATGTGCCTCCCGCATGGCCTCCCAGGCTCTCCTGTCCCCCATCACAGGCTCATGTACAGTCACCAGGGTTTCCAGGCACCTGAATCCGCACCACTGGGTTTTACATCACAGGAGAAAATGAGTCAATGACAACGAGGATCCTTTTCAGCACGTGTGTCAGGCGGGCACGGACCGTCCTTTCTTTTCTGGGGGAAGTGACGGAATTCACAAAGGTAGTAAGATTAACTCTAAATTCTGGAACGTTCCCTGCCCAGCCACATGCTGAAAGTGAGGGCAAAAAAAAAGGAGGGGGTGATACACAGTTGAAGGGCTGTTTGCAAATCAGTTCCAGTGACCAAATAGGGTCTCGTGTGGCTGATTCCTAGAGGCGGCCGGATCCCAGGCAGCAGGTTATCCGAAGAAAGTGGGAAGGGACTTTGAATACAGGCAACCTCGCCACCCACCAACGACGTCCCTGTAGCTGTCCAGCCACCGTCAGGGGTGGGCTCTGGAAGCCCTGAGTTTACACTGCGGCCAGGCCCCTGGGGCCCAGCTGGCTCTTCCAGGGGAGTACCTAAGCCAGACTGGCACATCAAGGTCCCTCCCTTAAGAATCTGGGAAACAAGGCTGGGCACGGTGGCTCACTCCTGTAATCACAACACTTTGGGAGGCCGAGGCAGGAAGATTGCTTGGAGGCCAGGAGTTCAAGACCAGCCTGGGCAACATAGTGAAACCCCATTTCTACAAAAAAATAAACGTAGGTCAGGTGTGGTGGCTCACGCCTGCAATCCCAGTGCTTTGGGAGGCTGAGGTGAGAGGATCGTTTGAGTCCAGGAGTTCGAGGCTGCAGCGAACTATGATCACACCACTGCACTCCAGCCTGCGCAACAGAGCGAGACTCTGTCTCTAAAAATTAAAAAATAAGATTAAACTTATTTTCTAAAAATAAGGCCAGGAGGCCGGGCGCAGTGGCTCAAGCCTGTAATCCCAGCACTTTGGGAGGCCGAGACGGGTGGATCACAAGGTCAGGAGATAGAGACCATCCTGGCTAACCCGGTGAAACCCCGTCTCTACTAAAAAATACAAAAAACTAGCTGGGCGAGGTGGCGGCACCTGTAGTCCCAGCTACTTGGGAGGCTGAGGCAGGAGAATGGCATAAACCCAGGAGGTGGAGCTTGCAGTGAGCTGAGATCTGGCCACTGTACTCCAGCCTGGACCACAGAGCGAGACTCTGTCTCCAAAAAAAAAAAAAAAAAAGGATTTTTAAAATTCTTTCAGCACTTTGGCTGTGACACCCACTGCCTCCTGCCGTCCAGGGCTTCGGATGAGAAGTCAGCTGTGCTATTAATCTCATGAGTGTTCCCTGCCTTATTAACACTCGCCCTTCAATTCTGAGTTCAACCGTATCTTCCTGCCTGGCCTAGGCCAGGCCCTTTGATACCGGCACTCCATTCCTCTGGAATTCCCCTTTGTAGTGATTATCACCGTTGTAATTCAACAATTAATGATGGACAGAGCTCTTTCCTGTATTTTCCCACCACTAGAATGTAAGTTGCATAAGGAAGAACCAAGCCTGTCTTGTTCACTACTCTGTCCCCAGAAGCCACCCAATGCCTGGTACACTGTAAACTCTCAGTAAACATTTACTGAGTGAATGAATGAAACGCATCCGAGAGTAGCCCACATGACGGGTCTCAGCTTCTCACTCCCTGTAGTGCTGTAAACAGCCACACCACGCCACGGCCTGCAAGTAGACAGTGTACGTCCCTGGCCTGTGTTGAGGTTGGCCGTGTGCCTTGTGTTAGCTAATGGGATGTTAGTGAACATGATGTGAGAAAAGGCTGAAAACATGTGTGTACGATTGAGCTGGAGCTCTTGTGCTCCTCCTGTCACCATGAGACAAAGCAGGCCTTGGGTGGTCTCTGTCCTCCTCCTGTCACCACGAGAAAGAACAGGCCTTGGGTGGTCTCTGTCCTCCTCCTGTCACCACGAAACCAAACAGGCCTTGGGTGGTCTCTGTCCTCCTCCTGTCACCACGAAACCAAACAGGCCTTGAGTGGTCTCTGTCCTCCTCCTGTCACCACGAAACCAAACAGGCTTTGGGTGGTCTCTGTCCTCCTCCTGTCACCACGAGACACATGGAACAGATCTAAACCCAGCTTGCAGCTTGAAGCCAGCCAAGTCCTCCTGAGGGCAGCTTAGGTCGGCCAAACCTCACCCAACCCCCACATACATGAGAGGGAAATAAATGCTCAGTGCCATATCCCAGTGGGTTTGGGGGCAGCCTGTTGCACCACGATATGGTGGCAATAGGTGACTAAGACATATGCCCTTGTGAGTCTGAAGGCTGGGAGTGAGTGCTGGGGAAGGTCTTCACGTGGCCCACAATTGGGTCCAGATTAGTTCCACAGGCAGATCCATCGGCCTCCTCCGTACTTACAGGATAAACTTCCCAGAATCCCACAGTCCCACAGTTCATCTCTGGGGCCAGCAGCTCCTGGAGTGGCGCAGAGTGTGCTAAGCACAGAGTACAGCGCCAGGCACACAGTAGGTACTTTGCTGAGTTAGGCTTTGTCCTTCTCCACCTTCTCCCTCACCAGTTCCACCACTGGGCCTGAGTTCATCTGCACAGCCAAACACCTGCGGTTCTTCCTCCACTGTGGGGCTGAGGAGGGGGGCGCGAGTGCACCCTCACCTGTCCCAGGAGCTGACTTCTCACTGCCTCAATGACACCCCAGACTCAGGTGACGAGGCGAGGACAAGGACGAGGGCAGGCAGAGCATGCTTGCTTACGTTCTAACTCTGAGTCAGTGTAGGACCTGAAATCTTACTCATTCATTCAAAATTTATAACTGCCTCTTTCAAGGAGGGCTTGAGGCAGCTTAAGGGCTAAACGCAATAAAAAATAAACAACTTAAGGATCAAAGAGAACAGAGGCCATGCAGAGAGCAGGAAGAGAAGGTGTCATCAGAAATCAGATGATTAAACTAAGCAACACGTCTGACTCCAGGCTTCCAGCAGCCACAGACACAAACATGAGGGCTAGGAACAAAGTATCAAACCAACAGAAGCAGCAGCCCTGGAGGCCGAACGGGTCCAATCCGGCCAAAATGGGGAGTCCTCAATCCCAACAACAGTGATCACCACCATCCACAGGCAAGGGCCCTTCAGGCTGCTGCGCAAATGACTTCTCATTTAATCCTCGCCGACGGTGTGGCAGACACCATTATTGCTCCCACTTAACAGATGGCAAAACTGAGGCTCACAAAGGCAAAGCAGCTTCCGAAGACGACAGCGTAAGGAAGGAGTGGCGCCAGGATGAACACCCAGCAAGTCCGAACCCAGAGCCTCCAAGCCCTTAACCTCCAAGCCATCGAGCTTCGGCTTGGCTTAGGCTGGACCCACCCACATACTCCAGACCCTGAGCACAAGGTCTCTGGCTCTGAGTCAGCTACAGACAGACCCTCTTCCTTGCTGAGGCTCCATTCCCAACACTTCTAAATGGCCTCTTGTCCTGGACCGGGCGTGGTGGCTCACACCTATAATCCCAGCACTTTGGGAGGCCGAGGCAGGAGGAATGCTTGAGCCCAGGGGTTTGAGACCAGCCTGGGCAACATAGTGAGACTCTGTCTCTACAAAAACATTAGAAATTAGCTGAGGCCGGGCGCGGTGGCTCAAGCCTGTAATCCCAGCACTTTGGGAGGCCGAGACGGGCGGATCACGAGGTCAGGAGATCGAGACCATCCTGGTTAACACGGTGAAACCCCGTCTCTACTAAAAAATACAAAAAAAAACTAGCCGGGCGAGGTGGCGGCGCCTGTAGTCCCAGCTACTCGGGAGGCTGAGGCAGGAGAATGGCGGGAACCCGGGAGGCGGAGCTTGCAGTGAGCTGAGATCACGCCACTGCACTCCAGCCTGGGCAACAGAGTGAGACTCTGTCTCAAAAAAAAAAAAAAAAAAAAATTAGCTGAGTGTGGTCACGTGCCTGCGGTCCCTCCTACTTGGGAGGCTGAGGCAGGAGGATTGCTTGAGCCTGGGAGGTTGAGGCTGTGATTATACCACCGCACTCTAGCCTGAGCACCAAAGAGAGACCCTCTCTCATAAAGAAAGAAAGTGGCCAACCAGAAGGCTGGGGCAGAGAGTGGCTTGAGCCCAGGAGGTTGAGACTGTGGTGAGGTATGATTGCACCACTGCACTCCAGCCTGGGCATCAGAGAGAGAAGACCCTGTCTCCAAAAAAAAGAAAATCTGTCTGGAGACTGCCCATCACTGTCCTTGCCTGGATGTCAGGACACTGTTACCTCCCGGTGAGCCCTGTGCACACAGCCTGGCTGAATTCCAACCTGCCAACCTTCGGAGATGTGCCTGACCGCCCTATCCCCCATTACACTCACACTCGAGGCACGTTCCTCTTGCCATCCTAGCCCTTCCCCGAGCCTCTACTTCCAGCTCTTCCCAACTGCCTCCACGTGCTGAATATCCCCCACGCTGTCCTAGAGCCCAGCACGAACACTTGAGGGTCCACGTCCACCTCTGCAGGCAGAGCCCACCCCCCAGTATCCTAGGGTAAACCTCCCCCAAAGCAATGAACCCACAGTGCAAACCTTCACCCCTGACCGGGCCGCTGCTGAGCCCGGGCCCTGGACACCAGGTCTGTGCAAAGTGAGGTCACCCCACAGGTGAGTCCTGGCTGCCCCCTTGGCCTGTCCTTTCTTTATTTTTTATTTTTTATTTTTTGTTGTTGTTCTTGAGACAGAGTCTCGCTTTGTCACCCAGGCTGGAGTGCAGTGGCCGGATCTCAGCTCACTGCAAGCTCTGCCTCCCGGGTTCCCGCCATTCTCCTGCCTCAGCCTCCCGAGTAGCTGGGACTACAGGCGCCCGCCACCACGCCCAGCTAATTTTTTGTATTTCTTAGTAGAGACGGGGTTTCACCGTGTTAGCCAGGATGGTCTCGATCTCCTGACCTCGTGATCCGCCCGCCTCAGCCTCCCAAAGTGCTGGGATTACAGGCGTGAACCACCGCGCCCGGCCTGGCCTGTCCTTTCCACTCTGACCTTGGAGCGTGACCCTCACGGAAATTTTCAATTCCATAAAGGAAGTTTCGATTCGATATAGGGCCTTTTTACTCCCAAGTTTCCCCTTCTGCTAAATTAGTTCCCAGTCCCTCTGTCAAGGGTGACTCCGTTCGCCATCTGACGCTGAGACCTGAAGAGGGGTTTGTGGGGAGTCTGAGGCCAGCCCGGCCTGCATGGTGCTTGTGTGCAGGATCAGAAGAGGTGCCCCTTGTCCAGGCACTTGTCTTCCACCTGGTTAGAAAGCACCGTAATAAACCAACAACGTTAACTCCATTCACTAGAAAGTTACCAGCAAACCACAGGAACGGCTCCTTCTACGCAGTGTCCTTGTGGGATGCTCCGCCTGCCAAAATGAGTCTGGCAGACGCACCACATCCAGAACGACCTGCAGCTCTCGCCCAGCAGGACGCTCAAAGCACCTACTGAGCAGTCTCCCTGCGACAGACCGCTGTGGTCTGAATGCTTGCCACCCCCGGAAACAGCCATATTGAAACCCCAAGGTATTAGGAGGTGGGGCCTTTGGGAGGTGATTAGGTCTTATGGGCAAGGTCCTCATAAATGGGATTCGTGTTCTTGTAAAAGGGGCTTTTCTACCCCTCAAGATTTAGGTGTTATAAAACCCACAGGGAGGGACTCAAACCACTTTTGCAAAATTATGACTGAGACGGTGGAAGATCTAACTTAACCGACTCCGTCTTGCTCCTAACCTCCAAGCTGTCCTTGTTCTTTCCTGGGCGTAGGCTGAACTAACTTTAGGAGAAACTTAGTTTATAGTTCATAGTTTAAACAAAGACGGTAACAGCCCTTAACCAAAGCAGACCTCCTTCTTCCCTGGGGACTAGACTCTGCCTTTGCAGGACTAACTTTAGCCCCAAGATTAGAAATTACGGTTTAGGAGTCACGCAGCTGGAGGCTGCAAGATTCTGACCTTCCTAAGCTGCCCCTAAGACCAGCGCTTGAGACATTTTGCAGAACCTGAGCCTGACGGATCAGCTGGCACCACCCAGATCAATAAAATGACTCATCTGATCTTGAGGTTCCCACCCAGGAACTGACTGAGCTCAACAAGAGCGCTTTGACTCCCTGTAATTTCATTCCTGACCAGTCACCACTCCCGGCTCACTGGCTTCCCCCACCCAGCACGTTATCCTTAAAAACTCTGATGCCCGAATGCTCGGGGAGACTGATTGGAGTAGTAATAAAACTCCAGAGTCTCCCACGAAAAAATAAATAAACAAAACAGGCTTTTAAGGAAGCCTATTGGCCCCTCCTGCCGTGTGAGGACACAGAAAGAAAGTGCCATCTATGAACCAGGAAATGGGCCCTCGGCAGACACAGAATCTGCCCACACCTTGATCTGGAACTTCCCAGCTTCCAAAACATCAGAAATAGGCCGGGCGCGGTGGCTCAGGCCTGTCATCCCAGAACTTTGGGAAACCGAGGCAGGTGGATCACCTGAAGTCAGGAGTTTGAGACCAGCCTGCCCAACATGGCGAAACCCCATCTCTACTAAAATACAAAAAATTAGCTGGGCGTGATGGCAGGCGCCTGTAGTCCCAGCTACTCGGGAGGCTGAGGCAGGAGAATCGCTTGAACCCGGGAGGCAGAGGTTGCAGCGAGCTGAGGTTGCGCCACCGCACTCCAGCCTGGGCGACAAGAGCGAATCTCCATCTCAAAAAAAAAAAAAAGCCATAAATAAACAAAACCATGAGATATAAACGTCTGTTGTTTATAAGCCACCCAGACGATGTATTTTCACGGAGCAGTCTGAAGGGGCTAAGAGACTTCAGAGCGAAGAACCACGTCTTGTTTCTGCTCAGCTCACGTCGGAAGTATAAGGTCACAACAAGCCCAGATGCTGTGAGAAAGGTCCTCATGTCTAGGTGGGCATCACTAGACCCTGAGAAGTGGCTTCTGCAAATGAGGAAAGCCCCCAGCAGCACTGGAAGTGGCAGGTTAAAAAGGTCACTCCAGGAATCATCTCTCTAAACAGGCCGTGGTGGCCGGGAGGGGAGGGACGAACGCTGGGAAAATACAGGCAGCCGAGTGCTGCTTCGAGTCCCGGCCTGGACTGACTTTTACCGTTTGGGGTTAGAGATAATTTCACATTCATCTCTGACCTTTTTTTGGCGAACCTCGCCCATGCCACCTTCTCCTTAATCGAACACTTCCCCAGACCCTGACGTTAACAAGGACATGGGCTGTGGCAATTCAGAGACCGGCTGAAATTGGGCCATTTCTCGTCTCTGATCTGTGTGATTGGATGACATTAAAAAAAGAAACCAGAAGAGAATTCATTTCCTTTTTTACTTTTAAATGAGGCCCCACTTAGAGCAGAACAGTAGGTGTTGAGCCTTCGTAAGCAAACAGTCCCCAAGGGATGGTGTAAAAAGACGTTGGATCGAACCCTTGTTTTCCCATCACTGCAGTGAACGTCCCCCTCCCCCAATCCCTCACGCTCTACATCAAGGAGCAAGAGGAATGAACCTGGTTTCCAAAAATTAAGTCCAGAAAATTACATGCATTCCTACATCTCGCCTTCTAAATTAAGCCAGTGTTCTCCAGTAACGTCCCACTGGGGACTGAGAGAAAATTGTTTCGAAACTGGGAACTAAATTTAAAGTGAGGAAGAAAAGAAAATAACATTTTACGAGTCCCAAATGTTTGGAGCAGTTTGTTACAAACTTTAAAGTCAGATCTAAAGCGACCGCCAGTTTGAGAGTTCACCTTGTCAGCCCAGGAATCCAACTGTCCAAATGGGGTCACGTACAAACCAGGGATTGGTTAAAGGCCATTTACACCCTAAGTTTTAGCAGCACGAGGGGGACATCCCAGAAAGTTTTGGTTCTCGTAGTTGCCTGGGGGCACTGTATCCATCGGGGGTCTTCGATTCGAAGCAACAGAAATCAAGTCTGCATGACTTCAGCGGAAAGGAAGGTACTGGCAGAATTCCCTGTAGCTCAGAACCAATCAGAAGGCTGAAGATCCTGACGGGGACTGCAACAGTCTCGGCCTTCAAGTCCCATCAGCCTTCACTACGGGAATAAGTGGCTCCAAAATCCTTTCTCCCCTTGCTTCACTCTGCCAAGTTTCAGATCCCAGAGTGGAGAGCCCAGCAAAGCAGCCCGGCGTGGGCCAAGGTCGCACCCCTTGAGCTGGGTGATGACTATATGGGGTGTGTCCACTTTGTAAAAAGGCAGAATACTTCTGATGTGTGCCGTTTTCTGATAGATGCTTCTTTTTTTCCCCTCCCCTCTTTTGAGACAGGGTTTTGCTCTGTCGCCCAGGCTGAAGGGCAGTGGTACAAGGCTCAGCCTCCCGAGTAGCTGGGACTACATGTGGACGCTACCACACCTGGCTAATTTTTCTATTTTTTTAAGAGATGGGTTTTTGCCATGTTGCCCAGGCTGGTCTCAAACTCCTGGGCTCAAGCAGTCTGCCCACCTCGGCCTCCCAAAGTGCTGGGATTACAGGCGTGAGCCACCACGCCAGGCACTATCCTTTGATTTTTTAAGAAAAAACATTCACCTAGCCCATGACTGAGCAATTCCACACTTAAAAGCAGTAAAACAGGTAAGAGAAATAAAGTAAATGATGGGAATACAAACAAATGTCAGCATGAATACTTATGGCCACTCCACTGATAACAGCTAAAAATGAACACAGCCCAGGGCGTCCATCACCAGGTGAATAGAGAAGCAAGTTTTACATATTCATACCGAATACTACTGACCAATGAAAAGGAAGCCACCACTGACCCAAACAACAACCGGGGTGAATCTCAACAACGTGACGCCAAATGAGAGCGAGAGACGCCCTTCACAAAAGAACACGTTGTTCGATCCCATTTACGTGAAGTTCCAGGACAGGAAAAATTAACCCACGGTGGCCGGGCGTGGTGGCTCATGCCTGGAATCCCAGCACTGTGGGAGGCTGAGGCTGGCAGATCACCTGAGGTCAGGAGTTCGAGACCAGCCTGGCTAACGTGGTGAAACCCTCTCTCTACCAAAAATACAAAAATTAGCTGGGTGTGGTGGTGCGCGCCTGTAATCCCAGCTACTTGGGAGGCTGAGGTGGGAGAATCACTTGAACCTGGGAGGCAGAGGTTGTGGTGAGCCGAGATGGCACCATTGCACTCCAGCCTGGGCAACAAGAGCGAAGCTCTGTCTAAAAAAAAACATTAACCACTGGTAAAAAAAAAAAACAAAACTCCAAACAGTGGCTGACTGCGGGGGGAGTGGGACAGGGATTGATGGGGACGGGGTGTGACAGAATGATCTGGGGCCGTGGTCATGTTCTCTATTTTGATAGGAGCCTGGGTTGCACAAGCCTGCGGGTTTATCTGAGCTCATCAGATGCAACAGGTAAGATTTGTGTATTTCATTGTATGCATGTTTTACCATGGAAGAAAAATACCATAAACAACTACTGAACTTTAGTTTGTGGTAAGCTTACTGAAGCATTCAACTATTTTGTTCAAAAGATGCATTAAGAGAGATAAAAAGCAAGCCACAAACTGAGAGACGTATTTGCAGCATAATAGGCGTCTGATTAAGTACCAGTACGTGGACATACGGAGAACACCTACGAATCAGTAATAATCTAAAAGGGAAAGAATGGGTAAAAAAAAGCACAGTGTGCAAATGAGTTAATATTTGAAGTCAGTTAGGGAAAGAGAGAAGGAAACCCCAAATCTAGTAACATCAGTTCCTGGACTGTAAAGGCTAAGGGATAAAGGACGAGGGAGACTCACCATTTGCCTTTTTATACCTTTAGAATTTTAAATGAGATTATTTATGTATTTTTGAGACAGTGTCACTCTGTTGCCAATGCTGGGGTGCAGTGGTGCCATCTCACTCACTGAAACCTCCACCTCCCAGACTCAAGCAATTCTCTTGCCTCAGCCTCCAGAGTAGCTGGGATGACAGGTGCACGCCACCACAGCCAGCTAATTTTTGTATTTTTAGTAGAGATGAAGTTTCGTCATGTTGGCCAGGCTGGTCTTGGACTCCTGACCTCAGGTGATCCACCCGCCTCGGCCTCCCAAAGTGCTGGGATGACAGGCGTGAGCCACTGTACCCGGCCCTTTAAATGACATGATTATAATGTATCTTCCAAAAATAAACTAAATTTAAGTTTAAAATACAGCTTGTGGGCAAACAAAGTGAACTGAAATAATAGGTCAACAATCTGGAAAGAAAGAAAATCAAGGTCTTCCCTTCCATCATAAAACAAAATAAATTTTGATTGGATTAGCATTGAAAGTCAAAGAGAGCTGAATGGAAAGGCTGAAATCAAAAAAGAACCTGAAGAAAACAGAGCTGAATATTTATCTGACCTTGGAGTGAGGAAGACCTTTCAAACCCAAAAACAGAAGGTTTTTGGAAAATCATAAAATGAAAAGACTGATGGACTTAATCAAATGCATTAGTCAGCTCAGGTTGCCACGAAATACCTCAGGCAGGGTGGCTGACACAGCTGGCATTTCTTTCCCACAGTCCTGGAGGCTGGGGAGTCCAAGATCAAGGTGCCAGCTGGCTCCGATTCTGGCGAGGGCTCTCCTCCTGGCTTGCGACATGGCGAAGGCCTCTCCTCCTGCCTTGCAGACATGGTGAGGGCCCAGGGGAAGGGAGAGACAGAGACAGACAGAGTGGGGGAAGCGGGGGAGAGAGAGAGAAGGAGAGAGAAAGGGAGAGGGGGAGAGAGACTGAGAAAGAGAAAGAGAGAAAGAGAGAGAGAGAGAGAGAGAGAGAGAGAGACTGAGAAAGAGAAAGAGAGATTGAGAAAGGCAGAGAGAGGCAAGGCGCAGTGGCTCATGCCTGTAATCCCAGCACTCTGGGAGGCCGAGGTGGGAGGGTTGCCCGAGCCCAGGAGATGGAGACCAGCCCCAGCAACACGGCAAAACCCCATCTCTGTTAATTTTTTTTTTTTTTTAAAGAGAGAGAGATTGACAAAGAGAGAGGTTGAGAAAGAGAGAGTGGGGAGTGGGGAAAGAGGAGGGGGAAGGGGAAGGAGAACGCCCTCCAGCATCTGCGTTTATACGGACACTAATATATCACATCAGGGCCCCACCTTTCTGACCTCATTTAACCTTAATTACTTCCTGACTCCACACACAGCTGCACTAGGGGTGAGCGCCACAACCCAGGAATGTTGGGGAACATAAACGTTCAGTCTGTATTACCACACAAACATTTAAACTTTCTCTATGTTTAAAAATAATCAGTTCGTGTCCTTTGTAGGGACATGGATGCAGCTGGAAACCACCATTCTCAGCAAACTATCGCAAGGACAGAAAACCAAATACCGCACGTTCTCACTCATAGGTGGTAACTGAACAATGAGATCACTTGGACACAGGAAGGGGAACATCACACACCGGGTCCTATTGTGGGGAGGGGGGAGCGGGGAGGGACAGCACTAGGAGATATACCTAATGTAAATGACGAGTTAATGGGGGCAGCACACCAACATGGCACACGTATACATACGTAACAAACCTGCAGGTTGTGCACATGTACCCTAGAACTTAAAGTATAATAAAAATAAAAAATAAAAAATAATAATCATAATACTTGGTATACAACAAGATCTTTAAAAAGAGAAAAATAACCAAAGAAAAATGCCAAAAGGAGGGAAAAAATGTTTGTTACATATGTCAGTCAACATAGAGAAGTCAATGCAGGTTATCAAATCATGTCTATAAGTATCATCTCCATTTCAAACAGTAAACACTGGCTATCTCTGGAGATTGGGAATCATAGCTTTTTATTTTCTTCTTTGTGCTTTTTCTAAATTTTCCCCAATGAACATGAATTACTTTTATAATTCAAAAAAATCTTTTTTTTAAAAAAGAACTTTTACGTCAAGGTCAAGCAACATCCAAGCGGACAGTCCAGTTCTGCACAGACTTTAGGGGGATGGCTGGTGAGCCTGGCAGGGCGTGAGCAAGGAGCCGGCACCACAGACCCAGGAGGGCATGGGCTGTATTACCCTATAGATGGCAGGAAACCCTGGAGGTGCCCAGAGGAGGAGGGCATGAGAGGGAACGCAAACCAGTGAAACTCTTGCCCCGTGGAAAATGGAAGGTGTATTTGAAATGGCTCCAGAGGGACAACAGAGGCAGATTTCAGCTCAAAAGAGGGAAGAATTTCCACCTCCTGAGCTGTCCCTAAATGCAAAGCGTTATGCAGTGAAGCTGTCTCAGTCCTCCTAGGACTCAGGTACCGATGGAACGAAGAATTCTCCACTCAGGAAGGGTTTTTTGTTGTTTTGTTTTGTTTTTGAGACAGAGTCTTGCTCTGTGTTCCAGGCTGGAGTGCAGTGGCGTGATCTCAGCTCGTGGCAACCTCCCGGGTTCAAGTGATTTTCCTGCCACAGCCTCCCAAGTAGCTAGGATTACAGGTGTGCACTGCCACACCTGGCTAATTTTTATCTCTTTAGTAGAGATGGGGTTTCACCATGTTACCCAGGCTGGTCTTGAACTCCTGACCTCGGGTGATCTGCCCACCTGTCATTCATGTTCTTATATAAAGACCTAATTCCTTTTCAATGTTGCGCAGTAGCCCAAGGTATGAAAATACAAGTTTACGGAGTTTTCTCACCACGAACATACATTCAGACTCTGTACGATCTTTCGTCACCACAAACTGTCACAAAGGCTGTCCCAGAAGTTGTCACCTGTGCACAGGTGCCAGCGTTTCTTTAGGGCAGATCCTGAGAAGTAGAATCACTGAATCACCATGTCACAGGGCAGTTGCATTTATTTTGACAGGTCCTGCAAAACCGCATCCACCATGATGTTCCTTTCTAAGCCTCGGATCCCAGAGATTTACAGATCCCATCTCCATGACCTGTCTCCTTGTCGGTTTCAGCCAGGCACTGATACCTCCCTGGGATACTCCAGGCCTCAGCACAGCTCTGTGGCTCCTCTTTCTATGAAAACCGTCACCCACCCCTGAGACGGGCTGCCACCATCACCGGCAGCCTTGGAGCACAGCCCAAATGGTCGCCCGTCCGGTTACTGGTGGAGAAGACTCTTGGCTGAGGAAGGCAGGCCTCCTAACTCTGAGGTGCTGCACCTGCGAGTCAGGGGTTACGCCATCCGTGAGCGAGAAGGAGGGGCTGAGCAAGAGGAGACTAAACCCCGGTGTCACTCAACAGCTGGGATGGGCCAGACCCAAGGATGAAAATGCACCAACGTGTAAATTTCGGCATGAGCACAGCTGGGTGATAGAGACAGGACCGGATAGAGACAGACAGTGTCCAACACAACTGATTAAGTGTCCATGGTAAAAGAAGTGCTCTTACACGAGGTGCTAACGACGTAATTGCGGTCTTACATAAGGAGCTCCGGTATTTTTAGCAGCACATAACTGCCATGTGAATGGAGGAGCTGCCCTCCCAACGAATGCTGCTTACTGTATGGGCTGGCGCAGGCCTTGAAATGCCAGTGCTTTGCAGGGAGCTAGCTGCTGTCAGAGGGGTGAGGATGTCTGTGCCCGGGGCGGCAGCTCTGCCCACGTTCTGCAGTTTCTACAGGCTGGCCGGACTCCCCACAGGCAGCTTGGGGTACACACATCACCATGCCTACACCCCCAAGCATCCTAAAAGCAAGAAAAGGGCCACTTCAGGGGCTTGCCCAACCCAAGCAGCCACCTTCTAGCTAAGAGAGCTCTCCCCAGACCCAGCGGGGTGGAGGGAGACAGGAAGAAACCAGAGCCGCTCCGGGCTCAGCTCCCTCGTTCCCAGAGCTCACCCCTCGGGAGCCTGGGTGCTCACCCTCATGTCACCTCCCACCCGTCACAAGAAACCCAGGGCTGCAGGTACAGTGAAGTCAACGTGGCCTCTTGGAATGGTGTGTCTGTATTCACGTCCCGGGTTTAGGATCCCTGCAGTCTTTATTCCCGTTTCTTTCCATTGTATTAAGCCTAACACACACACACAGAGGAGTACACCCGGGTTAGCGTTAGCACTGATGGAAGGAACGCAGCCCTATGACTGACACCCCGATAAAGAAACCAGGCAGTACCAGCCTCCCGAATGCCCTCCTCATCCCTCCCGGAAGTCTCCTCATGCCTCCCGGAAGCCCTCCTCACATGCCTCCCGGATGCCTCCTCGCTTACTCGGAAGCCCTCTCCTCATGCCTCCCGGGAGCCCTCCTCTGCCTCCCGGATGCCCTCCTCATCCTCCCGGATGCCCTCCTCATCCCTCCCGGAAGCCTCCTCATCCCTCCCGGTCTCCTCATCCTCCCGGAGCCCTCCTCGGCCATCCCGGGCATACCTCCGGGCTCCATCCACCCCTCCATGCCCCTCCGGCCCTCCTCCCGCCCTCCATCCCTCCAGGCCATCCACTCCCTCCTCCCTCCCGGTCTCATCCCTCCCGGGCCCCTCCTCATCCCCTCCAGAGCCTCCCTCCTTCCACCTCCCGAGCCTCCTCCTCCCTCCCGGGCCCTCCATCCCTCCCCGGCCCCTCATCCCCTCCGGCCTCCGGGCTCCCTCATCCCTCCGTCCTCCTCCCGGATTCCTCCTCTGCCTCCCAGTTACCCCTCCCTCCCTCTCCCCGGGCTTCTCCACCTCCCTGAAGCCCCTTCTCATCCCTCCAGTCTCCTCCTGCCTCCGGATGCCCTCCCTCATGCCTCCTGGAGTCCTCTGCCTCCCACGTTGCCTCTCCTCTCTCAGACTTCCTGAAGCCTTCTCCGCGCTATCCGGAAACCACGACCCCGACTTCCAACACCTTCCATGCATTTGGCCCTCTTGGCACTTTGTCGATGTGGAATCAGGCATGGACATGCTCCTTTCCGTCTCATTCCTTTTGCTCGACATTGTTTGTGTGATTTATCCACGTGTGCCGTGTGATCACGGATTGTTCCGTCTCAGCACAGTGGGGGGCTCCATAGTTGGCCTTCACCCCAATTTGTGTGTCCATTCTACTGCTGATAAACATTAGGGGGCTTCCGGGGGTGGGGGGTTGGCTATTACAAATAGTGCCGCTGTGAACATTCTAGTATATGCCTTTTCACTGTAACCCATCCTAAAATACACATCGTTGAAAACTACTGCTTTAAGCCTCAAATCTTGGGAAAGTCAATGTACTCCCCCGCTCCAGTTTACCCTTTCATTCTTTAAACATGGTCCTTTCACTGTCTACAGAGCACCGTGTAAAGGGTACTGGCCATCTCCTTGAAGTCTGGGTATTTAAAAATGAAAAAATAATTTAAAATTTTTTTTTTAAGATTACTATTGGCCAAAGGAGTCAGACTTTCTAGGACTAAAGTCCCCTCCTTGCTGTGTGTCTTTGGACAAACACTGAACCTCTCTGTGCATCAGTTTCCTTACCTGTAAAATGGGACTAGTACTCTAACATCATCTGGCTGAGGTTTAAACAAGGGAGCAGCGTCTGCACAAGGTGAGCCCTCATCAGTGTTCACAGCAACGATTCCCGCTGAAGGTTTCCTGTCTTTCTCAACACCCCTGCGGTAGCCTGCTCTGGGCGTCCCCTGCCTGGATATCTGTGAGCAAGGTCCTCAAAGAAAAGGAGATGGCAACTGAGGACAAGCAACTCTACCACGTCCAGCTGGAGCGGAGCCCCACCAGCGAGCCCTCCCCTCCACGCCAGATCGCTCCCATCCCTCAGCCTCTCCAGGCATCAGAGATGCGTGGCAGCAGCAGCTACTGTACTGGATGTCACTCAAAATGGGACCTCGACCATGGTCACTGTGCTGGGGTCATTACTAATGGTGTGCCAGCGGCCTGGTGACAACCTGCTGGAGCACCCAACATACTCAAAAATCACTGCCTGGAAAAAAAAAATGTTTTTAAACGTTGATGCAAAAGAAGAGTGAAGAGGAGTATTTTGGTTTTTTTAGATGACAAAGACGGAAGAAACCCCCTCAAAACATACAGTGCAAGAGGCCCAGGAGCAGGAGATTCCGGCCTTGCGAGACTGGTTGCCACGGTAACCGTATTTCACAGCAGGAGCTCGTTTTTATGACAGTGACCCGCACAGAGAAGGGAAGGACGTCTCCTGAAGAAACTTAGTTGGAGGCTTTCCCATTTGGGGTGAGGGGAGTGAGTTTTGTTAGAAAAGAAAAGGCATTTTAAGGTGCCTTACGAGGCAGAAATGATCCCAGGACCCTTGCAAGGTTCTCTCTATTCACAGCTCTTACTTAAGGCAAGACAGAAAAAACGGCCTGTTTCCAAGGAGTCCTGGGGTTCATGTCATAGCCTCCCTGGATCACTGGTCCCATCATTAACCATCTGTTTGTTACAAAGTCCTTTCCTGGAGTCCAGCAGAGTCCCAAGCAAGCAAGCAACCAACCGAGCCACCAGGAAGTCCTGCACACCTAGGCCAGGGGCTGAGAGGACACGGAAGTGTAGCACACACTCCCTGGACTGAAAAACACACCTTCCTGGACAAACAGCAAATCCTACCATCTAAAAACAGCCTTGGGAGTCAGACAGATTTGAGTTCCAGCCTCCGCCTTGCCCACCTCTATGCTGTGTGATTTAGGCAGGTCTCTGGCCCTCTCTGTGTCCTTATAAACAGAATGAGGACAATAATCCTAATGCTTACCCCTCTGGATGTCTCTAGGATAAAGGAAAACGAGAGACTACCTGGAATGATTAGCACACTGCCCGGCACAGGACAACCCACTCGACAAACAGCTGCAGTGATTAAGAGCTGGAAAAGCATATCTCGCACTCATAATAGGAGGCTAATAGCAGAGAACAAAGTACTAAACTGTGTGGCACAACCTGCAACTGATCCTTCAACAAGTGCAGCAGGAACGCAGAGGGACTGGAAGAAGGGAACCGTCCAGGAGGGAGGTGGTGCTTGAACTGAACTCTAAAGGATGCTGGGGAGGTGTTCTTGAAGGTCTGAGGGTGGGAATGCCTCTATTGAGTGCTTACAGGGCGCCCAGTCCTGGAGAGCCAGAGAGAAGGGGAACAAGCTTCCCGCTGCCATCAGGGACAGAAGAGGATGTGAGATCAGCCCACAGCTGGTGGCCTGAGGGCGTTGTGGAGTGGGAAGCCAGGAAAGGGTCCCAGCGCAGCAAGGAGGTGAGCAAACCTTTTCCAAGGAAACCGCACCTGAGCCAAGTCCCAGAGGGTAGGGGCAAGGGGCTCAAGCAGTGGCGGGAGGGAAGAAGCTGCAGGACTGGAAACTGGTTTGCGAGAATGAGGCCAGGTGACTGAGGGCCTTCAAATCCAGGCAGGGGAGCTGAGCCTTGCCTGGGAGGACATAGGAGCCTCTGAAGATATCTAGGTGGGGAGGGGGTCGGTGACAGGGTGAAAGGGACCATCATTCTGGAGGTGGCATGCCAGATGGGGCTGGAGGGGGTTGCCGCAGGAGACAGACCAGCTAAGAGGCCTGTGTACTCTGGACTGACGTGTTCAAGTCCTGTAGGAATCGGTCACAAAGGAGAGGGGAGAGGCAGACACATTCGGAGAGGAGTGTAAATCATAGAGAATGAGGGAAACCCACCAGTGGGAAGCGAGTGAGGGCAGCTGCCTGGGAGGGGGAGCGGGAGGAGGCCAGTCGGGTGCGCTGAGTTTTCGGTGACACGGGGGCACCCAGAGAGCAAGACAGGATGGGCTGGAAGTCAGAGTGGCCATTCCCAGAGGACTCCCCGAGCCAGCCCCGTGAGAAGCACAACACAGGGTTTGGGAAAACAGTCCCAGGAAAGGGGGAAGAAGGCTCAGCAAAGGAGAAGGAACCAGGAGAGAGGTGTGCCCAGAAACGACGGCGGGGAGGCTGCAAGCTGAACCCCAGCGCGCCAAGGTCCGCTTCCACGGAAGAGCGACGGTGGCCCCACAGAAGAGGCGGGTTTGGAAACAAAATGACTTTTGGGTTCAGCAGTTTCAGTGCGGTGGCCGCCAGCAGCCAGGCTGCAGACGATGGAGGGGGGCAGCTGGGTGAGGGAGCGAGCAGGTGCGGAGCTCTTGTGGGAAAATGTGATAGAGAAAAGACAAAACAAGCTGAAGGCTCAGATGCTGGGTTTTGTGTTTTTCAGGAGATGGGAGTTGGGAGGCCGAGGGGATGTCAGAGGCACGGGGCGGGGGTGGGGGCTGGAGGCGGCCCGGGTGCGGTCTCCCCCGGTGTGGGGCGGGGCGGGGACGGGACAGCAGGCCTCAGTGTACCCACGCGCCCACCAGGGTCTGCAGGGGCGTCCCCAGGGCTCCCCCTGCCCTCAGGCTGCACAGACGCAGGGTGACAGTGACCATTCCCCGGAATCTCCAAGGCTCTGATCTCTCCCCGGGGACAGTTTCCACCTGCAGCAGGACGCCTCCCCGCAGGGCGACCCCCGGGGATTTATGGACCCAGGCGGACCCTCTGAGCAGCCGGGCAGGAGGCACAAGCCCCAGAACCCCCGGCAGAGGCCTCCCTGCAGCGCAGGAAAGGAAAGGCGGTGCCGGCGCCCGGGGCAGTGAGGCGCCCGGACGGATGGAAGCGCCTCCCCGACGCCTCCGGGAAGCGGCTTTGGCAGGGCTGGAAGCCGACCTCGCGGGCCTCAGGCTGGGAGGGGCGGGCGGGGCGAGTGGAGGCGTCGGTCCCGGCCGTAAGAAGGACCCCCCAATCCCCCACGCGCGCCCCGCCTTCCGACCACCCAGCCACGGGCGAAAGCCCGACTGTGCAGGGCCCAGGGCCCCCGTTGCGCCCCCAGTCTCGTGCGACGTCGGGTCCCCGCCCCAGGCGAGGCAGGTGCAGAGGGGCGGCAGCCTGGACCGGGCCCCTCCCCGCACGTGCGCGCCGGGGCGGGCGCTGGGAACCGCCGCTGTGGACTCGCTCCCCGGAACTCGCCCGGCGCCGCCCTGCCCCCCCCCCCCCGCGCCCCCCCCCCCCCCACCCCCACCCCGAGCTGGGGGCGCCGCAGGATCCCCGAGGGTCCCCGAGGCCGGGCGGAGCGCGAGCCGTTCGCAGTGGGGGCTCCGGCCCGGGCGCTGCTCTGCGCAGTCGGGTGCAGCCCAGGCTCCGGCCCCCGGCGGGAGGAAACCCGGCTCCAGGCCCTGCCCCCGCCCCGCCGGCCCCGGAATCGCCCCCACCCGCGGCGCCACGAGCTCCCGGGTCCCCGCCCTCGCCCTGAGCCACGCGCACCCCCCGGCCTCGGACGGCCCCGGACCTGGGGCGGCCCCACTTCCCCCCGGACTCACCTGGGGTTCGGCCCCGCAGCCCGCGCGCTCCCTCGCTGCCCTCTGGCGGCAACCGGGAAACCCGCGCCCGCCCCGCCCGCCCCGCTGGGACCTGCGGCTGCAGAGCCCCGGCCCGAGGGCACCTGCTGGGCGACCTCCGGATGGTCCCCACGGCCTCGCTGGAGGGCAGGGGCGCGGCTCACTGCAGCCTCCGCCTCCGGGCTCCAGCGACCCTTTCACCCCAGCCTCCCCAGTAGTCGGGGCCGCGGGCAGGGCTCCCACACACGGCTAATTTTTGTACGTTTTGTAGAGACGAGGTCTCACTGTGTTACCCAGGCTGGTCTCGAACTTCAAGACTCAGTTTCTTTATGTGCAAAACAGAGACAACAATAGTCCTGTTGTGATGATTGAATGAGATTGTGACCCAAGGTCTGGCTCACTACAGGCCCTCAAGTGGAAAGCATTATTAATGATAATATTCCCTCGTCACTTCTTAACCCTAAAGCCTGGAGGGGGCAGGAATTCCACGGGCCTTAGCCCACCACCCAGCCCCCAGGAGTTGCTCACACCGCCGCCTGCACAGACCGTGGCAGACCACTCGGTGTCTTGGGGGTGACTCAGCCTTCCCTGGGACTGCCAACCGCCTGAGAAAGACATATAGGTGGCCCGAGGCTGCTCCCTGCAGCCTTCCTCTTGGCTCTGGCTGTACCCCAGGGGAGCCCACACGAACCCAATCCCCCAACCTTCTATTCCTTGACGATTACAGCTTTCAGTAAATACTTGTTGCACCTCTGCTCTGTGCCAGCTCTTCCTAAATGGGATTCTCACACGTTTCACTTAACCCCTGTTTTCCCAGGTCTTAACCACATAAGGTCCCAATGACAGTAACAAAACCACCTTTCTCTGTCTGTGCCCTGGGGATGGCTAACAGATGAACACAGGTGCAGCCTCCTGGCTAACTCCAGAAGCCAATCCCTTCTCTCCTGCCCCAGTGTTTGTCCCCTTGGCTCACAAGGCAGCACACTTAGGACTGTTCCACTCCCCTCCCCCCAACCCAGTGTGAGATGCCCTCATCATCTTAAGATTGGGCGGCCTCCCTCACTGCAGAGGGGGCTGCTGCCACACAGGCGTCCACACGTGTGCACCCCCCCCAGACCAGGCACCAGACTGCACAGCCTCTCAGTCCACACGTGTGCACCCCACCCTAGACCAGGCACCAGGCTGCACGGCCCTCCCGGTGATCCCCTGCGTTGCGCCCCACCCCGACCAGGCACCAGGCTGCACAGCCCCTCAGTCCACACGTGTGCCCCCCCCCCCCAGACCAGGCACCAGGCTGCACAGCCCCTCAGTCCACACGTGTGCACCCCCAGGCTCCATTTCAGTCCATTCCAGGCTTCCAGGCCACAGCCCCCTCCAGTCCCTTCCCCCCATTCCAGGCTTCCTTCCGGTCCATTCCCCCCTGAACCGGCTTCCAGGCCACAGCCCAGTCCATGTTTCCATGGCTTCCTTCCAGTCCATTATTCCCCCCCCAGACCCATGGCTTCCAGGCTTCCTTCCAGTCCATTCCACCCTAAGACTTCCTTCTAGGCTGCACAGCCCCTCAGTCCACATGTGTGCACCCCCCCCCCAGACCAGGCACCAGGCTGCACAGCCCCTCCCGGTCCTGCGTGTGCACCCCAGACCAGGCAGCACCAGGCTGCACAGCCCCTCCCAGTCACGTGTGCACCCCACCCTAGACCAGGCACCAGGCTGCACAGCCCCTCAGTCCACATGTGTGCACCCCCCCAGACCAGGCGCCAGACTGCACCGCTCCTCGTGCCAATGTCATGGGGAGGGGCTGGTGATGCAGCCCTTTTACTTTTACTAACTTCTCTTCCCATAGTCTAGGCAAGAGCCTCGTTCCCCATCTACTCAGTGACATTCGAAGTGGCCTCTCTTCTCTTTTTGCTCCTTGGTCCAAACAAGCTCATTTCTTCTCTTTCTTCAAATAAATTACGGAATTGCTCACAGAGAGACAGACAGACAGAGAGATCTTGCTAGCTGTACATCCTGCGGTTCTCTAAACAAGGTGAACTCCATTTACTCATCAACAGATAACTGTTGTGCACTGTCGCAGGAGCTGGGGATACAGAGGTGAAGAGACTCCTCTCCCTCCAAGGAGCTTGCTGTCTAGAGAGGGGAGCAGCCTTCAAACGGATAAACGGACAAATGAACACTACTAGGCACTTCCTATTGTCTAGGAATTTCTACTAGAACCGCTGTCTTAGTCTGCTCTCTGTTTCCGTAACATAATGCCACTGACCGAGTAAATTATAAAGAAAAAAAAGCGTATTCAGTTCGTGGTTCTGGAGCCTGGGAAGTCCGAGAGCATGGCACCAGCGTTTGGTGAGAGCAGGTCATCTCGGTGGAAGTTAGAAGGCAAAAGCAAGTACGCACACAACGGAGGGAGAGTCACCAGGGTCAGACTCACTTTAGAACAACCTGCTTTCACGAGACCTAACTCACTTCCGCCAGAACAACATTAACCCGTTCAAGAGGGCTTGGCCCAGGTGACCCAGTTGCCTCGTATCAGGCTCTTACTGAACGTGTCCACCCCCCACCACTGCTACACTGGGATTCAGTTGCCAGCACATAAGCCTTTGGGATACGTTCAAACATACCCACGGATAGGTGATAAGGACCTTCGCCTCTAAAGAGGAGCTGTCAGACACCCTTCAAGACTTTCCAAGAGGGAACCAAGCTGGTCCTTTGCCCCTCACCCCTCCCCACTGATAGCAGAGGACCGTATTCCTTGGGAGGGGAGCTACCCAGGCAACAGGTCAATGGGTTATGAGAAGACAAACTTGTCTTTAACCCCACCTGTGTTTCCCCCTTCACCCCCCCCCCGCCCAACCCGACCCAGAAGATCCTTCCAAGAAATCAAAGCTGCCTGCAGGATGGGCCTCTCCCTCCCCAGAAGCCTGGCTGACACTCCGCAGCTCCAGGAGCAGAGTGTGGGGCCCTGGAGTTCGGGAGCAGTAACCCTGAGCAGGGTTACTCAGCCACAGCACAACTGACTTTTTCAGCCAGGTAATCCTCTGGGGGGAGACGGGGCTGTCCTGTGTATGGTACGATGTTTAGCAGCATCCCTGGCCTCTACCCCCTAAATCATAGTGGCACACATCCAGCCCCCAGTTGTGACAATAAAAAATGTCTTCAGGCATTGCCAAATGTCCCCTGGGGGTCACCCTCCCACCCCCTCCCCACCCCTTAACCCAAACCATGTGCCCAGAGCCCGTTGCCTATTTCTAGCCTAGAGAATTAGGGGTGGGGAAACTGCTCCATGCTTGCAGTGGGGCAAAACTGGGTAGAGGCAGAGCAGGCCCGCCTTCCCACCCTTGGACCAAGGGAGTTTCCCAAAAGCCAAGTAGAAACTGGAAGAAAGCGGGGTTCAAGCAGCGCCGGGGGCAAGGGAACCCATCACCAGAGGCTGAGGTGCTCCTCGGGAGTGGATCAAGAGGCCAGTCCGAGGATGTGTTATGACGGGGCTCCTGGGAAACCCTCAGATGCCCACATCTGGAGGGGATCAAAGCAGAAGGATGAGGGAGAAAGAGAAGAGAGCCCTCCTTCCACCTGCCAGCGTCTGAGCTGCAGGGAAGGGAGGTGGTGGCATTGGAAAAAAAGAATGAAAGTTGGGTTTAGGTTGGGCACAGTGGCTCACGCCTGTCGTCCCAGCACTTTGGGAAGCCAAAGCAGGGAGCTCAAAGCTCACTTGAGCCCAGGAGTTTGAGACCAGCCTGGGCAACATGGTGAGACCCGTCTCTACTAAAAATAAAAAAATTAGCAGGGTGTGGTGGTATGTGCCTGTACTCCCAGCTATGGGGGCCGGGCAGGTTGGGGGGCTGAGTTAGGAGGATCGCTTGAACCTGGCAGGTGGAAGTTTCAGTGAACCTTGATCGTGACACTACACTCCAGCCTGGGAGACACAGTAGACCTTGTCTCCAAAAAAAAAAAAAAAGGAGGAGGAGGAAAGAAACTTGGATTCATAGATCTTGTAGGTTGAACGATGGCCTGAAAAATATGTGTCCACATCCTAACTCCCAGAGCCTGTGACTGTGACAATGGGCGCAGATCTTGCGCGACCCGTCATCGCTATAATCGAGATCATCAGACGTCATGAAATCAATCGCTTTATCAGATCTTAAACAAATGGAGAACAAGATAAAGATAAAACAATAAGTTTCGGTCGATCGGGGCGGATCGGTCGACAAAAAGTCGGCGAAGAGGAAGGAAAAGGAAAAGGAAGGAGGGAGAAGGGAAAGAGGAAGAAGAAAAGGAAAGGGGAAGGGAGGAGGGAGGAAGAACAAAGGGAAGGAGGAAGGAGGAGGGAAAGGGGAGGAGGAGGAGGGAGGATGATTCTGGAGGAGCAGCACGATTTCAGGCTTCCGGCTGCGCAGACAGTTTGTTTCCGGGTCAGCCAGTTTAAGGTGATTGTGCGAACGGCGAAATGAGGTGGTCAGAGTGGAACGGGGTCACGAGCGCTGAGGGTAGGGTCGCCGGCTGGAGTGCAGTGGTGTGATCTCGGCTCACTGCAACCTCCGCCTCCCGGGTTCCAGTGATTCTCCTGCCTCAGCCTCCTGAGTAGCTGAGACTACAAGCATGTACCACTGCACCTGGCTGGTCCCAAACTCCTGAGCTCAAGTGACCTGCCTGCCTCGGACTGGCAAACTGTTGGGATTACAGGCGTGAGCCACTGTGCCCAGTCATGCTGTATGCTTTTAAAAATTGAGGCAAAATTCACATAATATACAATTAACCATTAAAGTGTACCATTTAGAGCATTCGCAATCTTATGCAACCACCACCTCTCTCTAGTTTCAAAATGTTTTCAATCACCCCGTAAGAATTGTGATGGTTAATTTTGTGTATAAATTTGATGGGATAAGGGATGCCCAGGTGTCTCGTTAGGCATTATTTGGGGGTGTGTCTGAGAGGGTGTTTCTGGAAAGAGATTCGCGTTTGAATCGTGGACTGAGTGGAGGTTGGAGGTCGCCCTCACCGATGTGAGTGGGCACATCATCCAGTCATGTAGGGACACACAGAGCAAAAAGGAGGAAGGGATGAACTTCCTCTCTGGTCTTGAGCTGGGACATCCACCTTCTCCTGTCTTCAGACAGTGGAATTCCTGGTTCTCTGACTTTTGGACTGAATTCTACCACTGGCTCTCCGGTTCTCCAGCTGGCAGGTGGCAGATTGTGGTACTTCTCAGCGCTCATAATCATGTAAGCCAATTTCCGTAATAAACCTCCACATACAAGGAAGATAATATAAGAACATTCGTTTTCTCTGAGCACTATTGATGGGGGGTGGGGCGAGAATATCGGATCCATGAAATAATCACTCCCAGTGTCGCCCTCCTTGCAGCTCCTGCAACCACTAACCTGCCTTCTCATGGATTTGTCCATTTGTATTCTTCCAAAACTTACAGGATTTTTGCTGCACATTTGAGAGATTTGTACATGTGGTCACGTTAGACCGTTTGTGTGTTTTTCATTGTCACATAATATTCCATCATGAAACTCAACCACTTTTTTTTTTTTTCTTGAGAGAGGGTCTCATTCTGTCACCAGGCTGGGAGGCAGTGGTGGAATCCTGGCTCCACCTAGAACTCCACCGTGATCCTCCAGCCCAGCCTTCTTCCTTAAGTCTTCCACCTATGTCCGTCGGCCAAGCCTGGCTCCGCCTGCTCAATCCCCCCCCATGGCACTTCCAGGCCGGGGTGGGTGAATCATGAGAGATCCCGGGAGTTGAGACCAGCCTGACCCAGGTGGTGAGAAGCGTGTCTCTACTAAAATGCCAAGGTAGCAACCTGATGTCCATCTGTAATCCCTGCTACTCAGGAGGTTGAGGCAGGAGAATTGCTTGAACCCAGGAGATGGAGGTTGCAGCCAGTTGAGATTGCACCACTGCACTCCAGCCTGGGCAACAGAATGAGACTCCCTCTCAATCAATCAATCAATCAAACAAAATAAAAATTTGGAGAGACAGGGTCTCCCTATGTTGCGCAGGCTGGTCTTGAACTCTTGGCCTTGAGTGATCCTCCTGCCTCAGCCTCCCAAAGTGGGATTACAAGTAAAAGCCACCACGCCTGGCCTCAACCCCATTTTTTTTAGACAGGTTCTCACTCTGTCACCCAGGCTGGAGTGCAACGGCACAACCTCGGCTCACTGCAACCTCTGCCTCCTGGGTTCAAGCGATTCTCATGCCTCAGCCTCCCAAGGAGCTGGGACTACAAGCGTGAGCCACCACACCAGTCTAATTTTTGTATTTTTAGTAGAGACGAGGTTTCACCATGTTGGCCAGGCTGGTCTCAAACTCCCGACCTCAGGTGACCCGCCTGCCTCAGCCTCTCAAGGTGCTGGGATTGCAAGCATGAGCCGCCGTGCCCAGCCCTCAACCACTTTAAAAAATTTTTCCTTCTGTTGATGAATTTGTGCAACTTAAAAAAAAAAAAAAAGAAAATTCAGGCCAGGTATAGTGGCTTACACCTGTAATCCCAGCACTTCAGGAGGCTGAGGCGGGTGGAACACTTGAGGTGAGGAGTTTGAGACCAGCCTGGCCAACATGGTGAAACCCTGTCTCTACTAAAAGTACAAAAATTAGTCAGGCATGGTGTCACACACCTGTAATCCCAGCTACTTGGGAGGCTGAGCCAGGAGAATCGCTTGAACCCAGGAGGCAGAGGTTGCCAAGATCACGCCACTGCACTCCAGCCTGGGCGTCGCAGAGAGATTCTGTCTTAAAAAAAAAAAAAAAAAAAAGAAATTCAAAATGAGTATTATATGCATGTGGCAACAAAGTGAAGCATCACAAAAGAAGAGAGAGTGAAAACTAAGTGTCTCTTCCTCTCCTTCCAAAGAGACAATCATTTTACCCATTTCTTATGTATCATTGTAGTAAGTATTCCAGGCACATACATATATGCATATATGCATCCTTTTTACACACGTGTTTATGTGGTAAGTATCGATTGAATGCCTGCCACATGCCAGGCACTACTTTAGTGATGGGGGTACAGCCAGGAACAAAACAAAGTTTCCAGCTCTCCTGTTTCTAGTAGAAAGAGAAAGATGCTACACAGATAAACAGATGTACATGTCGAGCGGTGACTTGTGCTGTGGAGGGGAATAAGCACAGCAAAGGGATATGGGGGAAAGGTCAGGAAAGGCTACTCTGATAAGGTGACATGTGAACAAAGTGACGACAGCCAGGGCAAGAGTGTTCCAGTGGCAGGGAACAGCAGGTGCCGGAGAAACAGCAAGGAGGTCCTGGGGTTGGGGCGGAGCACGGGGCAGCAGAGGTTAGCAAACCCCACACCCCGCGCCTCGCTCCCTCTCCGTGAACAGTCTTGGCCTTTGTTCCACATCAGCCTAAAATGAGCTGCCTCCTTCCTTTTTAGAAGCAGCCAAGTAATCCACCATATGGATGTGGTGCAATGTACTTAACTAGTTGTAGAGTTTTTCTTTTCCTTTTTTTTCCTAAGGTATGAAGTGAAAACCAGGAAGCGGTTGGCGTGAGTTCTTGGAGGAGGAAAAGGGAAGCGCAGACCTGCTTTTCGCAGGGGCAAGAGCAGACACAGCAGCCCACGCACCTTATGTCTAAATATTAAAAGTTATGACAAACTGTTAAGGAAAATATGTCCTGTTCTCCTACCTTGACGAATACACTTTCGCAACAACCTGGAAGGTCAGATTTAAATTTAGAATTTCCGATTCTTCAGGGTTCTATGGCCCGCCCCCGGCCTGCACCTCCTCTTCCTACTTCCAGCTCCAGCGCTGAGAAGGTCCCGTGGGCACATGGGTGTGGACGCCCGAGCCTGCCTGTGCGGTTTCCATTCATGCTGCCCCAGGACTGCTCAGGAGGAAAGAGGCCCACACAGGCCCTACAAGCAGGCTGGGGCTATTTGGGCAAGAAACTCCAAGGTCCCAGGTACTCGGATTGTGGACTAGAAGGAAGGAGGGGGGATAGGCTGTACGTGGGTGAAACCCCTCGATTCCACGTGATTCCTGACACTCAGGGAGAGACACAGCTGGAGTGGAGTCAGAGCAGGATCCAGTGGAGCACGAGACAGAGGGCAGGGACTCCTCTTGCCCACACCAAAGGCTGGTGCTGCAGAAGTGTGGACACTCTTGTCTGCCTTGGGGAAGACACTCGGTGTGGGCAGGACAGAGTAGAAAGCTGGAATCACCAGCCGGGCCAGCAGAAAAGGCAGGAACCGCAAGCCCTACCCGGGGCTTGCCCACATCAGTGCCAGCCAAAGGGGAAAACCTGATCCTTCTTGGGAGAGAAACTTCCACTCTGGAGAATGTTTGAAGAGCTCGTAACAGTAACAGCCGCCCAGACCGCAAGGAGAAGGTATAAACAAGGAAGCCGACACCAACAGTGAAGGCGCCACCGTCTCTCCTGTTGCTCAGTGAACGTCATTATGAGGTCTGCCGCGCTCCTGCAGGAGACGTGGAACTGGGAACGTGGGTTCCAGCCCATTTGGTGACAAACCAGCATTGTGAGGTTGAGCGATCCACTTTACACCGCTGTGTATCAGTCCCCTCGTCTGTCGAATAGGAGTACACTTGACCAGTCTCTTTCAGAGTTACAAGAATCGGTCCCATCACCCTTGCTTTGCTCATTTAGCCACTCACAGAACGTCAGCTCTGTGCCAAGAGCTGGGCAGGGCTGCAAGAGCAGAAATAAAGACATCATACTTTCTCATACTTTCTGACCTCAAGGAACTTGGTCCGACTGAAACAAACAGCTGTGCTCCAAGAGCTGTCCATTCCATGTGCTGTTGCAGGCTTAGAAGCATTTTCCAGATAAATAAATAGAAGTTAAGATAGAATGGGGCCAGGCACAGTGGCTCTCGCCTGTAATCCCAGTACTTTGGGAGGCTGAGGCAGGTGGATCACTTGAGGCCTGGAGTTCCAGACCAGCCTGGCCAACATGGTGAAACCCTGTCTCTACTGAAAATACAAAAATGAGCTGGGCATGATGGGCCAGCGCCTGTAATCCCACCTACTCGGGAGGCTGAAGCAGGAGAATCGCTTGAACCCAGGAGGCAGAAGTTACAGTGAGCCAAGATTGCGCCACTGCACTCCAGCCTGGGTGACAGAGTGAGACTCTGCCTCAAAAAAAATAAAAAGAAAACAAAAAGTTAAGATAGAATGTTGTTCTTTTAAAGTAAGGGGGGAAGCATTTCATTTCAGTGCTAAATTATGGTTTTCAAAAAGGTCAAATCACACCTTTGATGTAAAATTTTACTCAGCACTTTGATGAAGAAACCAATAGGATATTAAAACTGCTTCAATAATTTGAAGGAAAGAAATGTATATATATATATATATATTTTTTTTTTTTTTTGGACGGAGTCTACTATTAAGCCAGGCTGGAGTGCAGTGGCGGATCAAAGCTCATTGCAGCTCCGCCTCCCGGGGTTTTCACGCCATTCTCCTGCCTCAGCCCTCCCAGTAACTAAGTTCTAGGCGCCCACCCTCGCCCGGCTAGTTTGTGCAAGCAAGCGGGGGTTCCGATGTTAGCCAGGATGGTCTGGGCTGCAGCCGTGATCCTACGTCTCGGCTCCCAAAAGTGCTGGGATTACGAGCGAGCCACCCTTGACCAGAAATATATATTATACATAAACATATATAGTATCTATAAACGCATATACTATGGCGGTGGCGGTGGCTCCGAAGCCATCCCAGCACTGAGGCAGCGAGATCACGGGCAGAAAGAATGAACATCTAACTTCTTATCAGTGAAACCCGTCTCTACTAAAAATACAAGCTTAGCGTGGTGGCCGGCGCCTGTAGTCTCAGCAGGAGAGCTGAGGCCCGGGGAGAATGGGCGTGAACCCACGGGCGGGCTTTGCAGTGAGGAGATCGCGCCACTGCACTCCAGCCTGGGAGAGACACAGGCGAGACTCGTCTCAAAAACATATACCATATAAGCATCTATTGTATATATAAATATATTTTTATATATTTTATATGTTAATATATATGTATGTTTATATATAAACATAAACATACACCACTTAAACACAGTTGACCTTTGACCAACATGGAGGTTAGGGATGCCAATCCCCGTGCAGTCAAAAATCCGTGTGTAACTTCTGACTCCCCCAAAACGTAAGTAACAATAGCCTACTTTTGAGGCGGTCTGCGGCTCTATGGCAGGCTGGAGTGCAGTGGCGGGGATCTCAGCTCACTGCAAGCTCCGCCTCCCGGTTCCAGCACGCCATTCTCCTGCCTCAGCCTCCCGAGTAGCTGGGCTGGCGCCGCCACCTCGCCCGGCTAGTTTTGTATTTTTAGTAGAGAGCGGGGTTTCACCGTGTTAGCTAGGATGAGTTACGTCCTCCTGACCTGATCTGCCAGCCTCGGCCTCCCACAGTGCTGGGATTACAGGCGTGAACCACCGCTCCCGGCTACAATAGCCTCCTATTGGCGAGATCATACCAATGACATAAACCGTTGATGGTGCGTTTTTGCATCACATTATCATATACAAGAAAGTAAAATGTGATTAAGAAAATCAGAGAGAAAACATTGACAGTACTGTACTGACATTGATCATTGTAAGTTTATATCATCTGTGTACAAGATGAATCGTCTGTCTGAAACGGCAGCCACCGCAGCTGCAGACCTCCATCTATGGTACGTATCAGGCAATTGAGCTTTTTCGTGTAAAGTCAGGACTTTCCTTTGCTTTTTGGGAGCACTTCCAGCATCCTTTGCAGCTGCTCATCTGGGTCCTGGGTGTTGCTAAGGTTGAGGGTATTGCACTGAACACAGTGAAAGACCCCGGAGAACTGCAGTCGAGCACTTTTTCCTGCTGTTCATAACTTCCTGGAGAGGCAAGCTGCTCACGTGGAGATAATTAGCCTCACATGGCGGGTTTGTTCATGTGTGTTTTTGTTTTTGTTTTGAGACAGAGTCTTGTTCCGTCACCCAGGCTGGAGTGCAGTGGCACAGTCATGGCTCGCTGCAGCCTCAAACACCTGGGCTCAAGTGATCCCCTGCTTCCGCCTCCCGAGTAGCTGGGACTACAGGCACATACCACCATGCCTGGGTAATTTTTAAATTTTTCAAAAAATTTCTGGTTTCAAACTCCCGAACCTCAAGTGATCCTCCCTCCTCTGGCTCCTAAAGTGCTGGGATTATAGGAATGAGCCACGGGCTAGATAATTTACTTTGTCACATGACATTTTAAGGGGGATATTTGCAACACTTGGGCTCATTAAAATAGCAACAGGAGACAGCTACAAAATTATCACAGTAGCGCAGTATGTGTTACAGCTATCTTTTTTTTTTTTTTTTTGAGATGCAGTTTTGCTCTTGTTGCGCAAGCTGGAGTACAGTGGCGCAACCTCGGCTCACTGCAACCTCTGCCTCCTATGTTCAAGCAATTCTCTTGCCTCAGCCTCCTGAGTAGCTGGGATTACAGGTGCCTGCCAACATGCCTGGCCAATTTTTTTTTTTTTTGTATTTTTAGTAGAGACCGGGTTTCACCAAGTTGGCCAGGCTGGTCTCGAACTCCTGACCTCAGGTGATCTACCTGCCTCAGCCTCCCAAAGTGCTGGGATTACAGGCGTGAGCCACCGCGCCCGACTACAGTTAACTTTTTAAGTTACGATTTAACACTGCATCCTTAAATTATTATACTAGTCCAGTATGTGTTATAGTTAACTTTATACAGTTAGATTTAACACTGCATCTTTAAATTCATTTACATTTCTCTTGACTGCAGGCATGGTCTGTAAATGTATGGGTAAGTTTTGATACATTTTAACTTTTTAAAGTAGATGTATATTTTATGGAGGTAAATGATTTTTAAAAACTAGTATTGGGCTAGGTGCAGTGGTTCATGTCTATAATCCTAGTGCTTTGGGAGGTCGAGGCAGGGGGATCGCTTGAGGTCAGGAGTTTGAGACCAGCCTGGCCAATGTGGTGAAACCTCATCTCTACTAAAAACACAAAATTAGCCAGGCGTGGTGGTGCATGTCTGTAATCCCAGCTGCTCGGGAGGCAGGAGAATCACTTGAACCTGGGAGGCAGAGGCTGCAGTGAGCTGACATGTCACCTCTGCACTCCAGCCTGGGCCTCAACAGAAAAAAGATTCAGGTGTTTTTTTTTCTTTCTTTTATCTTTTCCTTAAACAAGCATGAACCAACTATCCAAACCAAGAAGCCAAACATAACCAACCATCTCATCGTCCTGTGCACTCCTCTCTTCCCCCTTTCCCCGGCCCCCACCAAGAGGTCACCACTGTCCCTGTCCTAAAGTTTGTACTTTTTATTGCATTGTAAAATACCGTTGTATCATAAATGCACGTATGTAAACAGACTTCCTTTTCTCTTTTTTGGGGGCCGGGACAGAGTCTCGCACTGTCACCCAGGCTGAACTGCAGTGGTGCAGTCTCCACTCACTGCAACCTCCCCCTCCTGGGTTCAAGCAATTCTCCTTCCATAGCCTCCTGAGCAGCTGGGATTATAGGCACAGGCTGCCATGCCTGGCTAATTTTTTGTATTTTAGTAGAGATGGGCTTTCACTGTGTTGCCCAGGCTGGCCTCGAACTCCTGAGCTCAGGCAATCCATCTGCCTCGATCTCCCAAAGGGCTAGGATTACAGGCGTGAGCCACCGTGCCTGGCCCCTTTTTAAAATTTGTTTCCAAGGTTCATCCATGTTGAGGAGCACAGATCATCCTTTCGCTGATGTATAATATCCCACGTGTGACTACCTCACTGAGTGGTTCCAGCTTTTTGCTACTCTGAGCTTTGCTGATATGAACATTTTTGATGGCTCTGGTGCCCATATGCAAGAATTTCACTTGGGTGTGTCTTTTTTTTTTTTTTCTTAAACATTCAGTTGTGCCAAGCGTGGGTATATCTTAAGAATTGGGGTTCCCAGAGATCCTGCCGTCCTCAGTACACCAGCGTGGCCTTCCAATTAGCTCCTGTCACTGTAGCAAGATGTCTGCCACAGACCCAGGCAGCATATCCATGGCCGACCATGCCCAGCAGCAGAAGAGGAACGTGTCTCCTCCTCCCTTTTACCAAGGAGTAAACCTTTCCCAAGAGCCTCAGGTAGATGATCTTCCACTCTGATTGGCCAGGAGTGGGTAACAGGTTCCTTCTCAAACATATCACTGACAAAGAGAATGGGATGACCATAATGACTCAGACCAATCAGGATTCTCTTGAGAAGACACAAGGCAGGCTGCAGGTGGACACAGGGACCAGAACAAGGTCAGAGCTCTGCAGGAAGGGGGCAAAGGTTGGGTGGGTAATTGCAGCCAACAGTGTCTGCTCCATCCCCATCCCCCACCATTCACCTCCAAGTGCTGAAAGCTTCTTCCTCCAGACACCTGGGACTCTGCCTGAGGCTTTCTCCAGTTGCATTTTTGGCCCACGCAGAAGAAGCCAGAGTGCTACAGAGTTAGCACCTCCGGAAGCCACCTTTTCTCAGAGGTGGTGGATGACAGCCAACTTCTGAGAGGTAGAGGGTGACACCCAGCTTCTGAGAAGCTTCGTCACCCCTCACTTGGGGTCACTGGCATGTTTGGCACCGCCTCCCAAGTCCTCCCAGAGGACTGAGCTGTGGTTGCGCACAGAGGACTGAGCTGTGGTTGCACACAGAAGTAGCTGGCAGGATAAGTGACAACCAGCTTTATTAGAGGCTGTCCGTGCCTTCCCTGTCTCACTTACCCACTCCTCCACCCATGTTTCCTAAGACCTTCTCCCAGATAAACTCCACTCAATTCCTAATCTTAGAGTTTGCATTTGGGGAAACTCAAACAAACACAACCACCAACACAGCAGCCAACAGTCTGTGTGCCAGGGATGTGTGAGTAAGATGGGAGGCTGGGCTGGATGTTGGATAGATGGGCTGTCGGCTAAGGATAGAAAATTAGAAGTCATCAGCATGTAGGACATGATTGCAGCTTTGAGTGTAGATAAATAGACAGACAGAGCTTCAAGAACAGAGTCCTTACGCCAAGCTCAGAAAAGGCCAACATTCAGAGGCTGAGAAGGGAGGATTTCTGTGCAAAGGAGACGGAATGGCCAGAGAATCCTGAGGATGGTGTCCCAAAAGCCGGGCAGATACAACATTTCAAGAAGGAAAGAGGGGTCAGGAGTGTCAAATGTTGCTGGCAGGTCAGGGACAACAAGGATAAAGGTTGCCCACTGGGCTCGATGACTTGGAAGGACAGTGGTGACATTGTAAAGCTGCTTTGGTAGCGCAACGGTGCAAGAACTACAACTGTAGTGGGCTGAGAAGGGATGGGTCAGTGAGGAGACAGAGACTGCAAAGGAGACCAGACAGAAAAACGTACACTTAAAATACCTGTAAACGTTTAGCTTCGCTTTCCTTGCATGGCCTTTTTGTGATTATTTATGAAACGCATTCATAAGATGCATCCCTTTGCTTGAGGTGACTTGTCTCTTTCATAGCTCACTGGCTGGCTCAACATAACCTCGACACAACCTTCACTAAAATCAGAAGAGAAATGATCAAACTGTCTCCTGCCAGCTAAGCACTGAGGCAAGAAGGACCAGCTGAGAGGGAAGACAGGCAGGAGGGCAGCCAGCCTTTCCAAGCACCGTCTGCAGGTACCAGGGTGAGTATGAAAGAGCATCTGAAATGCAGACCCCAGACAGATCGAAGGTAGCTGGTCATTTCCACAAAGGACTTCTGCCATTTGTATTTCACTTAACTCCTAAGGACAAAAGCAGACAGGCAAGAGGCAGATACCACACACTGTGCTTGCCAAGCTGTGCTGGATACACCAGGGAGCTTGCCAGGGGATGGGAAGACTGAGGACACACATCCCACTAACAGAACGGCCCCTTACAGAGCGATGCGTCCACACACGCCAATGATGTCATTTGCTCAGTGCTGACTGAGATTTATAGATTTGATGCAATCCCCATCAAAATCTCAAAGGGGATTTTAAGAAGTAAACAAGAAGATTTGAAAATGTATGTGGAAAAGCAAAGGCTCTAGAATCGCCCAAACAATCTTCAGAAAGAACACAGTTGGAAAACTTACTCTACGTGATACCAGGATTTACCACGGGCCGGGCACGGTGGCTCACGCCTGTCACCCCAGCACTTTGGAAGGCAAAGGCGGGAGGACAACGTGAGCTCAGGAGTTTGAGACCAGCCTGGGGAACATACTGAGAATCCATCTCTATTTTTTATTTTTATATTTTTTAAAGATTTACCATAAAGCTACAAGATGATAAGTCAAGATGATATGGTATTGGTCAAAGGACAGACAAAACAATAGAACAAAACAGACTCCAGAAATACAGAAATAGATCCACAAACATAGTTAACTGATTTTCTACAAAAGTACCAAGTAAGGCTGCGTATGATGGCTCATGCCCGTAATCCCAACGCTTTGGGAAGCCAAGGTAGGAGGATCACTTGAGCCCAGACGTTTGAGACCCGCTTGGGCAAAATAGTGAGACCCTGTCTCAAAAAAAAAAAAAGAAATAAATAAATAAAAATCAGAAACAACCAGCCGCGGTGGCTCACGCCTGTAATCCCAACACTTTGGGAGACCAAGGCAGGGGGATCACTTGAAGTCAGGAGTTCGAGACCAGCCTGGCCAACATGGTGAAACCCCATCTCTACTAAAAAAACAAACAAACAAACAAAAATAGCCAGGCGTGGTGGCGCGTGCCTGTAGCCCCAGCTGCTCAGGAGACTAAGGCAGAAGAACCACTTGAATCTGGGTGGTAGAGGTTGTAGTGAGCCGAGATTGTACCACTGCGCTCCAGCCTGGGCCACAGAGTGAGACTCCATCTCAAAAAAAAAAAAAAAAAAAAAAAAAAATCGTAATAAAAAGTACCAACTCAAGTCAATGGGAAAAGGAATGTCTTTTCAATGGAAGTTCCTGGAAAAAACTGGAAATTCATTTGGGAAAAAATAAACGCGACTCCTACATATGACTTTATTCACAAAATTAATTTGAGGTAGGCCAGGTGCGATGGCTCACACCTACAATCCCAGCACTCTGGGATTATACAAAATTAGGCTGGCATGTTTGTGCACACCTGTAACCCCAGCTACTTGGGAGGCTGAGGCAGGAGAATTGCTTGAACCCGGGAGGCAGAGGTTGCAGCGAGCTGAGATCAGGCCACTGCACTCCAGCTTAGGTGACGAGCAAAACTCCATCTCAAAAAATAATAATTAGGCCGGGCGCGGTGGCTCAAGCCTGTAATCCCAGCACTTTGGGAGGCCGAGATGGGCGGATCACGAGGTCAGGAGATCGAGACCATCCTGGCTAACACGGTGAAACCCCGTCTCTACTAAGAAATACAAAAAATAGCCGGGCGAGGTGGCGGGCGCCTGTAGTCCCAGCTACTCGGGAGGCTGAGGCCGGAGAATGGCGTGAACCCGGGAGGCGGAGCTTGCAGTGAGCTGAGATCCGGCCACTGCACTCCAGCCTGGGCTACAGAGCGAGACTCCGTCTCAAAAAAAAAAAAATAATAATAATAATAATAATTAATTTGAGGTAGATCATGCACCTGACCTAAAACCAGAACTATACAGTTCTAGAAGATGGCATAGCACACTGTCTTTGCAATAGGGGGCAGGCAAAGAGTCCTTGGTCAGCATACAAAAAGAAAAAACTGATCAAATGAAGTGAAAATTGAAAAAACTTCTTTATTGCAATTTCAAATTTCTGCTTATCCAAAGACACCATTCAGAAAATGGATAAGTCACAGACCTGGAAAAAAAATCTTTGTGGTCATAAAGCTGACAAAACACTTGTATTCAAGTTATGCAAAGACATCAACAACAGCAAATCAACAATAAACAACCACATTACAGAATGGCCAAAAGACTTCAAAAGACACTTAAAGATATACAAATGACAGGCCAGGCACGGTGGCTCACACCTGTAATCTCAGCACTTTGGGAGGCCAAGGCAGGTGGATCACCTGAGATCAGGAGTTTGAGAGCAGCCTGACCAACAGGGTGAAACCCCATCTCTACTAAAAACACAAAAATTAGCCGGGCTTGGTGGTGCACGCCTGTAGTTCCACCTACTAGGGAGGCTGAGGCAGGAGAATCGCTTGAACCAGGGAGGCAGAAGTTGCAGTGAGTGGAGATCGTGCCATTGCACAGCAGCCAGGGCCACAGAGCAAGACTCCATCTCAAAAAAAAATAAATAAAATAAATATATATATACACACACACGTACAAATGACCAGAAAGCACATTCAAGAGTGCTTGATTTCATTAATCACCAAGGAAATTCAACTTAAAACCACAGAGAAACACAACTTCTTACTCACTAGAATGGCTAAAATCAAAGGCTGATTTTTCAATGGGTACTGGGGGCTACTAGAGGGAGGAGGGGCTGGGAGGTGTGGACTGAGAAACTACCTCTTGGGTGCTGTACTCACCACCTGAGTGACGGGATCACCCATACCCCAAACCTCAGAATCACGCAACGTACCCATGTAACAAACTTGCACACGTACCCCCCGAATCTAAAATAAAAGTTGAAATTAAATAAACGATAAAATACCGTTCCGTATCTTTTTCAAAAGACACATCCAGTTATCTACTGTCACATAACACATCACTCCAAACCTTTGTAACTTAAATAACGACAACCATCGTATTATCTCTCACAGCTTCTTTGGGTCAGGAATTCAGGAAAGGCCTGTCTGTCTGGGTCTGGCCTGGGGTCTCTCCTGCTGCTGCCGTGGGACGAGAGCTGGATAGGAAAGTCGGGGCTGGAGAAGCTGAGGCATCTTTCTCTCCATACGTCTTAGAGGCTCTCCATGTGGACTAGGTGGGGATTTATGAAGCTGTGACAGCCTTGGGGTCCTCAGACTTCTCACTGGGAGGCTCAGGACTCTAGAGAAAGCACGTCATGGGCTAAGAAGGTGGATGGATGCTGCATTCCCTTTAGGACCCAGCCTGAGAAGTCACACACTGGGGCACTTCTGCCGCATACTGTTGGTTACAAGCGTGTCAACAAACCCGTTAGATTGAAGGAGAGTAGAATGAGACTCTGTGTCTTGCTGTGGGAATGGCAAGATTCTTGAAGAGTATGTGGGAAAAGAGATATTACTGCAGCCATTTTTAATTTATTTTATCATTTTATTTTATTTTGGGACAGAGTCTTGCTCTGTCACCCAGGCTGGAGTGCAGGGATGCAATCTCAGCTCACTGCAACCTCCACCTACTGGGTTCAAATGATTCTCCTGCCTCAGCCTCTCAAATAACTGGGATTACAGGCGCCCATCATCATGCCTGGCTAATTTTTGTATTTTTAGTAGAGACAGGGTTTCTCCATGTTGGCCAGGCTGGTCTCAAACTCCTGACCTCAAGTGATCCGCCCACCTTGGCCTCCCAAAGTGCTGGGATGACAGGCGTGAGCCACCGCGCCCGGCCTCTGCAGCCATGTTCAGATAATCGAATCTGTGGAGGATAAACCTGGAAAGAAAAGCAGGTGACACATCATATCAGGGCTTGTAAGCCACACATTTTTTTTTTTTTTTTAAGAGACAGAGGCTGTGCATGGTGGCTCATGCCTGTAATCCCAGCACTTTGGGAGGCAGAGGCAGGTGGATCACAAGGTCAGGTGTTCGAGACCAGCCTGACCAATATGGTGACACCCCGTCCGTACTAAAAAATACAAAAAAGAAAAAAAAATGAGCCAGGCATGGTCGGGCACCTGTAGCCCCAGCTACTCGGGAGGCTGAGGCAGAAGAATCGCTTGAACCTGGGAGGCGGAGGTTGCAGTGAGTCAAGTTCGTGCCACTGCACTCCAGCCTGGGCAACAGAGGGAGGCTCTGTCTCAGAAAAAAAAAAAAAAGAGAGAGAGTCTTGCTTTGTCACCCAGGCTGGAGAGCACTGATGTGATCTCGGCTCACAGCAGGCTCAAGTTTCTTCCCAAGTGCCCCTCGGCACAGCTGGTTAATTTTTGGTAGAGACGGGATCTCACTATGTTGCCCAGGCTGGGTTCAAGCGATCCACCCACCTTGACCTCCCAAAGCGTTGACACTACGGGTGTCAGCCCCTCCCAGAGCCCGGCAAGAGTTTAGATCTTGATGTGAACTGTGATGAGGAGGTACTAGAGGACTTTTTGGCTTTTTATGTTTTGTTTTTCATCGCTGGAGAGTTTTAAGCAAGAGAGTGAATGGTTTGTTTTTAAAAGTTTGCTCTCGCAGCTGTGCGGATAGAGAGTTCGTGGGGAGGGTTTGAAAGCAGAGACCACTCAGGAGAGGACCCAGAAGTCCCAGTGCCAGACATGGCACTCGGCCCCAGCCTGGGTAAGGGACCAGGGAGAGGGTGGGGGACATGGAAGCCCACCAGGTTTCCGGCCAGTCCAGCGGTTTTGTTCACTGAAATGGAAAACAGTGGAGAAGTTAAGTTTGTTTTGGACACATTGGCTTTGAGGGTCCAGGGTAGATGTACGAGGCTGAAACTCAGGCAATAAAAATTGAGGTGAGAATACACCGCATTTAAACAGGTGCAGAAGAATACACCGCATTTAAACAGGTGCAGGAGGCCGAGCATGGGGGATCATGCCAGTGACCCCAGCGCTCTCGGAGGCCGAGGCGGGAAGATCGGTGGAGCCCAGGAGTGCGAGACCAGCCTGAAACCAAAAACCAAAAATCTTAGCCAGGCGTAGGGGTGGGAGGCCAAGGCGGAAGGATGGAGGCACGGGACTGGACGAGACGCGTGTCAGCCCAGAGATTTAAAATCTCTGCCCACCCTCACCTTCGTGCGGTCACCTGGTTTCCAACAGACAGAAGCACGCATGCGCGCGCCGCTGGGTGCCGAAGTCCCCGACAGAAGCAGGCATGCGCGCGCCGCTGGGTGCCGAGGTCCCCGACAGAAGCACGCATGCGCACACCTCTGTGTGCGCGGGCTCAGCAGACAGAAGCACGCATGCGCACATCGCTGTGCCGGGCTCTCCAACAGACGGAAGCATGCATGCGCGCACCGCTGTGTGCCTAGTTCTCCAACAGAAGGACGCATGCGTGCACCTCTGTGTGCCTAGCGCTCCGTCAGACACACGCATGCGCGCACCACTGTGTGCGTAGTTCTCCAACAGAAGTACGCATGCGTGCACCTCTGTGTGCCTAGCGCTCCGACAGAAGCACGCATGCGCGCACCGCTGTGTGCCTAGTTCTCCAACAGAAGTACGCATGCGTGCACCTCTGTGTGCCTAGCGCTCCGTCAGAAGCACGCATGCGCGCACCGCTGTGTGTCAAGGGCCCCCGACAGAAGCACGCATGCGCGCACCGCTGTGTGCTGAGGTCGCCAAAAGACAGAAGCACGCATGCGCACACCGCAGTCCGTGGGGCACCAGGCTGAAGCGTCCTGACTGCGCAGGCGCAGCGGGGGTGGTCGCCATGGAGACGCGTGGCCCTGGCCTGGCGGTCCCCGCGAAGAGCCGCCCACTAGTTGGCAGCGGGTCTCGGGTGCCCCTGGGGCGGGTTGGGTTGCAGCCCAGCGGGCGGATGGACCGCCGCGGTGGGGCAGGGGCATCGGGGTACGAGGACAATGACGGCGAGGAGGAGGAGCGGGAGGGCGGCGCCGCGGGCCCGCAGGGGTCTAGACTGCCCCCCATCCCAGGCGGCGCCTCCGAGCTGGCCAAACGGAAGGTGAAGAAGAAGAAAAAAAGGAAGAAGAAGACCAAGGGGTCTGGCAAGGGGGACGGTAAGAGGAGCAGCTAGCGCGGCTGTGTCGGCTCCAGTTCTCTGGAGACTCTTCGGGGACCCCGATTTACCTGGAGACCCTTCAGACCGGAAACAGAAGCTCAGTGGTCCCGGACCGAGGTCCTCCTGCTCCCCACACATGCCGGTCAGCAGCGCAGCGATGCCCCCAGCCCCCCCACCATGGAGACCATCCGCCAACTTTGCGATCCCTTAGCCCCACACAGAGACCCCCACAGACATCCACCATTCTTAAGAGCCTTCCAGCCCCACACAAAGACACCCACTCAACTTGCTAATCCCTCAGCCAAAACTGGCAATCTTAAACTTCTGCACCTTCCCCACAGAGGCCCTCCTCACAAGACACTTTCCCCACCCCAAACACACTGATGCCACTTGAAAGGCCCTCACTCTCATGCACAGGGAAGGGCAGGCTCTTGCCTCCTCTCCTCACACCCTCGTGCGTTAAGGCTGCCTGCCTCTGGATGTGTTGTAGACACCCGCACCCACAGACATGTATATAAAAGGTCCTCACTGCATGGGCTCCCCCTCGCACCCACCAAGCGGGCAGCCTTGGACTGCACAAACCCCATCACGCCAGTCACTCTGACATCCTCCAATAATCCCTGACACCCTCCACCACTCTCCACTTCACAGCAATGTAACACCAACAGTGAAACTAAAGGGCGGGGCGCAGCGGCTCACACCTGTAATCCCAGCACTTTGGGAGGCCGAGGTGGGAGGATCACTTGAACCCAGGACTTCCAGGCTGCAGTGAGCTACGATCGCACCACTGCACCCCAGCCTGGGCAACAGGAAAGACCCTGTCTCTTTAAAAAATAAAAAAATAATTTAAAAAAACCCTAAAGCACAGATCCCTGTGATGCATATGCATTCATAGTCTACACAGACACAGGCTGTTAATGTGTTACACATTCACGTGTGTAGTCACACGCAAGCAGGAATTGCAGTCTGTCTCAGGGATACCTTCACAAATACACACACCCCACCTGCCATAAACCCCAGTCCCTACCTCTCACCAAGCTCTTCTTGTAGAACCCCTAGATTACTTGACAAAGGGACTGAGCACTCACTTTGAGGAGAGAGAGCACAGCAGTGACAGAGAATGCAGGTGCCCGTGTGTGCTGTGAGGCCACTGTCGCCCGTGTGGCCCACCTCAGTGGCTTTGGCTGTCAGGGAGAGGGCCCTAAGCTCCAATTCTGGGCCCTGGCCCTGTGTGGCAGAGCTGGCACCAAGGCAAGCAGGAGGCAGGAGTGGCAGCCTTGCCCATATTGGCCGTGCGGTGTGGGAAGGGAGCAATGGGAAGATGATAAGTCCTTCTCAGGTGGCATCGTAGTCCAAAGGCAAGAAATTCTGCAGTTCAGGTCAAGAAGCCCTGTGTGGCCGGGCACAGTGACTCGCACCTGTAATCCAGCACTTTGGAAATTCGAGACCAGCCTGGCCAACGTGGCGAAACCCCGTCTTTCATATATTTTATATGAAAATATAAAAATTAGCTGGGCGTGGTGGCAGGTGCCTAGAATTGCTTGAACCTGAGAGGTGGAGGTTGCAGCGAGCCGAGATGGTGCCACTGCACTCCAGCCTGGGTGGCAGAGTGAGACTCTGTCTCAAAAAAAAAAAAAAAAAAGAAGAAGCCCTATGTGTATCTGCAAAAAGAAATTTGGCAGTTCACCGTCCTTTTCGCCTAGCTTTTCGCTGTAGAAATTACAGTGACACGTTCCTCATACCGTCAGCAGGGGGCACCAGACAGTGTTCAGGGCGTAGGAAGGGAGAGAAGTGTCAAAAGACGATTACTTTTCTTTTTTTCTTAGGGAAGGTGATATTTCTCTCTCCCCTAAAATAAAAGGATGAGCTGACAAAAGAACCACAATTTGTAGCATTTTGTGTGTATGTTCAATAATTCTGAAGTGCTATTCATGTTAAAAAATCAGTACAAGCCACGCAGCAGAAGTATTTCTGGCATAATATTGCGTTCATCAGTCAAATTTAGGAAGCTTTTCTGTTGTTTTCCATTTCTTCCATCATAAAGTGTCTAGACTCGGTTAGAGTCACAGTCTCCCAGACCCGGGAATGGCCATGGTGAGCACATGGTGAGGGTGTGTGGGGGCAGCACGGCCCGGTAGAAAGAGCGGGGCACCGGGGGCCTGGCCTGCACTCAGGTCCCAGCTCTGCCACTCGCTCCTGACATTGGCAAGTCCCTGAAACTTTTTGAGCTTCGATTTCCTCCCCCGAAAAACAGGGCCTATGGCCTTTACCCAGAGGGCCTGGCTTAGACCATGCACTCAATGAATGGTTCCTCCTGCCCCAAAATGGTTCCAGCAAAATCACACAGGCAGTGGGTGGGCACGAGGCTGGTGGACTTGGCAGCCTGAGCCCTGGGTACGGAGGGGCCCCCATCCTCCTCTTCCATCTTGGGTGATTTTGGAACCATCCCCAGCAGGCCAAGGGCAGACATTGCCACAAACACTAACCTGCTCATCTACTCAGCAGATAAACATCAGAGCCAGAGCGTGAAGAGCCAGCTGCTTTCTTCCTCCTCTCATGACATCTTAAGTCCTGGCAAAGACCGTGGCCTGAAACCGGAGCACAGACAGAACAAAGTGGAGAACAAGCACCTCCCTTCGGACTCCTCCACTGTCAGCCTCCCCGACTTTGCCGAAATAGCCGAGAAACTTGCGAACCAGATCAACGAAAGTCTGCGTTGGGATGGAATTCTTGCTGACCCAGAGGCAGAGAAGGAAAGGATTCGCATCTATAAACTGAACCGGAGAAAGCGGTACAGGTGCTTGGCCCTCAAGGGCTTCCACACCGACCCCGATGCCCTCAAGGGCTTCCACACCGACCCCGATGCCCTCAAGGGCTTCCACACTGACCCCGACACCTTCAAGGGCTTCCACACCGACCCCGATGTCCTCAAGGGCTTCCAGTCCAACCCCGACACCCCCAAGGGCTTCCAGTCCAACCCCGACACCCTCAAGGGCTTCCACACCGACCCCGACACCCTCAAGGGCTTCCACACTGACCCCGACACCTTCAAGGGCTTCCACACCGACCCCGACGCCCTCAAGGGCTTCCAGTCCAACCCCGACACCCTCAAGGGCTTCCACATTGACCCCGACACCTTCAAGGGCTTCCACACTGACCCTGATGCCCTCAAGAGCTTCCACACTGACCCCGATGCCCTCAAGGGCTTCCAGTCTGACCCCGATGCCGAGGAGACCCCTGAGAACTTACTGTACCTCTCAGACAAAGACGGCAGCTCCAGCTGCAGGCAGCCCACACTGAAAGCCGAGCACCCCAATCTCTACTTTGAAGGAAACCTTACCCCAAAGCTTCTACGCTCTGATTTACCGCCTACTCTGCTGGAGTAAAACTCCACCCACAATGCGACAAACTTGTAATTTCTCTGTACCACAAGTTTATGTGTTAAAAACAGTCATCATAAAAGGAAATGAGACTAGTACACGCACGAGGCCAACTCTCCCATCACCAAGATGCCCTTGGCTGCCCAGGAAAGCCACAGTTCCCCGAGAACATAATTTAGTGAACAGAATTCTTTTCAGAATTTCCTTTTTCTTAAATAAGCATCTCTGTTATTTCTCACCACAGCTAGATGTCTGTAATCTGCCCCAAAAAGAAAAGAAAGTGTGTCGATTATTTACATCTTAAAGTCTCCATCTCATGGTGAAACTCCTCACACAGTACCTGCTTCTGTCGGCCCACGGACAATGCCCTGAACCTCTTGGAGCCTTTTTCTGTTTTAATTAAATGCATGTCCTGCCTTTATACGGCCTCAGAATAAGTGGGTTCCAGAACTTCATCCCTGGGAAGTTACTACAGAAGTCCCAAAAGGAATATTGCTGCTTTTATAAACATGGTCCTCTCCTAATCCCCCGTTAGAAAAAGCCTCGCTCCACTGCCTCTCCTGAGTACACATTCCCCCCTGCCACAAACAGCCAGTGAGGGCCATGCGCTGCCGCAGTTCGTGCCCTCCCAGAAGCAGCCCCTGAGACGAGGATTCAAACGCAAGTAGAGTGTCTGGGAGGTGAAGAAAGGATGAGTAGAGGGTGATACAGAGAAGGGAAGATGGCCAATCCGGGAACTCTTCTTTTTTTTTTTTTTTTTTTTTTTTTTTTTTTGAGACGGAGTCTCGCTCTGTAGCCCAGGCTGGAGTGCAGTGGCCGGATCTCGGCTCACTGCAAGCTCCGCCTCCCGGGTTTACGCCATTCTCCTGCCTCAGCCTCCCGAGTAGCTGGGACTACAGGCGCCCGCCACCTCGCCCGGCTAGTTTTCTGTATTTTTTAGTAGAGACGGGGTTTCACCGTGTCGGCCAGGATGGTCTCGATCTCCTGACCTTGTGATCCGCCCGTCTCGGCCTCCCAAAGTGCTGGGATTACAGGCGTGAGCCACTGTGCCCGGCCAAGGGAACTCTTCTTTTTAGACAGGATCCAGCTCTGCTGGCCGGGTTGGAGTGCAGTGGTGTGGTCACAGCTCTGACTGCACTCCGCCTCCTGGGCTCACGGGATCCTCCCACCTCAGCCCCCTAGTAGCAGGGACTATAGGCAAGTACCACCACGCCTGGTTAATTTTTAAAATGTTTGTAGAGATTGGGGTGGGGTGGGTGGATCTCACTCTGTTTCCCAGGCTGGTCTCGAACTCCTGGCCTCAAGCAATCCTCCCACCTTGGCCTTCCAAAACACTGGGATTACAGGCATAAGCCACCGTGTCTGGCCCCCCTTCCAGGGCGTATGAGGCCAGTTTTCATCCTGGGCAACTGGAGCTTAATTCCACAGGGAAACCCACTTCTAGAATTATCCCACCTAAGGGTGAGGAAGCTGGGGAATTTATACTCCCCGAAGGCAGTGGCTGGGGGCTGGTCCTGCGTGTGTGTGTGTGTGTGTGTGTGTGTGTGTGTGTGTGTCCTGGCATTTCTAGCTGAAAGAGTCCAAAGGAAAAGGGGGGTCTCTAGGGAAGCCTCAGCTACCTCAGTAACACCGTGGGTCTGAGAGGGACAGCGTGGAGGGCTGAGAGGACATCCCTGACCTTCAAGAGTTTACAGTGTTTTGGGGTAGACAAGAAATGAGTGTACACAGGAGAAGTTAAAAAGCCAATGCAGACGTCACAGAATGCGCGTTTGACAGTTAAGTAGAAATGCCTGGGTGTGGTGGCGCAGGCCTGTAATCCCAACCCTGGGAGGCCGGGGCAGGTGGATCATCTGAAGTCGGGTGTTCAAGACCAGCCTGGCTAATACGGTGAAACCCTGTCTCTGCTAAAAGTACAAAATTAGCCGGACATGGTTGCAGGTGTCTGTAGTTCCAGCTACTCAGGAGGCCAAGGCAGGAGAATCGCTTGAACCCAGGAGGCGGAGGTGGCAGTGAGCCAAGATGGTACCACTGCACTCCAGCCTGGGCAACAGAGCAAGACACTGTCTCAAAAAAAAAAAAAAAAAGTTAAGTGGAAGTGGGCATCATGGTCCCTGCTAACCCTGGGCCGGCAGAGCAGCCCTCTTCTCACCCTTCCTTAAAAGGCCAGTTAGTTTCCACATTTGCCCTCACTCCGTGTTAGAATATACTGAAGAGACGTTTGGGAGAGTCCTGTCCTGCCATGGAGAATGGTTAGCAGACAGGAATGGCCCTCCCTGTGCTGAGGCCAGGCCCGTCCTCTCTGCTGTCCATGGAGAGGAAGGGGCAGGAAATACTCCAGTGCCAGCCACAGGACCTCACTTGTGTCCAGGGTATAAAAGCAAAGGCAGAGAAAGAACAGGGGGCAGCCACGGGGCTGGCATCGCGTGTGCCCTCCGGGTCCACCACAGTGGCTGGGGCCTGGGGCATGGAGGAGTGTGGGGGTGCACTGGGCTGAGACGGTCGCTTAGCAGTGCCTTGCGTGGCGGTGGGAGGCAGGGGCGGGGGTCATGGCCATCTCCCAACCATGAGGTAACATTCTAGGAAAGTAGCTAAGATTTCAAGTAGCTTTGACATCAGAGCTGAATCAATCTCTTTCCCAGCACATGTAGCGTTGTGTCCCCTGGCGGAGTGCTTCACCGCTCTGAGCCTTAGTGTTCTCATCTGAAGACCAGACTGCAAATTCCTACCTTAGTGCTGTGAGAATCAAGTGCAATGAAGCATCGAGATGGTGCCTGGCACCCGGGAAGCAAACTACTGTAAGAGCTTTAATCAGTGGTATTTCAGGTTGGTGTGGCCACGTGTCTGCTAGACAGACTCCCGAGTGACGGTGTAGACCTTACCTCCCGGAAGGGTGAGCTCCACAGAAGAAATCTGGCTTCAGTGACTGGCCAAGAGACAGAATTCACACACCGCAGAGCAATGACGGGGCCGGAGCAGGAGCGAGCGGAGCAGGAAGGAAGCCAGGGCCCGGAAGGCTGGAGCTTAACGTAGAATGATAGAAAGCAGGTGGGGTGCAGGCTCCTGAAGCACACAAGTGGCTTCAACTCAGAACACCTTGGGTTCGAAGTTTTAATCTTTCTCATACCCAGGCATAGCAGTGAGGACTCCTTCAGGGCAAGAAACAAACCACAGTGAAAACCGCCTTAGGGACCAAGGGGAATGGTTGACTTTTTTTTTTTTTTTTTGAGACAAAGTTTCGCTCTTGTCGCCCAGGCTGGAGTGCAGTAGCACCATCTCGGCTCACCACAACCTCCGCCTCCCGGGTTCAAGCAATTCTCCTGCCTCAGCCTCCCGAGTAGCTGCGATTACAGGCGTGCGCCACCACGCCAGGCTAATTTTTGTATTTTTAGTAGAGACAGGGTTTCACCACATTGGCCAGGCTGTTCTCGAACTCCTGACCTCAGGTGATCCACTCGCCTCAGCCTCCCAAAGTGCTGGGATTACAGGCGAGAGCCACCGCGCCCGGCAGGAATGGTCGACTTTTAAAGCCAACAGTCCAGGGTTGCCTGTGGCTTCAGTCGTGGCCGGATCCAGGAGGTCACGCTGTGTCATCAGAATGTCCTTCTCTCTCCGTATTTAGCCTCTGCTTCCTCCAAATCAGCTTTATGTTCAGGCAGGTTCTCATCACAGGATGGCAAAGCCACTGACATCCTTACAGTTTTGTAAGGAAAAGAGAGTTACTCCTCTGTCCCTATCCAGTGTCCGTGTCAATCCCAAGAGGTCTCTGGCCTGGCAGGGGTCATATGTCCATCACTGGACTCATCCCAGCAGCCAGGCGAATGCGGTGTTTGATGGCTACAGAGACCTAGAATGTGGAGCGGGGCAGGGCAGCCGAGCAGGACGCATGAGCTAAACAGATTGTTACAGAATCTATCCGGAATCTGGCCAGGCGCAGTGGCTCACCCCTGTAATCCCAGCACTTTGGGAGGCCGAGGCAGGAGGATCACTTCAGGTCAGGAGTTCGAAACCAGCCTGGCCAACGTGGTGAAACCCCGTCTCTACTGAAGAAACAAAAATTAACCAGTGTGGTAGCACTCACCTGTAGTCCCAGCTATTTGGGAGGCTAAGGTGGGAGAACTGCTTGAACCCGGGAGGCGGAGGCTGCAGTGAGCTGAGATCACGCCATTGCACTCCAGCCTGGGCAACAAAGCGAGATTCTATTTCCAAAAAAAAAAGAAAACAAAAAAAAAAAGAATGTATCCAGATTGTCTCTGTCTCTCTCTCTCTCTCCTCTGTCTGAGACAGGGTCTGTTCTGTCACACAGGCTGCAGTGCAGTGGCACGATCTGGTTCACCGCAACCTCCACCTCCTAAGCTCAAGCGCTCCTCCCCTCTCACCCTCCTGAGTAGCTGGGACTACAGGCGCACACCACTATGCCTGGCTAATTTTTGTATTTTTTGGTAGAGATGGGATTTTGCCATGTTTCCCAGGCTAGTCTCAAACTCCTGAGTTCAAGCGATCGGCTCGCCTCAGCCTTCCAAAGTGCTGGGATTACAGGCGTGAGCCACTGTGCCCGGCCAATGCAGAGTCTGCACAGAATACAGTGATTCCCTGAAGAGACAAGTAGAACAGATTCGTCCATTGCCTTCCAAATGAAGAATGATTCTAATTTTCACTTTTAGATTTTTTATAACCCACCCAATGACCTATCAAGAATGATTCATTTTTATTTATTTTTGTTTTTTCATACCCCATCCAGTGACCTAGCAAGAATGATTCATTTTTGGTGAGGTGCGGCAGCTCATGCCTGCAATCCCAGTACTTTCGGAGGCCGAGGCAGGTGGATTGCTCAAGTACAGGAGTTAAGAGACCAGCCTGGGTAACATAGCAAAGCCCCATCTCTACAAAATATACAAACATTAGCAGGGCATAGTGGTACATGCCTGCAGTCCCAGCTACTTGGAAGCCTGAGGTAGAAGGATCACTTGAGCCTGGGAGGCGGAGGCTGCAGTGAGCCGAGATCATGCCATACAATCAGCCTGGGTGACAGAGTAAGACCCTGTCTCAAAAAATATATATATATATATTTAAAAACCTCTGACCAAGGGTCATGGGAGTGGCCTACATGGCATGAGTCCATCTCAGTTGACCTGGATTGACTACATGCTTATCTCCAACACTACGGACCCTTGGCCATTGCTACGGAATCTTATAAAGACAAACACTACGGACCCTTGGCCATTGCTACGGAATCTTATAAAGACAAACAGCACTCTGCCATCACGGGTCCATGAGTTGTTTCGGAGCAGAGTGTGCCAGCCCATCAGCACTGTTCAGTGATAACATTTGGGGTTATGATTTGCACCTGGTTTTGGTGGCACCTGAGTTTCCACCTTTCAAGCTAGTCACATGGCTAGAATGTGCCCACACGACCAGCTGAGAATAGGGGACCCCAGCACGAGAAGACTCTGGGTTTCCTGGCACCGAGATGCTTCGTACACACACAGGCAGTGGTGAGAGACTCAGGAACAAGGCGCTCCTGTGTAAGCCTCGTGGACATCCACCGCGGACCACACAGGAAGACAAGCTCAGGGATGTGGCCGCCTTTGTGCGGCTGGCGTGGTCAGTGGCCCCCAAGGATCTCTGTCTCCTGGTATTCATGCTGGTCTCTTGAATGTGGGTTGAACCTATCGGCTCTTTCTAGTGAACAGAATATGGCAAAAGTGATGGAATATCACTTTCCAAGAGGAAGTTACAAAAAGAGATTGTGTTCAGGAGGAGGACGAGGAGCAATGGATAGGTAGAGCCCGGGATTTTTAAGGCGACGAGACTATTCTGTATGATGCCAAGATGGGAGTTAAATGTCGTTACACCATTGTCCAGACCCTTAAAATATACACCAAGAGTGAACCCTCATGTAAACTACGGACTTGAGTTAATCATAAGGTACCAAGGCCGCGTGTGGTCGCTCATGCCTGTAATCCCAACACTTCCGGAGGCTGAGGCATGAGAACCACTTGAGTCCAGGAATTCAAGACCAGCCTGGGCAACATAGTGAAACCCTGTCTCTACAAAAAATAAAAAAAATTAGCTGTGCATGCCGGCGTGTGCCTGGAGTCCCAATTACTTGGGAGGCTGAGGTGGGAGGACCATCAGCCTGTAGGTTGAGGCTGCAGTGAGCTGTGATCCCGCCACTGCACTCCAGCCTGGGCAATAGAGTGAAACTCTGTCTCAAAAATACAAAAATAAAGTCTATTTATTAGCAAGAGACAGAAAGAGAGAGAGAGAGAAAGAGGGAATGGGGGAGGCCCTGGTTTCCATGTGACACACTTTTTACTTTTTTTCTTTTTTCTTTTTTTTGAGACATGATCTCGCCCTGTTGCCCAGACTGGAGCTCAGTGGCGTGACCACAGCTCACTGTAGCCTCAACCACCCCAGGCTCAGGTGATCCTCCCAACTCAGCCCCCTGAATAGCTGGAAGCACAGACACACACCACCACACCTGGCTAAGTTTTGTATTTCTTGTAGAGACACGGTCTCACCACGCTGCCCAAGCTGGTCTCAAACTCCTGGGCTCAGGCGATCCTCCTGCCTTAGCCTCCCAAAGTGCTGGGATTACAGGCGTGAGCCACCGTGCCTGGCCTGACACACTCAACCTCTTCCCTTCTCTCCGGGAACTTGCTCTGGGGAAAGCCAGCTGCGGTGTCGTGGGCTGCCCTGAGGAAAGGGGCCCCCTGGAAAGAAATGATGTCTCCGTCCACCAACGTGGTGGACCTGAGGCCTGCCAGCAGCCACATGAGTGCACTTGGAAGCAGGTGGAGCCCAGTCGAGCCTCGAGGTGCCTCCCTCTGTGAGAGACCCCACCTTTAATTGTAGCTATAATATCTTACGGCATTTTATAGTTTATAGTTTCTTCTATCTCATTCGCTCCCTTTGCAGTAGAAATCATTTCCATTTTACAACTTAGGCTTAGAGAGGGGTGATTGCTAGAATTACACAATTCCTAAGAGAATTGTTCTGAGGTCTCCAATTGTCTTTTAGGAGATATGTATCAAGCAACTGCTAAACATGCAGTTCTCTGCATGTTGCTCCCAGAATGATACTAACAGTCCCTGTTTATGTGGCACCTCCTCTGCCCAGGCACGGTGTTGGCCATCGAACTACATGACTTTATTTCAGCTCCACGACAACGTTTGAGGTGCAAGATGCTATAATTCCCATCACGCCCAAGGAAATGGGCACAGACTGGGAAAGTGACTCGCCCAGGGTCACATCAGGAGTTAGAGGAGAAGCTGGGATGTCACACCCGGGCTGGCTGGTTCCAAAGATCCTGCTCTTAATTACTGCCCTGCAGTATCTAAGATCTCAGCAGGTGGGAGCCAAGCCACACCCCCACAGGGGTCAACAGCAATGGGAGGAGATAGACCAAGGCAGCAATGGGAGGAAGTAGTCCAGTGGGGCTTGTCAGTGGGGTCAGTGGAATGGAAGAAGTGCTGGAAGAAGGAAGGTTCCTGGGAATTGTGGCCAGAAGGGGAGGAGGGGTCTGGGAGGCAGAAACTTCCACCAACCCGGGCTCCCGAGGTCCCCCATTGTCTCAGACCTCCTGGCCACACTATGTGGTTTTCCATGGTCTAAGCTGGCCTCTGACACCACTGACATCCCCTCTGACCGTCACTGGACAGGCTTGTCTGTCATTCCACCATCCCACAGCCGTACTTCCAGGCTGTGCTCGGCTGCCTCTGCCTGCAGCTCCTGCCCACGCTTTACCACTGAGGACGGGAGACTAAGACTGCACTGCACAAAATGTGGTCCTGGGACCTGAAGAACCAACAGGAGGGGGCTTGTTAGTGGGGCACGGCGGCTCATGCCTGTAGTCCCAGCACATTGGAAGGCTGAAGTGGGAGGATCACTTGAGGCCGTGAGTTAGAGAGCAGCATGGGCAACATAGCCAGAACTCACCTCTACAAAAAGAAAAAAAAACAATTAGTTGGCCCTCCCAGCTCCTCGGGAGGCTGAGGCAGGAGGATCAACTGAACCCAGGAGCTCTAGGTTACAGCGAGCTATGGTTACACCACTGCACTCCAGCCCGGGTGACAGAGCGAGACCCTGTTTCTAAAAGTAAACTTTTTTTTGCTTTTTGTTTTGAGACGAACAGCAGTGGCGCAATCTTGGCTCACGGCAACCTCCACCTCCTGGGTTCAAGTGATTCTCGTGCCTCAGCCTCCCAAATAGCTGGGATTACAAGTGCACGCCGCCACGCCCCGCTAATTTTTGTATTTTCAGTAGAGATGGGGTTTCACTATGTTGGCCAGGCTGGTCTTGAACTCCTGACCTCAGGTGATCCACTCACCTCAGCCTCCCAAAGGGCTGGGATGACAGGCGTGAGCCATCATGCCCAGACAATATTTTTTTTAAAAGCAGCCGGGCGCAGTGGCTCACACCCGTAATCCCAGCATGTTGGGCAGCCGAGGTGGGAGGATCCCTTGAGTCCAAGGGCTCAAGACCAGCCTGGGCATCATGGTGAGATCCTGCCTCTAAAAAAAATAAAATCAGCCAGGTGTGGTGGCGCTTGCCTATAGGCTTAGCTACATGGGAGGCTGAAGTGGGAGGATAGCTTGAGCCTGGGAAGTTGAGGCTACAGTGAGCCAAGATCACACCACTGCACTCCCACCTGGGCAACACAGCAAGACTCTCTCAAGAAAATAAATAAAATTAACAAAATGTTTTCAAAAGAAACTCCCTTGTTAGTGGATTCTCAAGTCCCCGCTGCAAACCAGACCTACTGTATTAGAACCTGTAGTTTAACCAAGTCCTCAGATGATTCTAGGCTCACTCACTGCGAGAGGCTCTGGTTGTTGGGACACAATTCCCCATACGGAATTCTCACTCTGCTTACGTTTCTCCACGTCCCCACTGACTACCTTTGATTCAGACCCTCTTTCATAGGATGAATGGCCTTGGAAGATAGAGATCGTGTCTCCCTCCAGAGCAAAGGGCCGATTAGCTTCAATGATTACAGAAGATCCTGGTTCCTGGGCTCAGAGCTCCTCTGCTGTAACCTAAACCCTTCTGTTCTCGTGTCACCCTGTAGGAAATGATTCTGAGGAAACCAGCACAACTGCAAACACTCCAGCTAGTGCTGTTGCTGTGACTAATAAACATCCTTTGTCTCTGGCCCCAGAGTCTCCTGTCTTTAGCTAACATCCACGAAATTGTGGCGGGCGGCCAGGTACGGTGGCTTGCACCTATAATCCTAGCACTTTGAGGCCAAGGTGGGGGGATCAAGAGGTCAGGAGTTCCAGACTAGCCTGACCAATATGGTGAAACCCCATTTCTACTAAAAATACAAAAACTATCCTGGCATGGTGTAGGGTGCCTGTAATCTCAGGTACTCAGGAGGCTGAGGCAGGAGAATCGCTTGAACCCAGGAGGCGGAGGCTGCGGTGAACCAAGATTGCACCATTGCACTCCAACCTGGGCAACAGAGCAAGACTCCGTCTCAAAAAAAAAAAAAAAGAAGAAAAAGAAAAGAAAAGAAACTGTAGCAGGCTAACTTGTTAGCTTGCTAAAAGCATAAAAGCTCATTCTTCCCAGTTCCTGACCCTGGTCTAAGTGACAGACACATTAACCATTGAATTATCTGGTTTCTCTACACTTAGATCACCAGAAACAATGTAATGTTCACTCAGATCTTACTTTTCAAGAAATGCACAGGTGGCGAGGCAAACTCAAAAATACAGAGAAGAAAAAAAAAAGTTTTAGGAGGCCAGGCATGATGGCACATGCCTGTAATCTCAGCACTTTGGGAGGCCAAGGCGGGCGGATCGCTCGAGGTCAGGAGTTCGAGACCAGCCTGGCCGACATGGTGAAACCCCATCTCTACGAAAAATACAAAAATTAGCAGGGTGTAGTGGCACATGAGAATCACTTGAACCCAGGAGGTGGAGGTCGCAGTGAGCTGAGATCGTGCCACCGCACTCCAGACTGGGCGACAGAGCAAGACTTTGTCTCAAAAAAAAAAAAAAAAAGAAAGTTTTAAAAACATGGACTAGTCCCACCATCAGGAGAGAGATAGCCTCATCTGTTTGGATTCATCCTTCCAGCCTTTTTCTATTAATATATCTAAGCATAGGAAAACAAAATTGCCAGGTGTGTTGGCTCATGTCCGTAACCCCAGCACTTTGGGAGGCTGATGTGGGAGGATCACTTGAGGCCAGGAGTTCAAGTTTGCAGCAAGCTATAGCTGCACCACTGCACTCCAGCCTGGATAACAGAACAAGACCCTAGCTCTAAAAAATAAAATAAAATAAATAAATATGGCCAGGCATGGTGGCTCAACCCCTGCTCTTTGAGGATTTCTTGAGGCCAGGAGTTCAAGACCAGCCTGGGCAACAAAGAGGAGGCCCTGTCTCTACAAAACATTTAAAAATTCTTACAGACACGGTGGCTCCACCCTGTCATCCCAGCACTTTTGGGAGTTCAGGCAGGTGGTCACCTGAGGTCGGGAGTTTGAGACCAGCCTGACCAACATAGAAACACCGTCTCTACTAAAATACAAAATTAGCCAGAAGTGGTGGCGGGAAGTCAGCTCCAGGCAGAGGTTGCAGTGAGCCAGATTAGCGCCGGCACACTCCAGCCTGGGCAACAAGAGCAAAACTCTGTCTCAAAAAAAAAGGAAAAAGAAAAAGAAAAATTAATGGGATAACAATATATAAATTGTTTTAAAATAATTTTCTTAAAAATATGACTTGGTGTCCAGGTGGCTCCCACACCTGTAATCCCATCCGCTTCAGGAGGTTGAGGTGGGCAGATCACTTGAGGTCAGGAAGTTCGAGATCAGCCACAGCCCATGCAATCTAAAACTGTCTCTACTAAATACAAAAAAGGATAGCCAGGTGTGGTGGTGCCGCGGCTGTAGTCCCCAGCTACTTTCGGGGAGGCTGGGGGCAGGAGAATGGCGTGAACCGGGGAGGCAGGGTTGCAGTGAGCTGAGATCATGGCACTGCACACCCCAGCCTGGGCAACAGGCGAGACTCCATCTCAGAGGGAAAAAAAACCCACATATATAGGTTTTGGTTTTGAGATGGAGATCTCATCTGTTACCCAGGCTGGGGTGCAGTGGCAGTCTCCAGCTCACTGCAAGCTCTGCCTCCCGGGTTCCGCCATTGTCTCCTACCTCAGCCTCCCGGTAGCTGGGATTACAGAAGCCACCACTTTCGCCAGCTAATTTTTGTATTTTTAGTAGAGACGGGGTTTCACCATGTTAGCCAGGATGGTCTCAATCTCCTGACCTCGTGATCCACCCGTCTCGGCCTCCCAAAGTGCTGGGATTACAGGCTTGAGCCACTGTGCCCGGCCTATATATATATATTTTATATATATATTATATATATTATATATTTTTATATATATATAGATTATATATAAAAATATATAATATATATGGTGTGGATATCTTTCCAAATCACTAAACTGACATCCACATCATAATTTGTGATGTTTGCCTAGTACTCCATTGTAGGAACTGTTTATTCAGTTCCCTATCTGCGGAAATCTAGTTTCCTTTTTTTTTCTTTTCTTTTTTTTGAGATGGAGTCTCGCTCTGTTGCCCAGGCTGCAGTGCAGTGGTGCGATCTTTGCTCACTGCAACCTCCGCCTCCCAGGTTCAAGTGATTCTCCTGCCTCAGCCTCCTGAGTAGCTGGGATTACAGGCACACGCCACCACGCCCAGCTAATTTTTGTATTTTTCATAGAGATGGGGTTTCACCATATTGGTCAGGCTGGTCTCGAACTCCTGACCTTGTGATCCACCTGTCTTGGCCTCCCAACATGCTGGGATTACAGGCATGAGCCACTGTACCCGGCCCTTTTTTTTTTTTTTTTTTTGACTATTCTAAACAACTTTGCAATGAATATCCTCATATGCACATTTAGTGTAATTTTCTAGTGTTTTGAGTATGTTTTTGAAGTGAAATTATAAACCAAAATATAATTAAACTATAAACACTCATATAGCTTTTAACTCACACAGGTACTGTTCTAAGCACTTTGCATATATCAACTCGTTTAATCCTCACCACATCTCTAGGAGAAAAGAGCTCTTGCCATTCCCTGTTCTACAGGGAGTTTAAGGGGCTTGCCCAAGGTCACACAGCTAATAAGTGGTGAAGCTGGGATTTGAACCCAGGCATTCTGGCTCAAAGTCTGTGTGTACTCATTCTACTATGGTTACTCCCAGTTTTAAATGTCCTCTTTGCCTTTCCTAAGAGCCAAATAGGAAATGGCACTGGGGCCGGGCGCGGTGGCTCACGCCTGTCATCCCAGAACTTTGGGAGGCCGAGGCACGTGGATCAACTGAGGTCAGGAGTTCAAGACCAACCTGGCCAACATGGCGAAACCCCATCTCTACTAAAAATACAAAAATTAGCTGGGTGTGGTGGTGGGTGCCTGTAATCTCAGCTACTCAGGAGGCTGAGGCAGGAGGTGGAGATTGCGGTGAGCTGAGATGGCGCCACTGCACTCCAGCCTGGGTGACAGAGCAAGACTCCATCTCAATTCAAAGAGAAAAAGAGAAAAAGAAATGGCATTGGGTCAATGTGAGGATCTTTGACTTTGTGTCCCCTGTGTAGATACAGGTGGTAGTAAAGTCCTCTTCGAGTTTAGTCCCGAGAAAAAGCGTCTTTTAGGGGCTCACTTCCTTATACTAGGGTAAAAAAATTTACAGGAGGCCATTTGGACTAAGCTCCTACACTAGGCCCAACAGGCCAGAGCGAGCAAAACGAAGTCGCTTGTGGCGGGTGCCCGGTGATCACCCTGAACTCTAAAATGGGTCAGTTTTCCAAAAACCAGGAGGTTCACAGCAACCAACAGACAGGGTTTTTGTGCCTCTGTCACGTCGTCTTGTAGCTACCCCCATCTCCTTTTGAAAGTGAGTGGATACGATTAACACCTGAATCAAACGAAGCAATTCACTCCAGCTTTTTGGACCCTTCTTGCTTTGTAATAATTCTTGGGGTGGGGAAGGTGGTGTGCCGGCATTGGGAACATCCTGTTACTTGTACTTCCCAGCTTAATTACCTAAACAAAGCCCAAAGCCTTCTAGAGAAAAGAAGTAATTTGTAATTACCAGCAACTGGTTTGACACGCCCAAGGCCCCTGTTCTCATTCTGAAAAGGAAGCCGGCAAACACAAAGAACAACAACAACGACAAAAAAAAGCCCCTTCACGCTCTGTCTTGATTCAACAACTACACCATTATGAGCCTGAGAATAGCACTTAGTCTAAAAGCAACATATTCCCTTAGACTGCTCCATTCTGACCACCACTAAAAGCTGCAGTTCTCCAAAAATTTAGCAATGGTTGGGGAGAATATGAATGATTTTTATTTTTAATAATATGAATTTTTTGTGTGTTTTAGAATGAGCACTTTAAGAATGGGCGCGGTGGCTCACGCCTGTAATCCCAACACTTTGGGTGGCCGAGGCAGGTGAATCACCTAAGCCCAAGGGTTCGAGAGCCACCCGGGCAACATGGTGAAACTCCGCCTCTACAAAAAATACAGAAATTACCCAGGTGTGGTGGCAAGCGCTGTAGGCCCAGCTACTCAGGAGGCAGAGGTTGCAGTAAGCTGAGATCGTGCCACTGTGCTCTAGCCTGGGACACAGAACAAGACCCTGTCTCGAAAACAAACAAACAATGAAACAAAGATAACAACCCCTACCCCAAACAGACCCCCTCCTGGCGTGGGGACCACACTGCCTTTGTGAAACTAACAAATTAGCCACAGATTATAAATTATGACTCAGCACCAGGTGTAGTGGCTCACGCCTGTCATCCCAGCACTTTGGGAGGCTGAGGCAGGTGGATTAGAGACCAGCCTGGACAACATGGTGAAACCCCTATCTCTACTAAAAATACAAAAATTAACCAGACATGGTGGTGGGTGCCTGAAATCCCAGCTACTCAGGAGACTGAGGCAGGAGAATCATTTGAACCTGGGAGGCAGAGGTTGCAGTGAGCCGAGATTGCACCATTGCACTCCAGCCTGGGCAACACAGCGAGACTCTGTCTAAAAACAAACACACAAACAAACAAAACTCTAGCCTCTGAATTTTCAGAGGTGGATTTGAGTAATAATAAACTCCTGTTCTTCTACTTAGCTGGCTCTGTGTTTGTTAAGCTATTGCCCTATTGTAATACTGCTGTCTTGGTAAATTGGCTCTATCTGTGCAGTGGACAAGATAAACCCTTTGGATGACCCTCTATGTTCTTTGAGACAAAAATTACATTAGAATGCACAAACCTTTTTTTTTTTTTTTTTTTTTGAGACAGGGTCTTGCCCTGTTGCCAAGGCTGGAGTGCAGTGGTGTGATCTCGGCTCACTGCAACCCCCACCTTCCAGGTTCAATCGATTCTCCCACCTCAGCCTCCCAAGTAGCTAGGACTACAGGTGCACGCCACTGCGCTCAACTAATTTTTGTATTTTTTGTAGAAACAAGGTTTTTTTCATGTTGACCAGGCTGGTCTCAAACTCCTGGGCTCAAGCAATCCACCTCCCTCAGCCTCCCAGAGTGCTGGGAATACAGGCGTGCACCACAGCACATGGCCCACAGATCTCAGCTGGACAATTTTGACAAAGTATACACTTTGAGAAGAAAGGATTTTTTGTCTGTTTCTTGTTTGTTTTTGAGATGGAGTCACTCTGTTGCCCAGGCTGGAGTGTAGTGCTGTGATCTCGGCTCACTGCAGCCTCTGCCTCCCTGGTTCAAGTGATTCTCCTGCTTCAGCTTCTGGAGTTGCTGTGATTACAGGTGCTCGCCACCATGCCCAGTTAATTTTTGTATTTTTTAGTAGAGATGGGGTTTCACCATATTGGCCAGGCTGGTCTTGAACTCCTGGCCTCCAGTGATCCATCCACTTCGGTCTCCCAAAGTGCTGGGATTACAGGTGTGAGCCAGTGCACCAGGCCGTTTTTTTTTTTTATTCTTAATTATTTTTTGATTCTTAATTCCTGTTTTTATTATACCAGTAACACTAACTCATTGGAGAAGAACAGATGAGCCAAAAGAACAATCAATTATTAAAGTCTGTATACATATTACCAGGGGAGACTTTCTACAAAGTCAGGGAAACAACAGATGTTGGCGAGGACGTAGAGAAGAGGGAAGGCCTGCACTCTACTGGTGGGAACGTAAATCAGCACAACCCTCAAGAAAAACAGCATGGAGAGTTCTCAGAGAACCAATAGTAGAGCTACCTTTCTACCCGGCAATCCCATCATGGATGTCCACCCAAAAGAAAAGAAACTGTTGGCCGGGCGCGGTGGCTCACGCCTGTAATCCCAGCACTTTGGGAGGCCGAGGCGGGCGGATCACAAGGTCAGGAGATCGAGACCACGGTGAAACCCCGTCTCTACTAAAAAAATACAAAAATCTAGCTGGGCGCGGTTGTGGGCGCCTGTAGTCCCAGCTACTCGGGAGGCTGAGGCAGGAGAATGGCGTGAACCCGGGAGGCGGAGCTTGCAGTGAGCCGAGATTGCGCCACTGCACTCCAGCCTGGGTGACAGAGCGAGACTCCGTCTCAAAAAATTAACCAGACAAAAAAAAAAAAAGAAAAGAAACTGTTCTATCCAAAAGACACCCACACTCGCAGTTCTATCCAAAAGACACCCACACTCGCAAGTCCAACGCAGCACAACTCACAATAGCAAAGACACAGATTCAATCCAAGCGCTCACCCACGGGCAACTGAATAAAGAAAATATGGCAAATGTATACCATGGGATACCCCTCAGCCATAAAAAAAAGAATAAAACCATGTCTTTTGCAGCAACATGTTGGCGCTGGAGGCCATCATCACAAGTGAAACAACTCAGAAACAAAGTCAAACACCACATGTTCTCATGTAAAAGTCGGAGCTAAACCATGTGTGCACAGGGTGGTGGAGTAAGAGAGACTGGAGACTTGGAAAGGTGGGGAGGTGGGAGGAGGGTGAGAGACGAGAAATTACCTTTTGGGTACAATGGACACTATTTGAGTGACAGGTATACCAAAAGCCCAGACTTGGCCACTATATAATATATCCATGTAACAAAACTGCATCCGTACCCCCTAAATCTATAAAAATAAATACTTTTCTAAAAGAACTTTTAAAGACACCTGCTTTAAGCAAGTACAATTTAGTTAACTATGGAGCTTCAGCATACTCCTAATTATTACAATTCATGCTAATAGCAAAAATATACCTGATACATAGAGTGAGCCTGCATCTCTCCCTCTAAATGTTAGATCATGATACCATTTCCTTCAAAAGGAAAAATTTCGGCCAGGCACAGCAGCTCATGCCTGCAATCCCAGCACTTTAGGAGGCCGAGGTGGGCGGATCACTTGAGGTCAGGAGTTTGAGACCAGCCTGGCCAATATGGTGAAACCCCCGTCTCTACTAAAAATACAAACATTAGCCGCGCGTGGCGGCAGGTGCCTGTAGTCCCAGCTACTCGGGAGGCTGAGGCACAACAAACACCTGAACCCGAGAGGCAGCGCTTGCAGTGAGCCGAGATCACACCACCGTACTCCAGCGATACAGCGAGACTCAAAAAAAAAAAAAAAAAGAAAGAAAAAAATTTCTCACACGCTTTATTCTAAATTCCATAGTTTTCTATCAGCCCCTTTGCTTTATAAATATAGGCATTCATCGCATCTTCTGTTAACAACCAAAGGGGGTTTGTTTGGGAAAGGGGTTGTGTGTTAGTCTGTTTTCACGCTGCTGTGAAGAACTGCCTGAGGCTGGGTAGTTTAGAAAGGAAAGAGGTTTAACTCACAGTTCAGCGTGGCTGGGGAGGCCGCAGGAAACTTACAATCGTGGCAGAAGGTGGAGGGACAGCCAGACGCCTTCCTCACACGGCAGCCGGAAGGAGAAATGCTGAGCCCGGGGGAAGAGCCCCTTAAGAAACCATCAGATCTCGTGAGATCTCACTCACTATCGCGAGAGCAGCATGGGGGACGCGGCCCCACGATCCAACCACCTCCACCGGGTCTCTCCCCTGACTTGTGGGGCTTATGGGGATGACAATTCAAGATGAGATTTGGGTGGGGACACACAGCCAATCAGCCATATCAGATTATCATCTTTGCTTCAAAATTAAACTGTAAACTACATTCCTCCTGTATTTAGCTTAACAGATTCCCATGTACCCTCCCCCATCAGGATCTGAAACATCTCAATTCCATCGAAAGAATCCTCATGTTCCTTCCCAGTAAGTCACCAACCACCACACACACAGCTAGGCGACCATCAGTCTAATTCTTTTCAACCACCAATCCTTTTGCCTGTTCTAGAATCTCATAAGTGGGGCCGGGCGCGGTGGCTCAAGCCTGTAATCCCAGCACTTTGGGAGGCCGAGACGGGCGGATCACGAGGTCAGGAGATCGAGACCATCCTGGCTAACACGGTGAAACCCCGTCTCTACTAAAAATACAAAAAACTAGCCGGGCGAGGTGGCGGGCGCCTGTAGTCCCAGCTACTCGGGAGGCTGAGGCAGGAGAATGGCGGAACCCAGGAGGGCGGAGTTGCAGTGAGCCGAGATCGCCGGGCCACTGCACTCCAGGCCTGGGTGACAGAGCAAGACTCTGTCTCAAAAAAAAAAAAAAAAAAAAAAAAGAAATACAAAACTAGCCGGGCGTAGGTGGAGCGGGCGCTTGTAGTCCCAGCTACTCGGGAGGCTGAGGCCGGAGAATGGCGTGAACCCGGAGGCGGAGCTTGCAGTGAGCTGGAGATCCGCCACTGCACTCCAGCCTGGGTGATATGAGTTTAGACCGCCTCAAAAAAAAAAAAAAAAAAAAAAAAAAAAAAAAAAAAGAATCTCATAAGTGGAATCATCATACTATATGCATCCTTTGGTGCCTGTCAGCATTGTGTCTGCGAGAGTCACCCACAATATTACATGTATCAGCAATTTATCCCTTTGTATTGTTAAATAGTATTCCATTTTGTATATATGTGTGCATATATATATATATATATATATATCTTTTGAGACAGTTTCCCTCTTGTTGCCCAGGCTGGAGTGCAATGGCACAATCTCAGCTCACTGCAACCTCCACCTCCTGGGTTCAAGTGATTCTCCTGCCTCCCGAGTAGCTGGGATTACAGGCGCCCACCACCACGCCCAGCTAATTCTTGTGTTTTTAGTAGAGATGGGGTTTCACCATGTTGGTCAGGCTGGTCTCGAACTCCTGACCTCAGGTGATCCTCCCACCTCGGCCTCCCAAAGTGCTGGAATTCCAGGCGTAAGCCACTGTGCCTGGTCTAAATAGTATTCTAGTATCTATATTAATATACACTATGGCTTTGTTTATCAGTTATTCTGTTGATGGATGGACATTTTGGTTCCTTTAGCATATGGCTATCAACAGAATGACCAGTCACTTTATTGTGTGCAAGCATTTTGGTGGACCTACATTTTCGTTTCTCATAGATAAGTATCAAATTTTATTTAACCTTAGCTTTAATCTGCATTTCCCTGACATCTAATGGTTTTGAACATCTTTTCATGCACTTATTTTCCATCCATATATCTTCTTTTATGAACTGTCTGTTCAAGTCTTTTGCTCATTTTTAATAGGGTTGTTCTCACGGCTGTAACCCCAGCACTCTGGGAGGCTGAGGTGGGAGGATCGTTTGAACCCAGGAGTTCAAGACCAGCCTGGGCAACACAGAGAAACTCCATCTCTACAAAAATACAACAAAATTAGCCGGGCATGGTGGCACGTGCCTGTAGTCCCAGCTACTCGGGAGGCTGAGGATGGCGTGGGGCCAGGACGTGGAAGTTGATCCATAATTGCACCACTGTCTGGGTGACAGACGAGACCTTGTCTCAAAAAAAGAATGCTGGCCGGGCGTGGCTCACACCTGTAATACCCACACTTTGGGAGGCCGAGGCAGGCAGATCACGAGGTCAGGAGATCGAGACCATTCTGGCTAACAACGTGAAACCCCATCTCTACTAAAAATATAAAAAATTAGCCGGGCGAGATGGCAGGTGCCTGTAGTCCCAGCTACTCAGGAGGCTGAGGCAGGAGAATGGCGTGAACCCGGGAGGCGGAGCTTGCAGTGAGCCAAGATCACGCCACTGCACTCCCGCCTGGGCCACAGAGCAAGACTCCAAATCAAAAAAAAGAAAAAGAAAAAGAAATGTTGACTTAAAGAGTTCTCTACATATTCTAGATACAAGTCCTTTGTCAGATATGAGTATTTTCTCCCACTCTCTGACTTACGTTTTCTTAATGGAGTCTTTAAAGAACAGAGGTTTTTAAGAAAGAAACATCTAATAAAGCCTCAGGAGCGGCAGCCAGGAGGTCCCAGGCAGCAGCGAGGGGAGATGGTGGATCCCTGTGCTGTTACCCCTAGACCCAGGACTCATCCACCACAGGGAAGAATTGTGTGGGACGCCTGCAGGGAAAGGCAGAAATGCTATGTGAATCTGCCTCAGGGCAGGATCTGTGCTGAGTACATGTTCCTATATAAGCAACGGTAGATAAAATAGAGACATTCGCTGAACTGCGGTGAATCCAAAGTCAACAGGGCGGATCAGCATTCAAGGCGGAGCTGCATCTCCGGGACATAATTACTTCCCAGTCATCACTACTTTAAAAACAGAAGCATCTCTCTGAGTTTTGTTTTTTCAGATAATTTATTGTTAAATGAAGACGTCACAAAGCGAAATGGAGTGGGGGCTGCTGTCAAAGGTAAACTGAAAACGTCGTGTCTGCCAGACGCTGTTCTGCTTTCCTAAGGTTAGAAACAGTAAAAGTGTCAAATGAAAAGGTACTCGCTCAAATTAAGTTTTTCAAAAAGGTCTGTAATTTGCAAGGAAAATAACTTTTCACTAAAAATATCCTTATTACATGAAAGCCATTATTTAAGAGACGGAGAAAAAAGCTTTTTCATTAACAAATAAACAGCATCTCTCAGATACACTGAGGGATGTTTGTTTTTAATCAGTGGTCTTAAAAATCACTGCTTCCACCCTGCAAACGAACATGAATCCACTGTGGATGGCGTCCTCTGACCCACCTGAAACGCTCTCTTTCTCTCCACACACTTTCTTTTCTGCAACTTTCAGCAAAGTAGGTTTGGAGAGAAAGAGGATTAGAAAGAACTACAGTTGGTTCCCTGGTGAATAACTTAACACAATAAAACCTGGTTTTCCATTTGCATTACACATTCACAATCGCTCACTCCTACTTACTTTACTGACATATTTCAGACTCTCTCCACACCTAGCATGATTTGCCTGAACTTAATACAGTCCCCATAAGACCCAAAAAAATCTCCTAAGGACATCTGAGAACACAGCGGTGTTCAAAGGCCACGTCCTCCCACCCAACGCCCACGCCTGCCACGCAGCTGGTACTGTTTCCTGAGCTCATCCAAGCAAGTGTTTCCATGGGGCAGGGCAAGGCCTTGAGGATCCCGCTAACATAACTTAAAAGTTATTGGGAGGCCGAGGCGGGTAGATCACAAGGTCAGGCGTTCGAGACCAGCCTGACCAACATGGTGAAACCCCGTCTCTACTAAAAATACAAAACTTACCCAGGCGTGGTGGTGTGCGCCTGTAGTCCCAGCTACTCAGGAGGCTGAGGCGGGAGAATCCCTTGAACCCGGGAGGCAGAGGTTGCAGTACTCCGAGATCGTGCCACTGCACTCCAGCCTGGGCAACAGGGTGAGACTCCGTCTCAAAACAAAAAAACAAAAAAACAAAAAAACATTGACCACTTAAATGACCACAGCATGAAATCAGACAGAAAATCCATTTTTATCAATACATGCTGCGTCACTTGCTCTTCCAAACACAGGAAGCATTTTTTGCTCTGCACGTGACTGAGGATACCATGGGTGCCAGGGTGCCCCCTCACTGGGTCCCAGCCGAGCTTCAGCCTGGCAAGCGCAGACCACGGGTGGACCCCAGGCTGTGTCCACAGGGCGCTTGCATTGGTGAGGGGCACCGCGGACGGACGCTGTGGTCTGCAGAGGACAACGTGGCTCTCCAGGCCTCCAGCGACTGCACACGATGGCAATTATCACCGCACCTGCTGCTGTGGCCCTGGGGCACCACGGAGCTCTCAGTTCTGCTTTCGGGACAGATGGAAACCGTCCATAGAAACCCGGAGCCGCAGCGGAGCGGAGCTCACGGTGCCCGGTGACCCTCGGGCACTTGACATCATTTGCATGTATTCAAAGGAAATATCTAGTTTGTTCTTTCTAATCTTGGAAGAAAACAGTAAAACCATCTGCCACTTTCTTTACTCAGACACCACAGGGGTTGGCAGGAGGTCCCAAGAAGAAGGGGCTGGGGGAGGATGGGGTGGTGGGAGGCAGAGCCGAAGCCACCAGGCCCTGGTCCACCGCCACTGCCCGGCCAGGTCAGCCGAATTCTCACGGTCCCTGGGAACACGGCAGTCGAATGCCACTTGCACCTGTGCGGTGGGTAAGAAGGACGTGCAGCCACAGCGGCCAGGCTTTGACATCGCTCCCTACTGTGAATGCACCTTGTCTGCTGTCGGCAGGTGGGCACACGGATTTCCTCGCCTTTTTTTCTGCCATATTTTTTAGAGATGGAGGCTCACTATGTTGTCAGACTGGTCTCGAATTCTTAGGCTCAAGAGATCCTCCTGCCTCAGTTTCCGAGTAGCTGGGACCACAGGCTCCAGCCACCGCGCCCGGCCTTCCTGGCTGTTTGAATTAGACTTAAGGCCCTAGCAAAATCCCTCTGCAATTCTGACGCCATCGAAATCCTAAGAATGAGTCAACCCCGGCCCCTCTCATGATGAACCAGGTCATCATCGGCGTCTGCCTCCTCCGGGCGGCCGCAGGTCTTAGCCAGGGCCACCGGTTCGTGTCCACTCCCCTCGCGGACTCCCCAAAAAGTGTGTTTTCCAAGGATACTCTTAGAAAGCTGTTTCTCTCAAGAAAGGTCCTCGGCTCCGTTTTGCCTTATGAAAAAATGGGAAAGTAATTCTGAAAATATTCCAAAAGGCCAAAACACCTGTCCCAGACTCAGGGAAGCCTGCGGACGGTCAGCACATGCCAAGGGTTCGAGGCGTTTTCTCAGAGCCTGTGCTTGGAACTGATGGCGAGGAAGTAATCGGGGCCAAAACCACACCCGGCGGCCCCGGCCTGGCCTTCCCAGAGCGGCAACACGAACCTTTTTTTTTTTTTTTAAGGCATCTTACATTGTGGTTTGGGAGTTTTTTTTTTTTTTTTTTTTTTTTGGATATCATGAACAAAGATTTAGAGAATTACAAGAGTTTAGGTTAACAGGAAACATAAACAGGGATGGAAATTTAAAAACAAAGGAACGGAACTCAACCCCCCACAGATTGAACCCACGCAGGTGTCGCCGTTTACTGAATTAGCACCACTTTTGCGCGGTGAAGACACCCGTGGCTGAAATTTCTAAAATCTCACTTTTTCCACCCTCTTCTTCGGACAAACTGGCCATGGAGGGAGAGCTCTCCTCCTCCCTCCCTACCCCAGATGGTTGCTGCTTTCCTGCGGTCTCGGTGGTCTTTTTGTTGCCTCACCTGATTGAGGCTTTGGGGAAACACAGCAGCAAACCAGGACATATACTCCCTCTAAAAAACAGCTTAAACATCACAACACAAAGATCTCAATAATTATGAGTGGCAGCGATTTTTTTTTTTCTCTTCCCCCGGCCGGGCTTGGAGGTCTCTCTAGGTTAGACTCCTCTGGGGCTGGAATGACATGAAGGGTAAGGTCGCCCGGCTTGGCCAGGGCAGTCGGGGGCAGGACAGCGGAGCAGCCGGTCCGACCCCGGCCCAGCCGAGTCAGCGTTCGTCGGAGAGGTCATCGCCGCCCAGGAGCTCCGTGGCTTCGAGCTCCACGCTGGACAGAAACCTCCGCGTCGTCTTGCGGCAGTTGTAGTCCAGGGTGGTGGTGTAGACGGTCTTGGGGTACTTGGGGTAGATGATGGTGGTGCTGAGGAAGCGCGTGGGCCTGTGGCGTGGCTCGAAGCGCACCTCGGCCTTGTAGCTGCGCCAGGTGCCATTGGGGATGCAGGTGACCGTCTGGCTGCAGGAGGCCACCGCCAGGCCCAGGGGCAGGTGCACGTCGTCGATGAAGTGCCGCTCGGAGTCGTACTTGACCGAGGAGGTGTACCTGCGCGTGAGACATAAGGCCGCGTGAAGCCGCTCCTCTGAGCCAGGGGCTTGGGGTCCCCACCGTGACTGAGTCATTTGTGGGGTGCACATGTAGAAATAGGGTCACAGAGTCCGCAGAGTACTTACTATGTGCCAGGTACCCTTCTAAGTACTTTACTTACGGGATCCAACTTAATTTCCCCAACAACCCTGAGAGGACACCGAGGTGCAGAGGTGAAGGTCACAGCGCCACTGAATAGTAGAGCTGAGATTTAAACACAGGGGTGCAGGATTCCTAAGCTTATCCCGCATCACTGGTAGCCACTGCAGGCAGCAGCCCCTGGATCCTGCTCCCACTCGTGTGAGCTTAAGACCTTAGCCAAGTTACTTCACTTTTCCGAGCCTCCGTTTCCTCTTTTTTTTTTTTTTTTTTTTGAGATGGAGTGTCTCTCTGTCACCCAGGCTGGAGTGCAGTGGTGCAATTTCGGCTCACTGCAACCTCCACCTCCCGGGTTCAAGCGATTCTCCTGCCTCAGCCTCCCGAGTAGCTGGGATTACAGGCGCCCGCCACCACACCCTGGTAATTTTTGTATTTTTAGTAGAGACAGGGTTTCACCATGTTGGCCAGGCTGGTCTCGAACTCCCAACCTCAGGTGATCTGCCTGCCTCAGCCTCCCAAAACGCTGGGATTATAGACATGAACCACTGCATCCGGCCTCTTTTTTTTTTTTTTTTTAAACATATCTTTTATTCTTTGTAAAGATGAGGACTTCCTGTATTGCCCAGGCTGGTCCTAACCTCCTGGGCTCAAGCGATCCTCCTGCCTTGGCCTCCCAGAGTGCTGGGATTACAGGCATGAGCCACCGCGCCCACCCTGTCAGCTAGTTAATGAGAGGACAAAGGAACCCAGAATGCTGGTTCTGAAAGTTTGACTATACCAAATATTAACACTTTGTTCACCTTGGCATTTGGTTTGGGGACCCTCCCCAAACACAGGTGTCTGACCTTACCAATGAAAGCCAATTATCATCTTGATTTCCATAAGATAAATTAGCATCTATGTTCCTCAGGCACTTAATTTTTTCAAGTCTTTCTTTTAATTTTGGAAGTGATTTTCTTCTCTTTTCTTTTCTATTTTTTTTTTGGAGGTGGAGTCTCACTTTGTCACTCAGTCTGGAGTGGTGCAGGGGTGTGATCTCAGCTCACTGCAGCCTCCACCTCCCAGGCCCAAGCGATCCTCCCACCTCAGCCTCCTGAGTTGCTGGGACCACAGGCATGCATCACCATTCCCAGGTAAGTTTTGTATTTTTTGTAGAGACAGGGTTTCACTGTTGTTGCCCAGGCTGGTCTCGAACTCCTGGGCTCCAGCCATCCTCCTGCTTCAGTCCCTCAGAATGCTGGACTCTAGGCGTGAGCCACTGTGCCTGGCCCAGAAGTTAGTTTTCTTATAGAAGCAAAAGCTTTAATGCATTTTACTGAATTCTTATAGCTTTGTAGATACTGAAAAGTGTATGAGTGTCACATGCAGACACATCTAACAGCACTGCCTCCAACCAGCCCTACCCACTGGTCAGGTGAGTAAGAATCAGTATTCTTTTCTGTGAGTGGAATGGAAATCTCGTCTCTCCTCTGTAGGCAAGCAGCTAAGAGGCTGGTGGGAGTCATGGCCCCATTTTGCTCAAAATACAAGCTCCACAGGAACAAAAGGCTGAACTGCTCACCTCCCAACTGATGAACCTCGCCTTTGTTCCATGTCAAAGGGGCCTTTGTGTTGATGCAGCGGAAACTCCAGCTCTCAAACCACCAGGTACCAAAAGTAAAACTCCTTTCTCTAAAAAGACCTATCTTTACCTGAGTCAGTCAGTGCATCTTTGCCGCCAGATAATGCTGGATGAGATAATCCCCAGAGGAAGACCAGTGCTTGGCTAGTGAATTATACTCTGAGACAAGGTTAAAAGACCTCAGAGAGGGGGTTGGAAGGTAAGGGAGTAGGGGGCAGCAGCCTCTGGAAATAAGAATTAATATTTGACAAAATTGTAACCCTCTGACGGCCATGATTCATGAAGTGCAAAAAGAAAATGCAGAACTTTATACAAATCACGATCTCATTTTCATTTTAATGTGAAAAGCATGCCTGTATATTTAATGGGTTAGAATGCAGAAACAGAAAGAGGACCCACCAAACTATTAATCATCTTTGTCACATTTTTGCAATTAACTAATTTTTTATAACAACAAGCATGAATATCTGGAATAAAAAATAAAAATTGTAAAAAAAAAAAAAAAAAAAGAATAAAATTGGGGCCTGCTGTATTTACCTTACTTCCTTTGGTGGTAAGGGGTCAAACTCCACTCCTTCGCCAAAGGACAGGGGACACAGCCTCAGCACACAGCCGGGAGTCAGCGGGAGAGACGCTGGACTCTTCAAGGACAGAGAAGAATGCAGTCAGAGCTCTTATGGGCCATTTCTTTTTTTCTTTTTTTTTTTTTTTTGAGACGGAGTCTCGCTCCGTCACCCAGGCTGGAGTGCGGTGGCACAATCTCAGCTAAATGCAACCTCTGCCTCCCAGGTTCAAGCAATTCTCCTGCCTCAGCCTCCTGAGTAGCTGGAATTACAGCCATGTGCCACCATGCTTGGTCAATTGTTTTGTATTTTTAGTACAGACAGGGTTTCATCATGTTGACCAGGCTGGTCTCGAACTCCTGACCTCAGATGATCCGCCCGCCTCAGCCTCCCAAAATGCTGGGATTATAGGAATGAGCCACTGCGCCCAGCCCCCACAGGCCATTTCTAAGCATCGCCCATAGAAGGCTGTGGCTCTGAGCCTCTAGCTGATGGGCCCAACTGGGATCTGTGTCCCCGGTGCTGGGCACACCAGAGACACGCTGGACAGGGAGCCGAGAGGTCTGGGTTCAAATCCCAGGTTGACCACGACTGTGCCGTGTGCCCTCAGAGGAGTCACATCACATGCCCTGTGACCTTATCAGCACAGCAAGGCGGACGCCCCCTTTCACTGCTAAGGTTGTGTGAACAGCTGCAAAGAGGAAACGAACGTGAGCCAGACCGCTACCCCTCGCCTTGCGGTGAGAAACTTTGGTGAGCAGAGGCTCACCTCACCCGAATCCTCCATTCTGTAGCACTCCCTCTGTCACTGTCTCAGCAAGACTCTAGGAAAAGTAAAAATATATATATGTATATGCTGCCAGGGAATTTTTTGTTTTTTAACTAAAGATTCAATCTCGCCAAGCACCGTGGCTCACACCTGTAATCCCAGTATTTTGGGAGGTGGAGGTAGGAGGATCCCTCGAGCCCAGGAGTTTGAGACCAGCCTGGACAACATGGCAAGACCCCATCTCCACAAAAAATACAGCAATTAGTTGGGCGTGGTGGTACGCGCCTATAGTCTCAGCTACTCAGGAGGCTTAGGTGGGAGGATGGCTTGAGCCCAGAAGGTCAAGGCTGTAGTGAGCTGAGATCACCACTACACTCCAGTCTGGGCAACAGAGCGGGCAGAGCAGGAGACTCTGTCTTTAAAGAAAAAACTTTCATTGGTAAGATGGACACCAGGCCGGGCACAGTGGCTCACACCTGTAATCCCAGCACTTTGGGAAGCCGAGGCAGGTGGATCACCCAAGGTCAGGAATTTGACACCAGCCTGGCCAACAAGGTGAAACCCCATCTCTACTAAAAATACAAAAATGAGCCAGGCGTGGTGCTGTGTGCCTGAAGTCCCAGCTACTGGGGAGACTGAGGCAAGAGAATCGCTTGAACCCAGGAGACAGAGGTTGCAGTGAGCCGAGATCGTGCCACTGCACTCCAGCCTGGGAGACAGAGTAGGACTCCATGTGAAAAAAAAAAAAAGAGACAGGTGGACACCAAATGTTCTCCGTCACCCTCCGCTATCCAGAGTACTCAGTGAACCAGAGCACAGCAGTACTTCCAGCCCCGCCAATGCATGAGATGTTCTGATTAACCAAGAAGGCTCACTACAAGGCAGGTGCATACTAGACACGGTGCTGGTTTTCACCCAGTTTACAGGATCAGGGCTTCTGTGTTAAGCGTGCAAAGATAAACGCAGTGCGGAGTCTGAACTCAGAAGCCCTTTATGTTCCCTGGTTTACTTGGGATCTATCATTTTCTTTGCCTAATTTGAGAGAAGGATGTACATTTGCGCCAGGGCGTGGAGTTAGCGGCCCCACCCCCACATCTCCCAGGACGGAGAAGGAGGCAAACGTTTCTATCATGAGACCAGGACACGGTGTGTCAAGTGGGGGCATGGGGTGGAAAAGCGAAAGCCAAAGAGGACCAGGATGGAGACACAGAGGGTCCTGGGGGTCCAGGTCCCGGACCTGGGTGGAGGCTTAGCAAGGCCAGGATGGAGACACAGAGGGACCTGGGGGTCCAAGTCCTGGACCTTGGTGGAGGTTTAGCAAGGCCAGGCTAGAGGAGGGGGGGTGGGTGGGAGCCAAGGTCAGTGAATTGTGTGTGTGTGTGTTGGTGGGGGGCAGGGGGGGTAGGGTACATAAGGTGTGGGCGCTGGCTTCTGCAAACAGCCCCCAAATAGTGACAGTGGGCCCTGCTCTGCCCCCAGTTCTCTGGCTGCCAGACCCTGCCCAACAGAAGGGGGCACCTCCCAGGTGTCCCCATGAGAAGGCTGGTGATCTCTGAACCCCCCATCGCCTTCTTCCAGGCATCTACAGGAGCACTCGGTTCTGTGCCTTCTCTGCTCTTCCATCCCCGCCCACCCGACAGACCCTCCCTGAGCACGGCCCTTGCTCCAGGCTGAGGCTGGGGTGCTGAGGGGCAGCAGAGGTTATAACAGACACATGAATGAAGGGCCACTGGAACGGGGATGTGGCCGCGGGCTCTGGCCCCTGGGAAGCATCAAGGAGGCCTCCCAGAGGAGGTGACGTGAGCTGGGCGTTGAGGGGCCAGCAGGACACCTCCTGGGAGAGGTAAGAGGCCCTGGGCATGCGGGTGGAGGGCGGCAGCAGAAACGCTGGTGTGGTGTGTGTGCCCGGCCTGCGGCCAGGGCAGGTGGACAGCAAGGCCAGGTGGGGCCAGAGGGGAGGGCACTGAAGGCCAAGTTGGAGCCAGCCCCGCCTTGGGATGGCAATGAGGAAACTGCCCTGATGCCCACCGGGAGACAGGGTGGGAGGGGCGAGACCACCAGCACCACCGGGGCTCCCGTGGGGATCCCTAGGGACAGCAGTGGCCGCCGCCGACTTCACCCGGGGGAGGGGGCTGGATGTCCCCATCCCCGGGGGGCCGGGCCGGGCTGCAGCCCCACTTCCAGCTTTTCTGAGGCTGCCGGCAGGATGTGGCTTTTGCAGACTTCTAAGTAAAGGCAGCAAACACCAACATCTGAGCGACTCCCAAGGCAAAAGATTAGGTGGAGTTTTCTCTTTAAATGAACATTTTAAAGTAAAGTAAACGGGTTACTCTGTCGAAGTTTCCACCCACCTAAAGGCCTCCCAGCCGTTATGTGCGGGACCCGGCTCCCCGTGTTCAGGCCAAGAGGGGGCCCCGGGAGGCCGCAGGCTGGGCAGGGACCTTCTCTAAAGGTCGGGAAGGCTCTGGCCCCTTTGCTCTGGGATGCGGAGCCCGGGGCACACCCGCTCCCGGGCCGGCTGGGAGGAGGCGAGCAGCCCCGTGGGAGCCCCAAGCCGCGGGGTGTCGGGCCGGAGTCCGGGGGGCCGGGGTTCCCTCCAGGCGCCCCCCGCCCGGCGAAGGCAGGAATGTGGCCGAGCCGCAGCCAGGCAGCCCCGGGGGCCGCCACCCCGGAGGGAGGAGACGGCGACTCGCCGCTCCCGGGGCTCCCGCGCCTCCCAGGCGATGACAATTTTCCAGCCACCGGCTCCAGCTGGCCAGGCTCGCGGCGCTCCCGCCCCGGGCTCCCGGCGATGGCCGCCCCGTCCCGACACCGCGCCCGGGGGGCGGGAGCCGCCGTGTCACGGGAGGGAGGGAGTCAGCCATCACCTGAGCTGCGGGCCGCTGCCGTCCGGCTCCAGTGCTCTGCACCAGGCAGCTTGCCGCCCCTGCTGCCCCTCAACAGCTCCTGAGTGGCTGGCTGGGGCGCCAGTGCCTGAGTCCTGGGCTGCTGTGGCGCTGTCCTCTTCTGTAGTCCCATGAGCTCGGGCACATCTCAGGCTCAGCTGGTCACCATGAGTGCACGCGTGGTTCTGAGGGCACTGAAACGGGTCAGATGAGGGCAGACAGGCCGTGGTTGCTGCCTCCCGGCTGCCCTCCCTGCCCCTCCCTGCTGTCCTCCCTCTGCCCTGCTGTCTGCCTCCTGGGTTCCCAGCTTCTGGTCTCCGCCTGCCCCAGCCCTGTCTCTGCCCCACTCCCTCCAAACGCCCCCTGTGTCTCTGTCTCTGCCCCTGTCTTGGAGTAGGTCTCTGCTCCTATTTCCTGGTCTGGCCCAGGGCCCGCCCCACAGGCCCCGCCCCAGGCCCCGCCCCGCCCCTCCCCCGCCTGCCCATCGCCCCGGCTCCCCTACACGGGTGGTGCCCTGCCCCTGGCTTCGGTGGCCCCGGTTTGGGAAATTCGCCCTCTGGCTCCCGGCCCCGGCCTAGGCCCCGCCCCGCCTCCGGCCCCGCCCACTCCCCGCCCCCACACGGCAGGCCCCGCCCTCTGGCTCCCGGCTCCGCCCCCAGAGGCCGATCCCCGCGCTGCGGACGCCAAGCGCGAAAGCCCCCAGCCCGGTCTGGCCCCCGGCGCGCTACAGGTGGACGCGGGGACCCGCTCGCGCTGGAGCTCTGGGGGCGCGTTGACCCCTCGCCCTGTCCAGCGGGACCGGGGAGGCGCTAACAGCTTCCGACCTGGCGCTCGGGGGAGCCAGACGGAGCAGAATCCCATCCCGCAGAGGCCCGGGGGACCGGGCGAAGCCAGCGAGCAAACAACTGGAAATTACTAATAGTTCACGCGCTTCGTATGGCCGCAGCCGCCTGTTGGCCCAGGAAGGCGGGCTCTGGCGCTCCTGCCCGTCCCGGAGAAAGGCTTGTCCTCAGGGGCTCCGCAGGCGCGGGTCACCCCGGTGCTCGGCTGTGGCCACACAGGACACGCAGCGCAGAGACCTGCGGCTGGCGCAGGCTCGTGGACAAGCTCAGCAGGTTGACCGCGGGCTGCCTCTAGGGCCGCCGGCCGCCCAGTGGGGACCGCAGGTTTTCCCTCCCAGGGGCTCACCGCGCTGCCCACCCCACCCCGGGAGAACCCCTTCTGAAAAACAGACAGCCCTTCTCCCCAGCCCTTCGGCTTGACAACCAACGAAGCCTTATCCTGAGTGGGAACCCGTCTCCGTGGCTGCGGGGTGTAGGACTGGGCTGTTCCCAAATCCAGTCCCTTTTCTCACAGGTCTCCGAGGTCAGCAGAAAGTGCGGGGAGTCCCCGCTCCACCAGCAGGCCTCCCCTCCCCTGGGCGTTCTGATGGGTGTTCAGCCGAGGGCCTGGAGCTGGAACCTCACCCAGACCTACAGGACAGCTCAGAAGAGGAGTCACACCCTGCACGTCCCTGGCTGAGACAGTGGCAGCCCAGTCCACATCCTTGCAAAGATCAAGGATATTTGTCCTGCTTGGGACAGATCTGTTAAACTCAGAAACTCAGAGCAGGTAGATCTTAGAGACCCGCTGGCCAAGTTCCCTCCACTTACGTCCCTTACCTGTCACTTTCATGTAAGGAAACAGAGAGCGATTTCACTTGCCCTAAGTCACACAGCTGATCCGAGACAGCTTGCTGCGAACAGAAAGCCAGCATCGTCCCTCCACAGAAGGTAAATCCTGGCACACACCTGTGTGCTGGGAGGTGGTTCATTCATTCAGGGTCTGCGGGAATAAATGACAAAATCCACAGGGCACAGTCCTGGCCAAATGGGCAGTGCGAGTGTTACCAGGAAGGGGTCGTGATCCAGACCCCCAGAGAGCATTCTTGGATCCCGCGCAAGAAAGAATTCAGGGCGAGTCCATACAGTGAAAGCAAGTTTATTAGGAAAGTAAAGGAACAAAAGAATGGCTATTCCTTAGAGCAACCCCGACGGCGGCGGTTGCCCATTTTTATGGTTATTTCTTGAGGATATGCTCAATAAGGGGTGGGCTATTCATGCCTCCCGTTTTTAGACCATCTAAGGTAACTTCCTGACGTTGCCATGGCATTTGTAAACTCTCACGGAGCTGGTGGGAGTGTAGCAGTGAGGACGACCAGAGGCCACTCTCGTGGCCATCTTGGTGTTGGTGGGTTTCGGCCGGTTTCTTTACTGCGGACTGTTTTATCAGCAAGGTCTTTATGATCTGTATCTTGTGCTGACCTCCTATCTCATCCTGTGACTTAGGATGCCTTAACCGTCTGGGAAGGCAGCCCAGTAGATCTCAGCCTCATTTTACCCAGCTCCTTTTCAAGATGGAGTCACTCCGGTTCACAGGCCTCTGACACAAGGACGCAGCTGTACCTCCTACCCCTTTGGATCCCACCATCTGCACAGCCAGGTGGCATCACAGGAGGAATCTCAGTGCTTTCTGGGGTTGTAGAAAGACGGTTTGTTGGTAGTGGGAGACCTGGACTCACTGGAGGGAATTTGCCTGCCAAGCATGAAAACCTGGTTAGATTGGGAAAGGTGTCCGGGAAGACGGCGGTCCTGAGGTTGTCCTCTGGGTTCAGGAAGCCAGATCTACTAAAAGGGCTTGCCAAGGTGCCACTCTGGCACTGAGGAGAGGTTCCTGTCACCCAGCGTGGCCTCCTTTTTTTTTGAGATGGAGTCTTGCTCTGTCTCCCAGGCTGGAGTGCAGTGGCATGATCTCGGCTCACTGCAAGCTCCGCCTCTCGGGTTCACGCCATTCTCCTGCCTCAGTCGCCCGAGTAGCTAGGATTACAGGCACCCGCCACCATGCCCGTTTTTTTTTTTGTTGTTTGTTTGTTTGTTTTTGTATTTTTAGTAGAGACGGGGTTTCACTGTCTTAGCCAGGATGGTCTTGATCTCCTGACCTCGTGATCCACCCACTTCGGCCTCCCAAAGTGCTGGGATTACAGGCGTGAGCCACCGCGCCCAAAATCTTTTTTTTTTTTTTTTTTTTTAAGACACAATCACACTCTGTCACCCAGGCTGGAGTGCAGTGGTGCAATCTTGGCTCACTGCACCTCTGCCTCCTTAAATCTGGGTTGAACTCCTGGGTTGAAGTTATTCTTCTGCCTCAGCCTCCCCAGTAGCTGGGACTAGAGGCGTGTACCACCACACCTGGCTATTTTGTATTTTTTGTAGAGACGAGGTTTTGCCATGTTTGTCAGGCTGGTCTCAAACTCCTGACCTCAAGTGATCTACCCCTCTCCCCCTTTGGCCTCCCAAAGTGTTGGGATTACAGGAGTGAGCCACCGCACCCAGCCTTCCTTCTTTACAGATATGCTGACACATACAAGAAATCAGAGGGGCTTGGAGAGAATCCAGCCCCAGGACTGACACTGATGGAGAAGCTGAGGTGGAGACCGGGGTCCCATATGCAGATTCCCCCAAACTGTTCAGCCGCCACCCCACCAATAAGCTGCACCAAACACTGACACCCCTCATGGCTCCCACAGTTCTGTTCAGACAATCAAAATACGCTGAGGAGGGGACCGGGCCCGGTGGCTCACACCTGTCATCCCAGCACTTTGGGAGGCTGAGGCAGGTGGATCACCTGAGGTCTGGAGTTTGAGACCAGCCTGGCCAACATGGTGAAACCCCGTCTCTACTGAAAATACAAAAATTAGCTGGGCGTGGTGGCGCTCGCCTGTAGTCCCAGCTACTCAGGAGGCTGAGGCAGGAGAGTCGCTTGAACCTGGGAGGTGGAGGTTGCAGTGAGCCAAGGTCACGCCCCTGTCTTTAAAGAGCTCAAAGAGAAGCCTAAGCCAACTGGAAGCGACATGAGGGGAACCCAGAGAGCACCCGTGGCCTGGCTGAGGCATCTTCTTGAACTCCTCATATTCCAACCTGCCTGAGAGTCCTTCTGGGTGGGAGAGAAGGCGATTTTCTTTGTGCTTACATAAGAGCCATGTGGCTCAGCCTCTGAAAGTAAGGAGTGTTTCCATAGTCCTGAGCAGTGAGTCCACACAGCTAATCTGCTTTGGATTTTCGGAAGGGCCTCGCTACTGGGCCCATCATCATCCTGCGTCTTATCTAGATGTTTTCCAAAGGACATTGCTTAAAGAAACTCAAATCAAATCTTGGGAAAGGCAGCCCATTCTACCTTTACCAGCTCTGAAGACAGGCCTGCTTTTGAATAACAGCTGGGATATACCTAGAAATCAGGGGCAAGTCAGACAAAACAAGCAGGCCCCAGGAGACCAGGGGCTTGCGCAAGACAGGTCTCTTCTCAAAGCTGTCCTTCCAGAGCGGGGCCCTCAGCCCTCCGCCTGGGTCATGGAGATGCAGTGTCCTCAGGGGACTTGGCTTCTGGCCCGAGGCCTCTCCCGGCAGGGTCTGAGAAACAAAAGCTGCCTCACCATGAATGCCAGTCCTGCATTTTTGGTTTTTTCTGCACTAAATTAAGCCACTGCCCGAATGGGAGTTAAGTCAGACAGGAAGAGGGCAGAACCCCCACACCGCTGCTGTGTACTGTTTCGGAACAGCGTGTTGTCAGTAAGCCCCGCCAGACAGTGAATTAAACACACCCTGGGCCCCACATGCTGGCTGTTGCCCTGTGCCTGACACCTTCCCGCTCCCAGACCCCAGGTCTTGGGTTGTTCTGTGGCTCATGGTGTGTGGATTTGTCTGCTGTTGAACCAGGTGTTCTCTTCCTTCATATGCACCAGTCAACCCAAATGCTTTTTGAAAAATAGAATTTTATGGCCGGGCATGGTGGCTCAGGCCTGTCATCTCAGCACTTTGGGAAGTCAAGGGGCGGAGATTGCTTCATCCCAGGAGTTTGAGACCAGCCTGGGCAACATAGTGAGTCCCCAACTCTATACTTTTTTTTTTTTTTTTTTTAAATAGAGACAGGGTCTCTCTCTGTCACACAGGCTGGAGTGCAGTGGCACGATCATAGCTCATTGCAGCCTTGAACTGGGCTCAAGCAAGCCTCACACTGCTGCCTCCTGAGTTGCTGGGACCACTGGAGTTCACCCCCCACCCACCCAGCTGTAAAGCTCTACTTTTATAATTTATGTTTATATTTTTATTGCTCTATTTTCATAATTTATAATTTTTTTAAACATTTATTTCTATCTTTGTAGAGACTGGGTCTTACCGTCTTGCCCAGGCTGGTCTTGAACTCCTGGGCTCAAGCCATCCTCCCGCCTCGGCCTCCCAAAATGCCAGGATTACAGGTGTGAGCACCGCATCCAGCCATCTACAAAATTTTTGTTAAAATTAGCCTGGCATGGTGGCATGTAACTGTAGAGTCTCAGATTCTCAGGAGGATGAGCTCAGATTCTCAGGAGGGTGAGCTCAGATTCTCAGGAGGGTGAGGTGGGTGGCAGGTACCTGTGGTCTCATATTCTCAGGAGGGTGAGCTCAGATTCTCAGGCGGGTGAGGTGGGAGAGTCACTTGAGCCCAGGTCAAGGCTGCAATGAGCTATGATCACGCCATTGCACTTCTGGGTGGTGGAGCAAGACCCTGCCCTAAAAACGTTTTTAACAAAAAGTTATTTTGCTCCTTATTTTAGATTAAGGTGATAGTTTTCAAAGAACATCGAAAGGGATCTGTCATATTCAGTAAAGAAGCGAACTGAATTAAAAACACAACCTGATACAACACAACCCATATGAGTGTACGCACAGATGTTGATGAGGTCGATTAATAACCCTGAGCCTCTGGGACTCGCAAAGATGGCCTGAACCAGATAGAGGCAAAGGGCTACCAAACTTCTCACTTTTAGGACTATCAGGTCTGAAGGAACAGGCTGGCTTGTTTTGTTTTTTGTTTGTTTGGGGTTTTTGTTGTTGTTGTTGAGACAGCGTTTTGCTCTTGTTGCTTAGGCTGCAGTGTAGTGGCACGATCTTGGCTCACTGCAACCTCCACCTCCCGGGTTCAAGTGATTCTCCTGCCTCAACCTCCCGAGTAGCTGGGAATACAGGAGCCCGCCACTACGCCCGGTTAATTTTTGTATTTTTAGTAGAGACGGGGTTTCATCATGTTGAGATCAGCCAGGCTGATCTCGAACTCCTGACCTCAGGTGATCTACCTGCCTTGGCCTCCTAAAGTGCTGGGATTATAGGTGTGAGCCACCGTGCCCGGTTGGCTTTTTTTTTTCTGATCTCTTGGTTGGGAGACCATCAGTTTGGTTGGAGACATGGGGCCTGGCCAGGCCCAAATGATGACACAAACCCAGACAGCAAGTGCAGCTGGCATCTGTCAGTCCAGTGTGCCCGGTGTGGGGAGTCCCCTGATGCCCGTCAAACACGGCTCCACTCTGGAGGCCTCTTTGTAAGCTAAGAGCTGATTCTCCCTAATGCTCCCTAGTTACACAGAAAAGGACCTTCCTTGTCTTCTGCAAAATAAATTCCAGATGGGATTTTGCAAAGAGCCGGGGCCCATGGCCTCCTTGGAGCTGCATCAATACACTTGCACTTCTGGCTCCGTTCTGCATATTCACACTGGACCAGGACTTGCAGGCCAGAAAAACAGCCATTGGTTGAGCAATCGAAGACCCTTGGCTCTTGGGCTGAATTGCTAGAAGGGCGTGCTGTCATTATCTCCAGGGATCAAATGTCTGGTCCGTGTGGCCACACTCCAAAGGCAGGCTCAAAGTTCTCCACAGTCCTCTAGGACCCCTTGAGGATTTGGGTCTGCGGGGGCTGCCGGGAAGGGACGGAGAGCGAGGGCCCTTGGAGGCAGCCTGTTTGCTCCACACAACGACAGGTGACCAGCTGTGTCATTCCCAGGAGCGGCAGTGGCTTCATGCATCCCTCTCCTACCCCAGTTCAGAGCAGAATACGTGTAGGCTGGAGGCAGCTGTGGTTCGCAGCATGATACTTGCTGAAGACATTTACATGCTTTGAAGAAATGTGTTTCAGTTTTGGGTCTTTACTGAGAATGAGCCAGAGGGGGAAGAACTTGGGGTGAGGGAGGGTCTTATCTCTTCCCAGGCCACATCTGCCTGGGGCCAACTGGGGCTGTGTGGTTGCCCCTCTCCCCCCTCCCTTGTAGGACTTCCACCCCCATCTCCAACCACTGACAAGTACGTCTGGGAATCCTCGAAGGCGTCTTTCATAAGAATCCCCAAAGGTGTCTTTCATAAGCTCATAAATAAACCTGGTCACACACATGGAATGCCTGCTATTAATTTTCTTTTCTTTTTCTAGCCCTCACTATCCTGGCCTCTGGTTCTTCTAAGGTATGTGACAGTGAACCACCACGGTCCTCCGATAGGGTGCCCCTGCTGCGAGCACCATCAGGCCCTGCAGCCGCTTGAGAGAGGTGGCAGCAGTGGCACACGGGTACGGTCCCCTTGCCCTTTGCTCCTTGCCCCTTGCCAGGAACCGCCCAAAGCCCTGGGCACTGCTGCCAATACTGGTGGTAGCAAAGGGCCCCTGTAGCTCGCAGGCACTAGGCTGTGGTTGTTCTGCTGCAAAGTGCCTCTCAGTCCTCCTGGTTACAGGGGTAGGGTGGTCCCGAAGCCCCGTGGCTTCCTTTATGTCTGCCTTCCCTGTAGGGTTCAAACTTGAACCCTAGGGCCAGGCGCAGTGGCTCACGCCTGTAATCCCAGCACTTTGGGAGGCCGAGGCGGGCGGATCACGAGGTCAGGAGGTCGAGACCATCCTGGCTAACAGGTGAAACCCCGTCTCTACTAAAAACACAAAAAATTAGCTGAGCATGGTGGCGGGCGCCTGTAGTCTCAGCTACTCGGGAGGCTGAGGCAGGAGAATGGAGGGAACCCGGGAGGCGGAGCCTGCAGTGAGCCGAGATCACACCACTGCACTCCAGCCTAGGCGACAGAGCAAGACTTCCTCTCAAAAAAAAAAAAAAAACCTTGAACCCTGCAGAGCTAGACCAAGACACAAACATCAAGTTTTAAAAACACCCCTTTGAGGGCTGGGTACGGTGGCTCATGCCTGTAATCCCAGCGCTTTGGGAGGCCGAGGCAGATGAGTCACTTGAGGTCAGGAGTTCAAGAGCAGCCTAGTAGCCAACATGGTGAAACCCCGTCTCTACTAAAAATACAAAACTTAGCTGGGCGTGGTGGTGCACGCCTGTAATCCCAGCTACTCAGGAGGCTGAGGCAGGAGGACTACTTGAGCTCAGAAGAGATCAGTATGGGCAACACCGTGAAATGCCATCTCTACAAAAAATACAAAAACTAGCCCAGTGTGGTGGCGTGTGCCTGTAGTCCCAGCTGCTTGGGAGGCTGAGGGGGGAGAATCGCTGGAGCCTGGGAAGCAGAGGCTGCAGTGAGCCAAGATCGCACCACTGCACTCCAGCCTAGGTGACAGAGTGAGACTCTGTTGAAAGAAAGAGAGAAAGAGAGAGAGAGAGAGACGAAGGAAGGAAGAGAAGAAGGGAGGAAGGGAGGGAGGGAAAGGAAGAGGAGAGGAGGAGAAGCAAGGCAAGGCAGAGAAGGGAGGGGTGCTGGGCCAAGGTGGTGGCACCTGGGAGGCTTATCTGGCATCCTGACAGCAAGGCTGGGAGGCTAGTGGTGAGCACCTGGCCCGTGCTCATCTTCCCACCTCCCTGGCCTCTACTGATGTGTAACTTGTTCTGCTCAGCCATTGAGCGCCACTCTCTGCTTTTTTTCTTTAAGACAGAGTATCTGTGGCCCAGGCTGGAGTGCAGAGATGCGATCTCAGCTCACTGCAACCTCCGCCTCCCAGGTCCAAGCGATTCTACTACCTCAGCCTCCAGAGTAGCTGGGACTACAGGCACCTGCCACCACACCCATCTAATTTTTGTATTTTTAGCAGAGACGTGGTTTCACCATGTTGACCAGGCTGGTCTTGAACTGCTGACCTCAAGTGATCCACTCACCTCAGCCTCCCAAAGTTCTGGGATTATAGCCGTGAGCCACCTTGCCCGGCTATTATCAGCAATTTAATTTAATTTAATTTAATTTAATTTAATTTAATTTAATTTTGAGTCTTGCTCTCTCATCCAGGCTGGAGTGCAATGGTGCGATCTCAGCTCACTGTAATCTCTGCCTCCCAGGTTCCAGTGATTCTCCTGCCTCAACCTCCCGAGTACTGGGACTACAGGCGTGCACCACCACACCCAGCTAATTTTTGTATTTTTAGTAGAGATGGGGTTTGGCCAGGCTGCCTGGGCTGGTCTTGAACTCCTGACCTCAGGTGATCTGCCCACCTTGGCCTCCCACAGTGCTGGGATTACAGGTGGGAGCCACCACACCCAGTGCTACTCTCTGCTTTGGTATCCACGTGCCGCCTGTTTTGCATTCTGCTTGTCCCAAATCCAGGTCTCGGCCAATGTGCTGGTCCTTTTACTACTGGGAGCTTGGGAGCTCTTAGCAGCCATTACCTGCCCATGATGGGGTAGGAGGGACTCTGCGGTACACAGAGGCCTCCCCCTTAGGCCTCTCTGGCTGAACAGCACCCTCAGGTCCTCACTCTCTGTCTCCTGGCACTCTATTGAACATAGAACTTCTCTATGGGGGCTTCAGCCTCACAGGGGAATTGCTGGAACCCAGGCAGTGGCTTCTAGATTAGGATCCTCTCAAGCTGATGGGGGTTTCTCTCCTACTAGGGCTCGGCCCAGAGTGCTGGGGCTCCGGCTTTCTTCTCAGGGACCTACAAGACTTTAAGCCTCTCTGGCTTTTCTTTTCTCACCTGCTGGGCAAAATCCACTTTCTTTCTTTTTAGGTGGAAAAAAATGTTTATGTCCAGACGTCCCATCCCTGTGGTGATAGTGTGGATTGGTGCAAAATCCTTCAGCATTTTGGTGCTTAACATTTAAAGGCAGACTTTTAGAATAAGAAAACAAACCAAAACAGCATTCCAACATTCTTACATTGATGGCATGGAGTCCAAGATTTTTGTCTCTACTGAAGAATTACAAAAGTCTACACAAGAATTCGAGCAATTATCTTGATACCGTCTGCACCTGAGCGCACGGCATAGACGATGCCCCACCTGCTGCTGCGGAAAGGGGCAAAGAATAGAAAAACCACTTAACAGCAACATGTGACCTCACTACCTATACAAAGGATGATCATTGATATCCTGAGCGAACCAAGAATCACGCACTGGAGGACCCCCGACCAGGAGGAAGGGCACAAGCCACGCACTGGAGGACCCCCGACCGGCAGGAAGGGCACAAGCCACGCACTGGAGGACCCCCGACCGGGAGGAAGGGCACAAGCCACGCACTGGAGGACCCCCGACTGGGAGGAAGGGCAACAAGCCACGCACTGGAGGACCCCGACCGGGGAGGAAAGGAAAGCGCACAAGCCACGCACTGAAGGACCCCCGACCGGGAGGAAGGGCACAAGCCACGCACTGGAGGACCCCCGACCGGGAGGAAAGGCACGGGTGTTTACTCAATAGACCTTGAATAAGAACACTCTCTTGTAAGACACAATTGGGTCACAGCTGGTCTTGTGCAATGAAAACCAAAGGGGAACCTCTGCTTACTGGGTTTCTACAGATAGAGATGAAACTACATCCTCTATCTCAACAAGCAGGAAAAACCACCCAGGGTGAGTGAGGATGTGCGGTGGGTGCCCACACACCCACCATGGGGGTGTGCAGCAAAACAAACTACAGCAGGTGTTTTGGCAAGAGCTGGCAACATTTCAAATGTACACGTCCTTTAATCTGATTTTTTTTTTTCCTTTTTGAAACAGGGTCTCGCTGTCACCCAGGCTGGAGTGCAGCGGTACAGTCACAGCTCACTGCAGCCTTGACATCCCAGGGTTCAAGCGATCCTCCCGCCTCAGCCTCCCGAGTAGCTGGGACTACAGGAGCGCACCACCACACCCAGATAATTTTTTGTAGAGATGGGGTTTCACAGGGTTGCCCAGGTCACTCTCAAACTCCTGGGCTCAAGTCATCTGCCTGCCTTGGTCTTCCAAAGTGCTGGGATTATAGGTGTGAGCCACCATGCCCGGCCTTAATCATTTGAAGTGGAAATGTAACCATTTTAGGATAATGTCCTACAAAAATGTGAGTACACGCAAGCAAAGACATTTGCAGAAAGATTTTCAGAGATGACGCTATCCTAATACCAAACAACTAAACACAGCCTGTTGGCTATGCCGCTAGAAGACTGGCTGTCTCAGTCTGTTCACGCTGCTGTAATAAAGTGCCACAGACTAATTGATAAATAGCAGATCCTTGTTCCTTACAGCTCTGGAGGCCGGGACGTCCAAGATCAGGTGCTGACGGACTCCGTGCCCAGACAGGGCTGCTCCGTTTCCAAGATGGTGCCATGTTGCTTGTTACGTGGCAGAAGCCAGAAAGTCACAGGGCATCACACAGCTCCCCTGCACCTCTTTGTAAGGTCATAATCCCGTTCTTGAGGTCCCTCCTTCACGATTTAACCATTTCCTAAGGACCCCGCGTCTTAATACTATCACGTCGGGGATTCAGTCTCAACGTAAGAATTCTGGAGGGACATATACATTCAAACCATAGCACTGATGAAATGATGGAGCCGGGCGCGGTGGCTCACGCCTGTAATCCCAACACGGGGAGGCCGAGATGGGCAGATCACCTGAGGTCGGGAGTTTGAGACCAGCCTGGCCAGCGTGGTGAAACCCCGTCTCTACTAAAAAATACAAAAATTAGCCAGGCGTGGTGGCGGGCACGTGTAATCCCCGCTACTCAAGAGGCTGAGGCAGGAGAATCCCTTGAACCTGGGAGGCAGAGGTTGCAGTGAGCCGAAATCGCACCACTGAGATCGTGCCACTGCACTCCAGCAGCCTGGGCGACAGAGTGAGGCTCCTTCAAAAAAAAGAAAAAACAAGGAAGGAAGGAAGGAAGGGAGAGAAAGAAAGAGAAAAAAAAATGATGGCATAGTTGAGCTATAAGACACCACGCAGAGATTGAGTAGATTTATACACGGCAAGGGAAAAGTCCAAGATGTACAGCCTTCTGCATCCCTCAGTTTTGCAGCTACAGATTCAACCAACTCTGGAATAAAAATACAGAATTCTCAGGACGCTGAGAAGTCAAGACCCAAATTTTGGTATCCACGGGTTCCACAGGGCTGACGTGGGGCCTGGGACCTGAGCATCCAGGATTTTGTCATCTGGCAGGTGGGGGGCCCTGGAACCAACGCCCCGTGGATACTGAGGGGCAACTATAGTGTTAAGCCACAGAAAAATATGCTTCATATTATTATTATTTTATTTTTAAGCAAAGTGTCCCCTTCCTTTTCCCACATAAAGACACAGAGAAGTCTTCAAAGGAGAGCAGCACTTCTAATATATTTCCATGTAGATTTATTTATCTATTTATTTAGAGACAGAGTCTCATTCTGTCATCCAGGCTGTGCACAGGCTGGAGTGCAGTGGCACGATCTCAGCTCACTGAAACCTCCACCTCCTGGGTTCAAGTGATTCTTCTGCCTCAGCCTCCCGAGTAGCTGGGATTACAGGCACCTGCCACCACAACTGGCTAATTTTTTTTTTTTTTTCTTGAGATGGAGTCTCACCCTATTGCCCAGGCTGGAGTGCAATGGCGCCGTCTCGGCTCACTGCAATCTCCCCCTCCCAGGCTCAAACAATTCTCCTGCCTCAGCGTCCCGAGCAGCTGGGATTACAGGTGTGCACCACGATGTTTGGCTAATTTTTTGTTATCTTTAGGAGAGATGGGCTTTCACCATGTTGGCCAGGCTGGTCTCGAACTCCTGACCTCGTGATCTTCCGGCCTCGGCCTCCCAAAGTGCTGGAATTAGAGGTGTGAGCCACCGCGTCCGGCCCATTGCACTTTAAAAATGAGTGTTGCTATTGCAATATTATAGGGTAAATAGCAGCACAGACCACTGAGCCATCAGTGTCATCGGTTTTGAGAAGTCACCCGCTGGAGCCAGGCTCCTTAGCACCTTCTGAGAAACCTAAGGAAAGAGGCGTGCAGCAGGCCCAGCCCGGAGCCCGGGGAGAGTGGCTTCCGCACACGGAGACCCGCCTGTGCGGGCTTCCTGGGGCTTCCATTCTTGATTTGTTGGGGCAAGATTTTCTTTTGATTTCTGTGACTGTTGTCTGTATAATTATTAAGAAAAAAAGTTTATGATAAACTAACCATATTGGCTGACAACAGAGTCGTTAGCGGTGACTACGGTGTTGAGACTGAGGCTCTAGGAAAGGAAGGTGGAGCCATTTAGAAATGGAGAATTCAGCCGGGCGCGGCGGCTCACGCCTGTAATCCCTGCACTTTGGGAGGCCGAGGTGGGAGGATCACTTGAGCCCAAGAGTTGGAGACAAGACTGGGCAACAGAATGAGACTCTGTCTCAAAAACAAGGAAAAAAAAAAAAAAAAGAAAGAAAGAAAGAAAGAAAGAAAAATGGGGGATTCAGGAAGGCGGCTGAGCGTACCTCGAGATGGTGCATATAAGCTAATGATGGGAGTGGGCTAGAGGACAGGAACTGAAAATCGCGGGGAGCTCAGGTGTAGCTGGTGTTTGCACCTGTGATGGCAGGTAAGTCCTCAGGAGCCTGGCACGAAAACAGGGGGCCTAAGACCTCAAGGCCTGGCCGCTGTCAAGGCTCAGAAGGAGAGGAGTGCTGGGGAACAAGACTAACAAGTCCCGAGGTGATAAAAACAACAAAGTGTCAAAGAGGTTAAAGGAGTCGGGGAGAGGGGGACTCGCCACAGTTAAGGAGGATTCGAGAGGAGGGACTCCGCGCAGTTAGAAGAATCCCGGGGAGGGACTCACACAGTTAGGAGAAATCCCGGGGGAGGGGGACTCAGGTAGTTAAGAGATAATTCCGGGGACAGGGGGACTCACACAGTTAAGGGAGGATTCCGGGGACAGGGGGACTCACAGTTAAGGGAGAATCCTGGGGGAGGGACGCGCAAGGGAGAATCCAGGGGAGGACTCCTTGATTAAGGAGAATCGGGGACAGGGGACTCACACAGTTAAGGGAGAATCTGGGGAGACGGAGACTCAGTTAAGGGAGAATCTGGGGAGACGGAGACTCGCATGATTAGGAAGAATCCGGGGGAGGGACTCCGCGCAAGGAGAATCCGGGGACAGGGGGACTCACACAGTTAAGGGAGAATCTGGGGAAGCGGGGAGGGGCTGCGCGGTTAAAGGAGAATCAGGAGGCGGAGACTCGCGGTTAAGGAGGGAATCCGGGGGAGGACTCCGCAGTTAGGGAGGAGAGGGAGGCGGGGCCTCCGCAGTTAAAGGGGAATCAGGGGACAGAGGGGACTCAGTTAAGGGGAGGGATTCGGGACAGGGGACTCACGCAGTTAAGGGAGGATTCCGGGGGGAGCGGGGACTCACACACAGATGCCCCTCCACTGATGAATGTTACGTCCCAATAAACCCACTGTAAGTTGGACATGTTAAGTCAAAAATGCATTCAATACACCTAACCTGCCCAATGTCATAGCTTAGCCTACCTTACACATGCTCAGAACAGTCACAGTATCCCGCAGTTTGGCAACATCCTGTAACACGAGGACTATTTTACAATAGAGTGTTGACTGTCTCATGTGATTCATCTTACGCATCCGTTCCCACTGAAGGTGAAAACAGCGGCTGTACAGGTGCTCCGGGTAGGGTTTGTACTGGTCACGAATCACTTTTGCACCATTGTAAAGTTGAAAACTCGTTAAGCGGGACCATCGTAAGTCGGGAACCATCTGTAGGTGAAGAATGTGTCAGGCTAGAAGAGCATCGGTGACCTTCAGCATAAGGGTCAGGACAGATGTGAGTCGGGCAAGAAGGGCACGGGTGACCTTCGAGAGCAGGGTCAGGACAGAGGTTGAGATGGAGGCTGACTTGCTCGGCGGGAATGCATGTGTGGATGAGGGCAGTGGACTCCCCTTGACGCACTAAGAAAACCGACGGGCTGTGGGGGGAGTGGGATCAGGAAAAGCGGGGGGACCCGTGTTCACTTCTGCAAGCAGAGGGCGAAAGGGCACAATCTCTGAGGACCTGGGTGGGGCGAAGGACATACCCCAGGACTGGACAGCTAGGGAAAGCGGTGTGGTATCGAGAGCGGCATGCACACGGGTGGTTTAGTTTTTGCCACTCCTCTTCTATGGCGGGGAGTAAGCCAGTGATCCATATTCTTGAGATCTCAGTGTCCCATCTACAAACGGAGGGACTTTGACAGAGTTCCCGACACGGAAACAAACAGGCCCCCCAACCCCGATGTTCTAATTCCAACCTTCATGCCCCAATTCCGAGTTTCCCAACTGGAGAGTTGGGGCCACCGCAAAGGTATCCGGCAAATGGGCAGATACTCATCCCCTTAGCCTCGGGGCTGGGGAGGGAGGGGGGTGTCCCCAGGCCCATCAATTCCGGCCCCAGCAGCCTCTTCTGTTGAGGCAACAGGAGTTACTCATGTCCTCACTTCTGGCTGCAAAGGTTGGGAAGCGCTGCCTACGCGGTCATGCCAGGTCTCCAGCACAAGATTTGGGGCTTTTTGGAAGGATCAGGTGCTTCTGATCGCCCACCTCACTCTGACCAAACCCCTCCTCCATCCCGGTGACACTGCTTTGTTCTCAGAACGTGTCTGCCTTGCACCAGGGGTTACTCAGAGAGTTCTCACGTGTTATCTCCAAAGGCCACAGGGCCTCAACTCAACTGTGCCCCCCAGCCTTACGGGTCGAGCGTCCGAAATTCAAAATGCTCCAAAATCCGAAACACTTCGAGTGCCGACATGACACCCAGAGGAAGCGTTCACTGAAGCAATCTGGATTTGGGATTTTCCGATTAGTGATGCCGAACTGGTACGTATATAATACACACATTCCAAAATCCAAAAAAAGCTGAACTCCAAGACACTCCTGGGCCCGAGCACCTCGGGTTAGGGATGCTCAACCTGAATTTGCACAGAATTTGGGAGAGAGGTTAGGTGCTATTGTTGAATGGGTGGCTACCTCAAGTCAAACCGTGCCCTTTCCTGTACTAGGTGACAGTGCCAAGGCTCCCCTCCCATCTAATCCAGAAAAACAATGAACGACATGTGTCAAGGAGGGCAGCAGCTTCCAAACGGACACCTGGGGAAACCTGGAAATCTTCAGTGATGTTTTGGTGGAGAACCTCTACAAAAGTTTTATTCTAACTTCCCTTTTTGTTTGTTTGTTTGTTTTTTGAGACAGAGTCTCGCTCTGTCACCCAGGCTGGAGTGCAGTGGCGCGATCTTGGCTCACTGAAAGCTCCACCTCCCGCGTTCACCCTATTCTCCTGCCTCAGCCTCCCGAGTAGCTGGGACTACAGGTGCCCGCCACCAGGCCCGGCTAATTTTTTGTATTTTTAGTAGAGATGTGGTTTCACCGTGTTAGCCAGGATGGTCTCGATCTCCTGACCCACCCGTCTCGGCCTCCCAGAGCACTGGGATTCCAGGCGTGAGCCACCGCACCTGGCCCTAACTTCACTTTTAAAATGCATTTAGTTTCAGTTCTAAAAACTAAACATTAAAAATGGTAATAACGCAACGCACATCCTCAAATGTCTTCTGGGGCAAATGTAAGATGTCGGAGGCCCTTGCTTGTGTTAACCTCTTACTCCAAGGGCTGCTCACCGCCGTGAAGACTCAGGAGACAAAGAGTCTCCTGCCACTTCTGTTTAATTGAAGAGCCTCTACCACTCCAAGAAGAGCTGTTTAAAACAA